>NC_142030.1:13881629-14185038 GCF_982192425.1 Myodes glareolus | reverse complement strand
TTTGTGGAAGTGAGGATAGAGACAGGGATTCACATGGTAGCTCTGGCTGCCTGGAATTCACTGTATAGACAGGGCTGGCCTCAAACACACAGAGATCTGCCTGCCTCTGCCTCCGGAGAGCTGGGATTAAAGGCACCTGCCACCACACAAGGTCAAAAGTAAAAATATTTTTTAAAGACAGAAATAAAAGTGCACTAAGATTTTATTATTTCTCTCCCAAAGATATTCTTAAGGGACAACAGTAGGTACTATGTGACCCTGAAATTGTAGACAGCAACAGCAAAACAACATAATATATGTATATTTAATTACTACAGAGTTGGGGAGACAGCTTAGGTAGAAAATTATTTGGCACACAAACATGAGGTCCTGCGTTCAATTCCCAGAACCCACATTAAAGGAAAACAAAAGGCATGTAACTCGTAACTTGTAATCCCAGCGCTGGAAAGATGGGGACAGGCAGATCCCTGGGCTCACTGGCCAGTAGTCTCGCTTATGGGGCAAGCACTAAGCCAAGTCAATTAATGATGGCTCCTAAATAATGATATCTGAGATTGTTCTTTGGGTTCCCTTCCCACACACACATGCAAACACTTCTGGCACACACATGTGTACCCACATATGTACATACATACACAGGCACAGTAGAACACAATTTGAAATGACTGGACAATCTTCTACCAAAAAGATCCTATTATGAGATTCACTATTTAAATGGCTCATAAACACACGTATGACTTGCATTACTTTAAGAAATATATTATCTGGGCTGGAGAGATGGCTCAGAAGTTAAGAACACTGACTGTTCTTCCAGAGGTCTTGAGTTCAATTCTCAGCAACCACATGGTGGCTCACAATCATTTGTAATAAGATCTGGTGCCCTCTTGTATACACAATAAATAAATAAAATAAAAAATATATTATCTTTAAAACAAATTCATTATTTTAAACTGACCATCCATGCAGGTTAGAAGCTGGGCTACAAATCTTCGTTCCATATCTTTTTTTAAAAAGAAAAAATTATTTATTTATTTATTATGTATACAATTTTCTGTCTGTGTGTATGTCTATAGGTCAGAAGAGGGCACCAGACGTCATTACAGATGGTTGTGAGCCACCATGTGGTTGGTGGGAATTGAACTCAGACCCTTTGGAAGAGCAGGCAATGAATGCTCTTAACCGCTGAGCCATCTCTCCAGCCCCCTTTCCATATCTTTTGAAACAACTTCTCTTTTGGGGGTAATAGCATCAATTTCATCAATGAAAACAATACAGGGTGTGTTTGACTAGAAATAAAAATAACACAAAGATATGACTATAAAATAAATTCTTTATATTGGTAGATAACATTTATGTATTCTTTAGAAATTTAAAGCCCAAGAATTAGTCATCAAAGAACAGCCATGAAGAAGGCAGTTCATAAAAATGCTTCTGATTGCTCTGTACTAAGAGAACCAGATACTCTGAGAACAGAATGCATCATGGTCCTGAAATACCTTCTGACATTCTTCTGTAAGTCAGATATATTTGCATGCCACATTGAAAAGCTTTAAACTAAGCACAGTGGCACATGCTATTAATTGTGGTTCTTGGAAAGACCAAGATTTCAAGGACATCCTAGGCAATGTCTCTAGTTCCAGACCAGACTGGCAAGAGGAGATCCCATTTCACAAAACCAAAATAAAAATAAATTTCAAACTAGAAAATAAAAGTTTGCTCAAATGGTATGACTTTTTCTCTAGCATAAAAATGTCAAAATTTGGCCAGATGGTAGCGGCACACGCCTTTAATCCCAGCACTCAGGAGGCAGAGGCAGGAAGATGTGAGTTTGAGGCCAGTCTAAACTACAGGAATTCCAGGACAGCAAGAACTGTTACACAGAGAAACCCTGTCTCAAAAAAAAGAAAAAGTAGGTAAGGAAGATTGCTTGCCACTAAGAGATGAGCAGAGTTTGAATCTGGGGATCACACGATAGGAGAGAACCGTACTTCAACTTCCAACTTCTACATGCTAACGGAGACCCTTGGCACATGTGTATGCCACCCTTCCCCCATAAACAAATGTAATAAAAAAAACTTCTTTTTAAAAAAAAGTGATGAACTGTGGTACACTTTAATATGAAAATGGGGAAAACAGTGGTTCAGATTGGTAATCCCAGCAGTGACTAAGGCAGGAGGATTACTATAATTTGAGGGAAGCCTGGAATACAGACTGAGACTCTAATTCAACAACAATGACAATGAAGAGGCCAACGTAGTAAGTTTTATAAACATACATTTTACCACACACACATAGTAATCAGGATTAAGTGAAAAACAAAAACCTAGGCTTACAACCTCAATCCACTCCTGAGTCAAAACAGTGACACTGAACTAAGTCACACAATGTCAGCTAATATGACACCAAGGTGATATACCTGGCCTGTGACTACGGCTCTCTTCCTCAATCTTCCTCATGACAACGCTTGCAAAGAGCACCTATGACTGCTAGATCCGTTACAAAGGTAAAAGTACAGAGCTAAGGTCTCAGAAAGCGAACCCATTATTTTCTGTCAGTGACCTGGAAAACTAAATGGGAAAGAAGAAATGGAAGTAATCAAACTTAGCCTAAGGACAGGATTAATTTTAGAAAAGAACTCCCTAGCTCAACAAAGGTTGTTTGTTATTCACTTGGATTAGGGAAGAAGTGTCGGAAAAAAGTATAAAATCACATGCTTATTCAACACCTGCATCAGGCACTGTACTGGTTTACAGAGAGACTAAACACAGAACTAAGGACCTAAATGTGCCATTTATCTTTGGATCCATATCTGCCATTGTGTTTATCATACATACAAAATTTTCCATGGCGGTCTGAATGAGAATGCCCCCCCCACTCACACCCACACACATGGGCTCATATCTGAATACTTGGTTCCCAGCTGATGAACTGTTTGGGAAGGATCAGGAAGTGTGGCCTTGCTGGAGGCAGTGTGTCATAGGTGGTGAACTTTGAAGGATCAAAGCCACTACTCATTCTCAGCTAGCTTTGTCTGCCTCGGGCTTATAGAACGATATGTGAGCTCTCACCAGGCGATGGCAGTGCACGCCTTTAACCCCGCACTCCCGCACTCGGGAGGCAGAGGCAGACGGACCTCTGAGAGTTTGAGGTCAGTCTGGTCTACAGAGCAAGTTCCAGGACTGGCTCCATAGTTGCTGATGAGAAACCCTGTCTTGAAAAACAAACAAACAAACAACAACAACAACAACAAAAAGGACTAAGACTATGTATGTGCTTTTCTGTGCCCATACTGTCTCAAACATTTCTCTTGCTGGGCATGGTAATACAGCACAGCAAGGCAAAGGCAGGCTTCTTTAATTTCAGCTCAGCCTGATATGCGTAGCGTATTCTAGGCTAGCTAGGGTTATACAGTGAGATACTTTCACCAAAAATTAATGAATTTAGAAAAAGATATCATCCTGAGTGACGTAACTCTGACCCAGAGAGACAAATATAGTATGTACTCACTCATAAGTGGATGCCCAACATAATGCAAAGAATAAGCAGCCCACAGTCCACAACCCCAGAGAAGCTAGAACCCTCTTCCAGAAACAGATGGAAACAGATGCAGAGATCCACAACGAAAGACTGGGCTGAGCTCCCAGAGTACAAATGAATAAAGGAGTCAAGACCATGGTGGGGAAACTCACAGATTCAGCTGACCTGAGCCATTGGGAGCGCAGTGACACCAGACTGACAAATGGGGATACTGCACAGGACTGAACTAGGATAATAATAGAGGTGACTACTGTGTGGTTTGGGCAATATATGGGGCCACTGGCAGTGGGTCCAGGATCTAATTCTAATGCATGAACTGACTATGTGGAGTCTTTTCTCTATTGAGAGATACCGTGCTCAGCCAAGGCACTGGTGGAGCGGGAGGGGGGGGGAGAGGCTCCGTCCTACCTCAATGAGGTGATAGGACAGACTTAATTAACTTCCTGTGCGAGGCCTTACCCTCTCTGAAGAGCAGATGTGGGGGAGGGAGGGAAGGAGAAGGAAGTGGGAGGGGGAACTGGGACTGGCATGCAAATAAATATTTTTAAAAATTAATGTATTCTTATAATTTATATTCAATATAATTTATTACAAATATATAATTACTTATTGCAGTTAAAACACACTTCTCTATTTCACATCAGCTTCTAATAGTCATAATAGTTATGTTTATGAGCCATTATATATTTTAAATGCAAATAAAGATGCAAAATTAAACACAGTGTGGTGGTACACAACTGTCATTTCGACACTGGCGTGGAAGCAGGAGGATCCTAAGTTCAAAGTCATCCACAGTTACACATGAAGCCTGAGACCAGACTGGGTTCCCTACGACCCTGTCTGAAAGGTGAGGCAGCGAAGGAAACATGACAGAACAACTTTGCGTCGCTTTTTGGTTTTCGTCACAGTGGTGACTCCTATCTGCTCAAGCACACGGCATGATTTACAGGACCCTTGCTTTATACTGGACACAGTGTTAAATGTTTTCTAAGATATCTTTCAACTGGGCATGGTGGTGCATAACTATAATCACAGCATTTAGCAGGTGAGGTAGGAAGGTTGTGTGGCCAAGAATTTAAGACCAGGCTAGACAACATGGCAACACACCGTCTGAGAGAAAATAATCTGCGGATTTAAACAATCAGAAACTCCATGAGAGTTGAGTATTTTTATCGTTGCAGGTTACTCCGAGTAACAGCGTAGATCGCCTCCTTCCTACCATGCTAGGTGATGACACGGAATTGGTCTCCAACTTTCTTAGTCAGAACACAATTACACCCATACTATGCTGAAGATGTAACTTCAACTGGACCCAAATATCCTCTTCTAAATTTTAATAACAGAAATTGTAGTTAGCTATAATTTTTTCACTGGTAAAGAATTTCCTTTTAACTTCTAATCATATAAAGAGCAGTTATCCTTGAGATTTACAGTGCCTGTATAATCCTAAATAGGATAATTCTCTTATTGTTTGCAAGTTGTTTGGTCAAACATAAGGTAGAGAAACAAAGTAAATAAAATATCGTAAGGACAAGATGTTTTGGACATTAAACTCTCAGCTACGACAGCACAAATATGCTTGATCTCATACGAAACAGATTACTTGCCAAGAGTCTGTATCATTAAACCCACTTTAAATTTTTACTATTAATATTTTTACAAAAGGAAGTCCATGAGTGGGATAAAGCAACTAGCATTAGAAAAGCTGAATGAGCAAGAGCTGACTCATAACAGCTTGGTCAAATATATCTCTGAGCTTTTGCTCAGATTCTCCATAAACTCCTGACACTCTTTTTAGTTAGGTTTTCTAGATATATAGAGATATATCTCAGTCAGATAGGAATTCTTCAAATTTTTCAGAGACCTTCAGAATATGGCATTTAAAATGTTTAAGAACTTAGAACTTTTCATGACAGTGAGATACATCTGCTCCTGGAAGCACCAATCTACTTCAAAAAAAAGAGGGGCATCAAAGAGGCTCCTCATGGAGTTTGCTAGCTATTTGGGCAAAACTGCTCTTGCCTAGACTGCTTTTTGATATGCTGTGTAAACTGGACATGCAGGACCCACAGAGAGATGAGTGCTGAACTTGCCTAAAGGTGAGACAGTCTTTCAGAGTTCCTGCTTCATAAAAGAGTCTGCAAGACATTCTGCAGGATACAAAAGAAAGTGACTGACAAACTGCCAATATAGGTGGAACTGTCTTTGAAATTTCCAGCTTTATGGAAAAGTCTACTGGATACTATGGGCCTGTGGGCTGAAGATGGTTGTCCCAATGGTACAGAAGAACTCTGGGTAACTGTCCAGGCAGTGAGATGTCTCTGTCAATTCTGGAAGTTGCTTCCAGCGAACTTTCTGTTTTCTTATGTAATATTATATCATTCTAGAGTCTAATGGAGTTGAAGAATAGATAGTAATAATTATAGATTTCCTTAGTCATGATAAAAAGTAAAATAGATATAAATATAGTAACTGTAATTCTTACTACATCTCTGGGATGAAACCTGCTTGATCATGGTGGATGATGCTTCCAATGTGCTCCTGGATTCGATTTGCCAGTATTTTATTGAGTATATTTGAATCAATGTTTGTGAGAGTGTGTGGTTCTGAAACTGAGCTATTCGTGTGATTGTGATCTGTAGTCTTTCTTCATGAAGACCTGCAGGGAGTCTGGAGGACCATGAGCAAAGGTGGTGCCCTTTGGCTGGCTCAGTATTTTGTCCCCCTGTCTGTTAGACACTCACCTGTTGTCTCGAGGCCTCAGTAACACCCACTCTTCACCTTGCTGTGTTTCTCACTTCCAGGTGAGGAGAATAGCAGCTGTGTACTACGATAAACTCCCCCACCACAGCTCCTGGAGCAAGGTACTATATGATTTTGTGATGGGCGTCACAATAAGTCCCTACTCACGGGTGAAGAAGCTTCAGGAAGTAGGTAGCTTTTAGAGAAACACTCTCAGAGCCAAAGCAAATTCTGCAAAGATTTAAAACAATAGACAATGTCGATTTGTTTCCTTGTTAAAAATTAAGGTCAGTGATGATCAGAAGCTGTCCCGGAAGAGTTTTATCTCCATAATATCAAGAAGCTGTTCTGGAAGAACCGCACTGAGGTTCACAGCACCGCGGAGGAAGAAAGAGGAGGCCATGGATTAGGCTTAGAGGGAAAATGTTCCATTCGCATCCCCTCACCTGCTGGCTCTGGCACACTGCAATCACTCCTCGAATGCCTTGTGAATTTATTCATGTGCAAGAAAGCAGTACATTTTATTATTATGTTCGCACCATTCTCTTCATACCTATTGATTCATACTTAACCTATGCTTGGGAACCGTTTCCTATCAATACACCAAGAACTGCAGTCGTAGCACAGAGAAGTCGGTGCTGTAGCTGTTTTATCTTAAGGCTCCTTTCCCTGGCATTTATCTGGTACTGACTTCTAAAGGATAAGAACTCTTTTGAGAAACCGTAACTATGATACTACATCCCCGTTACACTTTATTTCCTCCTCCTCTTCTTTTTCGTTTTGTTTTCGAGACAGGGTTTCTTTGTGTAGCCTTTACTGTCCTAGAACTAGACCAGGCTGGCATCGAACTCACAGTAATCTGCCTGCTTGGGCCTCCACAGTGCTGGGATTAAGACATTACCAGCACTGCCCAGTTCCCAGTGAACTTTTTAACATTAACTAACATCCTAAAACCTCTGCCTATCTAAATTAAATGCCAGGTAAGTTTTGAAAACTAGGAATCTTTGCATCTGAATCTCTCTCTCTTTTTCTTTTTTGATTTTTTGAGACAGGGTTTCTCTGTAGCTTTAGAGCCTGTCCTGGAACTAGCTCTTGTAGACCAGGCTGGCCTCCAACTTACAGAGACCTGTCTGTCTCTGTTTCCCGAGTGCTGGGGTTAAACGCATGCATCACCACTGCCCAGCAAAGCAATACTGCCCAACGCGGGGGTATGCATGCTTCTGAACCTTAATAAGATGAACATATTGAAGTTGGTTGGTACATCTTTTAGAAAGTATTTAATTCTTAGGTTACCCTTTCTTTATGTTCCTTGAATTATAATTATTGAAGATCCCAGGTCACTATAGGGTGGTGCTCCCTATAGATGGCCCAGGCTGAGAGCATCTCTGTGGTGTGCCCTGGCAAGATCACTGTCCTCTCTAGTTTCTAGACAGTGACAGTCTGATCCAGGGACCTGGGTATGTGGTACAGCATGGGCAGTGTGTAGTTTGCTGTTCATGTGTCCTTTTATTAGGAAGCACTCTGTCTACTCTTCTGTAATCCTAGTCCTAGTTAATTGTTTGGACACAGAAGTGGTAGTTGATTTTGAAACGAAAGGTCTCCTCATGAAGATCTTCATGACCTCGGTGAGAGATGCCAGTAAGAGAAATGCATACATTGGAAGGACAGAAACCATGTCATCTTTCCCTCTCACAAGAATCATGTTTCCATTTTGTTTAGGGGCTTTTCAGCTGGGTGGGAGAAGTTTTACAGCTTAGAAGGCAGACACACACACACACACAGACACAGACACAGACACACACACACACACACACAGACACAGACACACAGACACACACACACACACACACAGAGTCTGCTGATCATTCACTTTGGAAACTAAACACAGTTCAAGTTGCTGCATGTATTAAAGAGGGGGATCCAACTGACTTGGTGAAGTTGCGGTCACCCCAGGATCCATAGTTCCAGGAGGTTCTGTGCAGCAGCCTTGGCTACCCAGAGACATTGCCTTCCTGTTTCATCTCGTGCGGGAACGAGGGGCTGACACTGGTCACCTGCAGGAGAGGAGTTGGACCCCATAGGTGCTCACTAGACACAGAACCTCACACCTAGCAAAAACTTCTTCCTAGTCTGGCTCCAGAGCTAGGATCTGGAGAAGGTGACTGGTGGATGAGGTGAGGGGGCAGGGCGCGGTAGGCTAGGCTCCTCCCTTCTGTTACTTCACTCAACCTGGCACAGGCACCGCGCAGACCAGAGCCTGCAGCAGTCTCTATCTTTTCTGCTTTCAAGAGGTTGGACGTGGTGCAGAACCCAGAGAAGTCCATGCCAAGTCATGGGGAGCCTCGTTTCTCGGGAAGATTTTGAGTGGATCGACTCTGATGAGCCGCATGCGCAGAGGAGGCGCGAGATCCTGGGTGAGGTCTTGTGGATATGCACCAAAGTGTGTTGTGTGGTCTCTGCTCAGATTCCCAATAGAAGGAGAGTCCCAGGATAAGTTCAGGGCGCTCACAGACTTGGGGATGCATGGCAGAAGCTGGTCCCCCTCAACTCAACCTGCTGATTTGGGTTAAAGATTTCCAGACTGAGCCATCCCAGGCCTTATCCACTAGCTAGGAGACTCTAGGGAAGTCCAGTGGGCAGTGGATTTCCTAAACAACCTGCCACTGGAATGTGAGGGAATGCACAGGAAGTGGTCCTGGGAAATCTTGGGGTCCCTGAAGCCAACTACATGTGAACCAGTGCAGATAAGTTCCCGTGAGGAGCCCCAGGCTTCATGGAGAGGACAGGTCCTGCTGTGCTTGCATCTCCTGTCTTTGTGAGCCTACCACAAACCTGGGACCACAAGGGCAGCTCATAGACAATTCTCATCCTTTCTGGCTGTCAGGGTGAAGAAACTGGAACACAGACGACAGCCAAATACAGAAATACCTGGCTTGTCCTGGAAGTTGTTTAGGGCTTTAAACCAGTCTGACCAGGTCATACAGCTCTAGAGTATACTGGGATGCTCTGTGCTCACAGGGAATGCTCCTCGCTCCCAGCTGAGCTGGGTCCTTTCCGACAATCCCTAACCTCCCCTCATTCCAGGGTTTTGACTTTTCTGCCTTTTAGAAGATGCAGTGAGAAGGAAGGAGGTCAATGCTGGGAGGGGGATTCTAGTCCGGTCTAGACAGCCTGTAAAGAGCATGCTCCTAACCTCTTCTGTCTGTAGAAGTACACCATGAGGACCTCACACCCTCTGCTGTCCCCAACACAGCGCTTGAACCATGAGCATGTCCACAATGTCACAACACCCTAGAGGGCAGTGGCTCTTGCTGACTCTGTATAGGGTACACTGTGCCAAAGTCACCACTCACAGTCGCAGATGGTACAGGGAGACTGAGATGGAAATAAGTCAACACCGCACGACAAACTGACACTTCGAGGCACACCTTCAAGAGAAAAATCACTCACTTCCTAAGAAGTTCATGAAACCGGTAGAGTTATCTACCAGACACGCCTCCAAATCTCAAATGTACAAAATTTATATAAAACAGGGTAACGATGCCAGAAAAAGAACAAAATAACTTCTTAGCAGTAGATGCTATGTAAACTGTTGTGCATGAAGTGCTTGGCAAAGAATTTGTAAGAACGGGGCTGGGGATGTAGCTGAGTGGTTGACTGTTTGCACGGCCTGTGTGAGGCCCAGCCAGCACCTTACTGAAATGGGAAAGAGCCAAAAGCATTTCCTCCGCATTCAGGAAGAAGGCAAGGCTGCCACTCCTGCGTGGTTTGGTATTATACTAGGAAGTCTGAGAAAGAATAAATGGGCCAAAAAGGGAGAGGAAACAGAAAGCAGAAGGTGGAAGATCAAATGTCCCATTTGCCCAGGTGACTGCACATGCAGGAAAGCCGACTCCACATAAGGCTCTTAGACATGACCAGTTCAGCAACACAGCAGAACACAGAGTCAGCATTCAAGAATTAGCTTATTTGTTGGGCATAGTGGTGAACGCCTGTGTACTAGCTACTCGAGAGGCCGACGCAGGCTAGTCAAATTAGCAAGAATCCATCTTTTAAAACCCTTTACCTCTGGGGCTGGGAGATACGGCTCAGGTTCAGTGATAGGCTCTGTCTCAAAATATAAGGTTTATATAAGGCTGGAGAGATGGCTCAGTATAAGAGCACCTGCTCTTGCAGAGGACCCAGGCAGGCATCCGATGGCTCACAACCACCGTAACTCTAGTTCTAGGAGATCTGATACCTTCTTCTGACCTCCATGTACACCGAGCACACACGGTGCACATACATACATGCAGGCAAAAACCTTATACACATAAAATAAAAAGGTATCTTTTAAAAATGTCAGCTACAAGGTGGAGAGTGACTGAGGAGCAACTCCTCACTGACCTTAGCAGACAGAACTATGCACATGATATTCTCTGTAGATAATGTATGGAACTAGAGGTCAGTATGTTAAATAACAGCAGACATAGAAGGGTAAGTACCACAGCTCCTTCACACGGAAAAGCCACAACAAGTTGATTTGGAAATGGAAACACTGTTGCTAAAGATTAGGAAGTGTATCAAGGAGGGGTGGGGGAGGGGAAGATAGATTTGCCCTGTACAAGGATGTCTTTTGTACAAGTATAATCTGTCACGTAAATTCAAGAATATTTAGAAAATAAATAATTATGCTCCTTTATTATATCATACACTGTTTTTCATAGTATTATTAAATGCTCAAAAATACTAACTAAATGATAAATGACAAATAATTGTTTCTTCAAGGGATAGAATAATTTATTCAATCTTGATTTGTCATTACACCCTTAGAGAAAGGAAAATATTGAGCTAGGAGGCTTTGCTTAATGTGTATGTGTCTAAGTGTATATGTGTGCACCAGGCCCGTGCTGGCTGGACAGTGAGCCCCAAGGATCCACCTGTCTCTGCCTCCCTAGCATGGGTATTAAAGATCATGCTAGTACCGGGCAGCAGTGGCCTATGTCTTTAATTCCAACATTTGGGACTCAGAGCCAGGAGGACCTCTGTGAGTTCAGGGCCAGCTAGGATTGTTACACAGAGAAACCCTGTCTCAAAAAACCCAAAAGAAAACAGAAAAAAGAGAGAAAAGATCATGCTAGCAGACTTGGCTTTTGTTTGGCTTCTGGAGTTCAAACCCAGGTCTTCACGCTTGCACAGAAAGCTCTTTGCCAGCTGGGTTCTCTCTCCAGGCCTCATCATAATTTCTTAGCTGTGCTCACTGTATTTTTTTTGTAATTATAATTGTATTTTCGCCACTTATGATTCTTGGCTTTTTTTTTCTTACAGCAAAGTATCCAGAGATAAAATCCTTGATGAAACCTGACCCCAACCTGATCTGGATCATAACTGCGATGGTCCTCACCCAGATAGCTTCGTTTTACTTAGTGAAAGATTTGGAGTGGAAATGGGTCCTATTTTGGTCCTATGTCTTCGGTAGCTCCATTAATGACTCAATGACTATGGCTATTCATGAGATTTCCCACAATTTCCCCTTTGGCCACTACAGGGTGCTGTGGAACCGCTTGTTTGGAATATTTGCTAACCTCCCTTTTGGGATTCCATATTCGGTTTCCTATAAACTGTACCATATGGACCATCATCGATACCTTGGATTGGATGGCATCGATGTGGATGCCTCTTCTCATTTTGAGGGCTGGTTCTTCTGCACCACCTTCAGGAAACTCATATGGGTTGTTTTCCAGCCTTTGTTTCTTTTCCTTCGACCTTATTTTGTCAGTCCCAAACCAGTTACTTCTCTGGAAATTATCAATATTGTGGCCCAGATCGCTTTTAACAGTATAGTTTACTATGTTTGGGGAATCAAATCTTTAGTCTACATGTTGGCAGCCTCCCTATTTGGCCTGGGTTTAAACCCAATTTCTGGGCATTTTATAGCTGACCACTATATGTTATTAAAGGGGCAAGACACCACCTCATATTATGGGCCTTTGAACTTGCTCATGTTCAATGGGGGCTATCATAATGAACACCATGACTTCCCCAGTATTCCTGGAAGCCGCCTTCCACAGGTAAGTGAAGTTTCAATTTATTGTTTTAGTTCTGATTATTATATGATCCAAATTAGTCTTTACTTGCTCATTTTTAAAGAAAACTGGTTTATATTATCAAACAAAAATTCACTTAAAAAAACCATAAAGCATAGTGTATGCCCAGTGTCTGACAGACTAATTTTACTAAAGTTTACTTGAATTCTTACCTTTGGCCATTACAATTAAGATTCAGAAGTGTTACAAGATGTGCAAAATCTATTACTTGGTAGAATAACTCAGTGGGTTACGAAAAGGAGTCATGCAGTTGGAAGTAGACTTTGGCAGGGTCAGGCCTGGTAAGAGCTTGGGATTGATATTATGAAATACACTGCACACATGTATAAAATTCCCAAAGAATGAAAGCAAAGAAACACCCATCTAAACAAAGCCCATCAGACCAGCATGACGAATGGACGTACACGCTACAAGGGGATTTGATTTTTAATTGAGTTATTTTACCAAGTAATAGATTTTGCACATCTTCTAACCCTTCTGAACCCTAACTGTGCACATGATGTGTAGATTGTCCTTATTCATGAAGAACCATGAGCAAAAGCAGTGCCCTTTGACTGGCTCGGTATTTTGTCCCTCCGTCTGTCAGACACGCACCCGTCATCTTGAGGCCTCAGTGACACCCACGCTTCACCTTGCTGTGTTTTTCACTTCCAGGTGAGGAGAATAGCAGCTGAGTTCTACGATAAACTCCCCCAGTACAACTCCTGGATCAGAGTACTGTATGATTTTGTGATGGACGACACCCTGAGTCCCTACTCACGGATAAAGAGGCCTCTAAAAGGGAATGAGATTCAGGACTAATATCACAGTCAAAGAAAATCCTCCCCAAGCTTTCTAACAGCCAACACTGTGGGACTATCTCCCCACCCTGTCTCTCTCACTGGTAATTTAACTCTGGGCATCAGACTTGCCCAGCAAGAACTCTGCCAAATGAGCTATCCTCCCAGTCTGATTTTTTGCCTGATTAGACTTGGGATCAGTGATGGTCAGAAGCTGTCTTGCTACAATTTAAACTCAGATCTCCATGATATTAAGAACTCACTCTGGTTTTCAGTTGGTCTGACTGTTACAGTGCTCATCTCTGCCTACAGGGCGCTAGCTTGTTGAATGAGCACCTGGTGGGGTCTTCACCTATGCCTATCACTTTGTTAGCACATCACCAAATACCTACGTTACTACAGGATCTTTACTATTAAATTTTACTTTAATAAAGAAGGTAACCAAATGTGCTATCAATCAAAATGCATTTACCTTTTTTTGTATTTCACTGTATTTTCTCTATGTTATATGGTTACATTTGTACTTGGGGGAAACTTAGCTTTAAATTATCTCCCCATGGAAAGGACGAGAAAAGTTCAGAGACTGTGGTGTTCCAGGCCCCAGGGAGGAGACCCACTGGCACCCTCTGCTGTACCCAGCTTTAGGTAGTTTATGGGGTTTTGGACTTAGATCAACTTATACCTCAAGCATTTTACCCATTTCCCCAGTCCTATTACTTCTGTTCTCAAAAGCACAGAGAGCAGAGAGTTCACCCCCTGGGAACATAGCATCCTGCTTCAGGTTAAGGACATTATCTCCTTCTAATGTGCATACTGCAAAGTGGATGGTCTGGTCCTCATTAAAAGGAAAAGAAAAAGGAGGATCCAAAATATGAAGTGACTTCTTTCAGGTTGGCCAGCTTCCTCTTACAGTGGTGGGGATCCGGAACCGGATCTGGCCACCCTCACTCTGTTTAAGACCTGTCTGCTGTCTGTGATGATATACTTCAGCTACATTTCCACAAAGAATGTCCTTGCTCATATATGAGAGAAGGGGTTGGGAAGGGGTGTCTTTAGTTGGAACTGGGTGTCTAAATGCCAAGACGGAATTTCAGTAGTTTGGAAGGAAATCATCCACACTGATGGCTGGTTCCTCCACTCTCCTGTCATCTCACATTCCAAGAGGAGGAGCGTGCTGTTTCTGCCTTCAGCCTGGGGTCATAGAACTAAGGAAAGCTGAGAAGGAAAGAGAAGGCAGGCCGGCCACATAGGCACGCATTGTACACATGCCCGTGTTTGTGACAGGCAGCCTTGCAGGATCTGGCTCGTACCTGCCTCTTACACATCGTGTCCTCCTGTTCCTACCCATTGCTGTGTGCCAGCCCTGGCACAGCCCTTTGTTACATGCGCAAGACTGGCACAAATTAGGGCCCTTTCACCCCCCACCCTCCGTACTGTTTCCAATCTGGCCAACAACTTCCCCATTCTCAGCTCTCAGCTCAGAGGCCTTCTCTTTAAAAAATCCTTTCCCATGCAACTGTTTAATTTTTCAGTTTTACTAAAACCAACCCCGAGACAAGGATCAGGGTATAAGTGGCTTCTCGGGAGAGATACCTTAGGGAAGGGTAAGGTCAGAAAAGTGAGAGAAGTATGTGCGAAGGAAGCCGTAGGAACTGTGGAGCACCCAGGCTGGGCCGCAGTCAGGCATGGAGAAGCCACCCAGCGGGCAAGGGAAACTGAACTCCACCCTGACTCCTGGGACAACTTCTGAACTGTCTCGCCAATGGCGATCTCTCGGGTCTGCCCGGCGAGGACACTCAGCGTATTTTCTCTTTTCCCTGCACACCACATGACTTTAAATTTCTCTCTGAGCAGCAAGAAAGCAGAGCTGCACGCTGGTCAGCTCCAGCCCCTCTTCACTAAGGGCTGACCTTGGGCACTCGAACTCTGTGAAATAGAAAGGGCAGAGAAAGCTCTTAGGTGCAGAGACCTGTGCCGAAGGCCTTTGCACTTAGAATCACTGGTCCTGAGCAGATGGCTAGACAGGAGAGCGGGTACCTGAGCAGAAACTGTGCTGCCCCTCTGGTGCCACGCCACCTCTCCCACATCATCCTCTAGCTCAGGTCTTAGGGGACTAATGAGGACTTCACTGGCCCAGTTCGAAGAGGACCCTGATAGGCCTGGAAAAGAGATCTGGAAAGGGATACTCAGAGTTCAAGGAACTTGCCCATAGCCAGAAAGCCCCACAGAATAGGCTAAGGCTTGTCCCTCTCCCAAGTCTTTAAGGAAACAACACTATCAAAAAAATTTAAGTGGCAGCTGGACATGGTGACACACACCTTTAATACCAGGACTCCAGAGGCAGAAGCAGGTGGCTCTCTGAGTTGGAGGTCACCCTGGTTCATATAATTGTGAGTTCCAAGGCAGTGAGGGTTAGGTAGAGAAACCCTGTCTCAAAACAATAAACTATCAAACAAAAATTAAGAGGTGTAAAATTTGGGGCTGAAGAGATGACTAGGTGGTTGAGAATACTGGTGCTCTTACAGAGGACCTGGGTTCGATTCCCAGCACCCACATGGTGGTGAACAGTCATCTGTAACACCAGCTCCAGGGATTCAACAACCTCTTCGAGCCTATGTAAGCACTGCATACATGTGGTGCACAGTCACATATGCACGTAAAACACAAATACACATAAAAAGAAATCTCAAAGAAAAACAGTTATTTTAAAAAAGAATAAGATTTAAGGATTGTCCAGCATAATCACAAGACATGACCACAGAGAGAGGCCTTCTGCACCCTTAATGTTGCTACTTCCTGGCTCAAGAAAGGAGAAAGTGCGAGGAGCCAGACCCAGACTGGCCCGCACAGGTTCTGAAGAGCCATTTGTTAGAACTCTTTACTCTGTCCTTCTGTTGCAAAAGTGAGTCACAGAGAGGCAGCAAAGTCAACTGCAAACACACTGAAAGGCCAGCCCAGCAGGGCAGCATTTGCGGCTAATGTTTCCTCTGGTTGGGTGGGTTGAGAGATTTCCTAGCAGTAGACATTAGAGTGTGTCCTGTTCTGTGTCTCCTAGTCATTTGTCTCATGTGCACAACCATATCCCAAGAAGTCAAAGAAAGGGCTTTAGGTAGAGATCCCTGAGCAGGCATTCCTGCTCTGACTTGCTTCAGCTGGACCACTGTCCCTCCCTCGGCTCTCCTACAGCGGCTTTGACATAACCATCTGACAGACAAGGCTGAATCGCCCCTCCCTGACAACCCTTCTTGAGCCCCATTCCAGGAGAGCTTGGTGGTCTTAAAGTCACGGTGCTATTGTCTCTGTCTCCCCGTCTCCTCTCTGTGGCAGGTGACTCCAGCAGAGAACCATGTTCTTGGCTCCTGAAGCCAGGAGAGACGGTTGAGCAGTGTGGAATATTCATGACTCTGTGTGGCAGTTGGCTTTGGAGTTCTCAAACTGGGAAAGCATAGACTAGCCCTCGGGCTCCACTGTCTTTCCTTATTGGTTTTGCCACCATTTCCAGCAGACCCCTGCTGAGCAGAAGTTCCTGGCACCTCTGCCATAGTCTCCTCTGGCTGTGGACCGCAGGGAACAGCATCTGGCAAGGTTTCCAGGGACCTTCAAGGTAGCTCAAGCTGCTTGAAACCACCCACTCCTCAAGAAGGTGCCTTGCCCAGATGACTTCTGACCCCAGAGGAAACCTCCTCCTCTGAAAGCCAACACAACTGTTATCTAGCAAAGCTCCTCAGAGCAGCTTCTCTTCCCTTCCCTTCGTTCCAGTCATTTTCCTCAGACCCAGACTATCTGCTTCTGCTTTCATGCTTGCTTTGTTTTTTGTAATTCATTTTTTTCTGAACTTTTGTTTAAGACAGGGCCTCACTCCCTAGCCCAGGCTGGGTTGAAGTTGGTGACCCTCCAGCCTTGGACTTACCAGGAATGGGATATCAGCTAGCGCTCCATGCTACCATACTTCTCTGTGACATGCATGTCCCTAAATCTAGTCCTAGGGGGCTGACTTGCGACTTGGGGCTCTCACCTCCTCACCTATGCCCCTGTGTGGTTTAACATTTTCCAAAGCCCATGAGCAAAGTGCAGCATTCCTCCTGTGGGCCAGGCCTCGCCCAAGGACGGGATTATAACAAACGTGAGTGCAGTAGCACCCAAGGACATCAGCTGCACAGAGGACATGCTGGATCTGCACCCGAGGACATCAGCTGCACAGAGGACATGCTGGATCTGCACCCGAGGACATCAGCTGCACAGAGGACATGCTGGATCTGCACCCGAGGACATCAGCTGCACAGAGGACATGCTGGATCTGCATCAGAGCTCTAGAGGTTTCCAGCCCATGAGTGGTTTGCCCTGTTGCTTTCTGCTACTGGAGGCTCACTGACTTTGGTATCACAGCAGAGTCTTTTCCACTTAGCAGGTGCAAAAAGGGAGAGGATACCCACTGTCCCCTTCAACAGTGGCCTAGTTCCTTTCCAATAGACCTCAGTTCTCCAGTAAACAACTATAAGCTGGCCTTGAGTCAAGCCTATTATCCAAATTATTCAGCGCCTGAGATGGAATGATCACATGGTCAAGGTTTCCTGTGCTGCAGAAGGAACTCAAGGGCATCCTGGACAAAAAGAACAGGCTTCCTGAGGCTAGAAATATTGCTCAACAGTAGAACGCCTGCCAAACATCATCCAGGCCCTAGTTTTAATACCAAGACCTTAACTAAAGGAATAAACAAATGAACAAATCTTTGTGGTACAATGACTTAGAGACTCCTTGGGTATTTTCCCAGGAGTGGTATCTGATCTAGGTTTAAACATGAATGTACTGTATAATTTTAGAGTGCTAAGTGCACAGCTGGCAAGTGGGAGTTCTGTTTTTAGTTGTCTTGCTTTTTAAATGCCCTAATTTACATTACATACATACAGTGGGTGCCTGTGGAGTCCAGAAAAGTAGCTCAGATCCCCTGGAGCTGGATTTCCCGGGCTTGTGAGCCACCAAGTGTGGGTGTTGGGAACTGAACTACTGTCCTCTGTAAGAGTAACTGCTCTTAACCACTGAGCCATCTCCCTAGCCCCTGTTGTTTTCTTAATGATATTCTAACTTGAATGGGCTCCAACCTCAATGCAGCCTTGACTTACAGTTTCCTGATGTCTAGGCAGGTTGAGCCTTTATTCATATGGTCTTCAGTCATTTGTGTTACATCCTTTGAGAACTGTCTAGTCATTTCATTAGCACATTAACCAACTGGATCCTTTGTGGGAATATTTCCATGTTTAAAAATTTAAGTACTCTAGATATTAATCCCCTATCAGATATACAGTTGATAATTTTCTTTCCCTTTCTATAGGCTGTCTCTTCACTCAGTTGTTTTCTTTGTTGTATAGAGAGCTCCACTCTCACACCTGGATGCTGGATTTCATTCCTGTTCCCCGTTGTGATCTGTGAGCTCCCTTTAAATAAAGAACCCCTTACTATACCCTATTCGGAGCTAGTGTGAGATTACTTTATTCTCATTCCCCTTCATCTGGTGCATTCCCTTCACCTGGCACCCAACATGGACTCAGAGATCTCATTAAAATAAGAAAAAAGAAAAGAAAAAAGGAAATTGGATGGGATAATAGGTAGATTAGTGTGAGCTTACTCATAATAATAATAGTGAGTAATAGAGTAAATACTTGTGAGCTATTCTTTATAGACAATTTACAGTGGTATAGATTCTTGTATATTGATACAAATTCAAATTATATTTGTTATATTGAATTTGTTCTTATTTCTGTTTACAATATTTGTACACCAATGCAAAGTTATTTTGTCATACTGTATGTATGCATGTTTCTACCTCTGTTTAAGAAATTTTGTATATTGATACAATTTTAGAATATATTTATCATACTGCATTGCCGAGTTCTCTGGCAGAAAGAGCAGGGGCAGAGCTGGATGTGCTGGACTCTCCCCGGGGATGAGCGGGGATGGTGAGTGTCAAACAACCCAGCCCTCCCAGCTGGCCACTGGAAAGAAACACACCCACTGAGTCGGGAGTCTGTCAAAGCAGAATCTTATTTAATGGTATCAGGCAGGAACTTATATAGGGTTGTAATGGGGGTGGAGAAGCTTGGGATGGGTTGAGGTGGCAGAGTAAGGAAGAAGGGCCAAAAATATTCTGCCATGTTAGTGGTGGCTGAGAAGTGGCAGGTCTAGTTAGGAAAGACAGGTCTCCAAACTCAAGCCAGGCTCAGGAAGTTACCCTGGGCCTCACCAAACTCAACTTAGACTTAGGAAGTTACACTGGGCCTCACACCCAGGCCTCATGAGGCCCAATGTTGCAATATATATTTCTACTGCTGATCAAGATACTTATACATTGTTTACATTCTGAGGTCATTGTCCTCATTTGCTGCACAGTTGTTTAGAGATTGTTTAATATTCTAATATAGTCTTAGTCTTTGAGCTATAGGTATTAAGTATTATAAGTCAATAGTCATCCATGTTTGTCATACTTATAGCTAGACTAATCAGATTATTTAGATACATAGAGATTGTATTCTGCATAGATAAGTAGTCTTCAACCACTTCAAAGAACTGTAGAATATGGCATTTAAATAACTTAGAGTTCTTTTTGACATGAGACATGATTGCTCCTGGCAGCACCAATCTATTCCTGAGAGAATATTGAGCACCAAAGACACTCCACTTGAAGCTTGTTTTTGTCTTGACAAAACTGTCCTTTGGGAAGGAACTGCCCAGGTCTCGACCACTGACAAAATGCATGGTTTCCAGACTGAACAAGAAGGATACAAGTAAAAAGACTGCCAAACCTTGCCAAAACAGGGTAAGACAGTTTTGAAAAATTTCCTGCCTCTAAAAATGGTCTGTCAGTAACTCTAGACCTTAGCCAAACAAAGTTGGTTGCTCCATTACAAATGAGACTTTGGGTGATTGCCCAGGTAGTCAGTTGTCTCTGTCATCTACTTCATATTTTGATTATACTTCCTCCTACTCAAGTAATATTATCTCCCTTCTCAGGTCTTCAATGGGGTTGAAGACTAGATAGTTGTAGTTACTTTCCTCTTATGACCTAGTCAAGCCATTTCTAATAAAAGACTTTGATGCCTTAGGATAAAATAATTATTAAAATATTTAGCATATGTTTCTTGCTTAATATTGTTTGTGATGGTTGTAATTCTAATTTTTATATTTGCTATCTGTTCTAGTATATAGTTTTGTATTGGGTCTGGAACTCTCTTATTTAGACAAAAGGGGGAGGTGATGGGGAAGCCTCCTTCAGCCAGTGGCTTTTGAGAGGCTGGACAAGCTTGGGCTTGGCTTTGAGAACCAAAAGGTGCATGCCCACTGCTCTTGAACTCTCTCTCTCTTTCTGTTCTCACACCTGGATGCTGGATCCCATTTCTGTTCCCCGTTGTGATCTGTGAGTCCCCCATGAAATAAAGAACTCCTTATTATACCCTATTCATAGCTAGTGTGGGATTACTTTATTCACATACCCCTTCATCTGATGTATTCCCCTTCAAAAGTTTATGTGATTCCATTTGTCAATGCATGCTTATTATTGTTTGAGTTATTAGAGTTCTTTTCTGAAAGAACTCACAATGCCTATATCTTGAAGTGTTTTGCCTGTTTTCCTCTCGCAATTGGTTTCATTTTTATTGTTCACTCTAGCTAAGAGTTCTAACATCATTAAGAATGAAGAGAGGAGATACCAGGCATGTCTCATTCCTGATTTTAGAGAAAATGCTTGTTGTGGGATAATGCTTTTGTACACTGTAAAGATTTGTCATTCATATTAGTTTAATAAAACACTGATTGGCCAGTAGCCAGGCGAGAAGTATAGACAGGTTAACCAGACTAGGAGAATTCTGGGAAGAGAAAGGCAGAGATGCAGTCACCAGCCAGATGCAGAGGAAGCAAGATGAGAATGACTCACTGAAAAAAGGTACCAAGTCATGTGGCTAAACACAGACAAGAATTATGGGTGAATTTAATCTTAATTGTAAGAGCTAGTCAGTAATAAGCTTGAGCAACAGGCCAAGCAGTTTATGATTAATATAAGCCTCTGTATGCTTATTTGGGACTGAATGGCTGTGGGACCAGGTGGGACATAAACTTCTGACTACAAATGCTTTTTTGTTTTCACTTCATTTACTGTATTTTTGACTAGGGTATTTATTTCTGACTATAAATTACCATATTATGTTGAGAGAGGTATATTACTTCTATTCTAAATTTCATGAAGTGGATGATCACCTTTGCTAAATGCCCTTTCTGCATATATTCAGTTGACCATAAAACTCTATTTTTAATGCTGTATATTTCATTTTAATTTTGCATATGTCAAACCATCCTTTCATTCCTGGAATGAAACCAACTTGATCATGGTGAAAAATCTTTTTAATATATTTTTGGCTTCTGTTTGCAAGCATTTTATTGAAATGTTTTGTTATTTTTTTTTGTTTCATTTCTGTTTTGTGGTTTTTGGGCAGGGCTTACTTTGTAGCCCTGGATGGCCTGTAACTCACTATGTAAACCAGGCTGGCCTCAAACACAGAGCTCTGACTCCTACATGCTACATTTAAAGTCATGTTCCACATGTCTGGCTTATTGATAAGTTTTACATCCATAGTCATCAGGATCATTGGTTTACAATCATCTTTTTGATTGTACTTACCAGTTTTGGTGTCAGAGTAATACTAGCTTCATAAAGTGAGCTTGGCAGCATTTCTTTCCTTTGTGTACTATGGAATAATTTGAAGATTAGTATTAGTTCTTCTCAAAAGACCTGGTAGAATTAAGCAGTGACTCTATTCAAGTATGGGTTTTTATTTGGGGAGTCTTTTTATTACTGCTTCAATTTTATTGCTCATTATAATTTGTTTCAGTTGTTTAAACACCCTTGATTTATTTTTGGTAGACCATCTGTTTCTACACATTTATCCATTTCTTCTAGATTTCCAAAATATTGAAATACATGATGTCAAGGTATTCCATACTGATCCTCTGGGCTTAATGGGTTATATCTCTTGTAAAGTAATGTCATCTTTTCCTTTTCTAATTTTCTTGATTTGCTTCTGTCTTTCATTTGATTGAGGACTTGTCAGTCTTATTTACCTTTTCAATAAATCAACTTTGTTTCATTGATTATCTTATTCTTTAATTTCCATTTCATTGATTTTTATCTTTATTATTTCTTTCTACCTTATTGAGTTTGTTCTATTCTCAATCCATCTCCTAAATTGATAGCTGAAAGAGAGGAGGTGAAGAATATAAGAAGGGAAAAAATGGTCTACAAAGTTAGATAGCAAGAGAAATCAAAAAGGAAGAAGAGAGAAGGCTGAATAACACAACGAAACACTATATGCATACATTTCAGTTGCTCTATCTGATTTAGTCTTCAACTTAATTGGTCTCTATATGTCTTATAGTTTCTATTGCTGCAACAAAACACCATGACCAGAAGCAAGTTGGGGAGGAAAGGGTTTACTTGAATTACATATTTACAGCACTCTTCATCATCAAAGAGAGTTGGGACAGGGACTCAAATACAGCAGGAACCTGGAGACAGAAGCTGATGCAGAGGCGTGGAGCAGTGCTGCTTACTGGCTTTTTGAGTGGGTCTCTTCTAATGAGAATGGATCCTTTGTGGTATTCAGCTTTCTGGGTAGATCGCTGAATTTGTTTCCTGAAACCATATGGTACAGTTCATGGGCCAGGCAGTGCCTGTTGTCACTTTGGGTGCTCTTTCTGGCTCCAGGGTCCTCAGAGGACAGTTGTCAATCATTTTACCTAAGAGGGCGTAGCACCCTCAAGCTTCTGTGGTTGTGACAGGGAACAGCAGCTCTGATACTTCACTCCCTTGTCTTCTACTGCCGCTCTTTTTCCTACACAGGAGCTCTGGTAGCTAGCCTCTCTATTTGGCACCAAGAGCTCCACTCCAGCCTATGGTGCAGACACAGGTCTTGGTTTCCTAAGTGAACACGGCAAGGAGGGAACCTTTCTTAATCTGTAGAACTGCAAGCTTCAGACTCAGGATTTTCCAAAATGGTTTCCTGCAGCACGCTGGTCCAATGCTGAGATGATTTTCCAAACACAAATATATTTATTTGTAAACTTGCTTAGTTTTTTTAGACATGGCCCCCTTCTATATCTGAGACTGAGGTAGCATTCAGTTTATATCCCAGGATAGCCTTAAACCCAAGGATGGCAGGCATAAATCACTATGCCAGTCAGCACCTGTATGTTTTATAGATCCCAGGATCTCTACCCAGTTAGACTGCAAACCTGCTTAATGAGGAGCCCTGTGTTGTCTTCTGATTCTGTTGAGATTTGGGGGAGTGGTTTGTTCCTTTTCCACCCCTCTGTGTCTTGTGGCTTTTGTCCTTTGAACCACCTCTCCCTCCACTACCCTCATTCTCTTAATTCCTGATGCAGAACATACTCTTAATTCCTGATGCAGAACATACTCTTAATTCCTGATGCAGAACGTACTCTTAATTCCTGATGCAGGGCGCACTCTTAGTTCCTAATACAGAACACACTCTTAATTCCTGATACAGAATGTACTCTTAATTCCTGATGCAGAATGTACTCTTAATTCCTGATGCAGAATGCACTCTTAATTCCTGATGCAGAACATACTCTTAATTCCTGATGCAGAATGCACTCTTAATTCCTGATTTGCACTCTATGCGCTAGACCCCAGTTCGTGAGCTTCGGGAAAGGGGCTGGAGGTTGAGAATACTCACGCAGAGACAGACCGACACACAGACCTTCAATTACTGGTACCAAAAAGCCTCTTTAATAGCATCTTGGAGGCTTAAATACACTGCAGTCAATGGCCAACAGGTGAAAATCCTATCCTCTGATCCTCTAGGCAAAGCACAGCTTTTAGTAACTTCCATTAAAAGGCTCTAGACAGGGAAGAGCAGCTTAAGGCCAGGACTCATTAGCCCCAACATCTCCCCCCTAATTTTTTTTAAAGATTTATTTATTTATTATGTATACAACATTCCTTCCATGTATACTTGCATGCCAGAAGAGGGCACCAGATCTCATTATAGATGGCTGTGAGCCACCATGTGGTTGCTGGGAATTGAACTCATGACCTCTGGAAGAGCAGACAGTGCTCTTAACCTCTGAGCCATCTCTTCAGCCCCCCCCCAATTTTTTATAAAACAGAAGACCCTCCTTTCTTAGGTCATCTCAGAAGAGTAAACCCTTACCCATCTTTGGGAGGCCTCTTCCTTGTCTTAGGCGGGCCCTCTTCTGTAGAAGCTGCCCGTCTACGGAGGAGTCTTCATTGTTGATGCAGTATTTGCAACCAAACCTGGAGTATATTCAAGTTACTGGCCAACAGGCTCAGAAGGACTTGCTAAATGACCATATGCTGCAAAGAAATATCATTATTTACACAAAAAGTTTGAAATTTTCCACTAGTATATGCAGGACCATTATCTGTTTTAATAACAATAGGTAAGCCCATATAAGCAACAGCCTCCACTATGAAATGAAGCAAAAACTACTTTAGAGCAAGTATCTACTGAAACATGCATATATTTCAACTTTCCATCTGACGGTAGGTGGGTAACATCCATCTGCCAAATACCATTCAGTTTAAGACCATGAGGATTAACTCCAACGATGGGTGCATTAGGAAAAGGAGCACAGGCTGAACATTGGGTGGTAATTTGTAAGGCAGTGACTCTGGAGCAACCAGTATAAAATTAAGAATGCACTCTTAATTCCTGATACAGAATGTACTCTTAATTCTTAATGATACAGAATGTACTCTTAATTCATGATACAGAAAGCATTCTTAATTCCTGATACAGAACATACTCTTAATTCCTGATACAGAATGTATTCTTAATTCCTGATGCAGAACGTACTCTTAATTCCTGATACAGAACGTACTCTTAATTCCTGATACAGAATGTATTCTTAATTCCTGATGCAGAACGTACTCTTAATTCCTGATACAGAACGTACTCTTAATTCCTGATACAGAATGTATTCTTAATTCCTGATGCAGAACGTACTCTTAATTCCTGATACAGAACGTACTCTTAATTCCTGATACAGAATGTATTCTTAATTCCTGATGCAGAACGTATTCTTAATTCCTGATACAGAGCATACTCTTAATTCCTGATACAGAGCATACTCTTAATTCCTGATACAGAATGTATTCTTAATTCCTGATAATGTACCCTTAATTCCTGATGCAGAATATACTCTAAATTCCTGACGCAGAACGCACTCTTAATTTCTGATGCAGAATGTACTCTTAATTCCTGATGCATAATGTACTCTTTATTTTCTGAGGCTTTCTCAGTGCCTTTCTCAGTGGTCCTCACTTGGAGCTGAGAAAGCCCCTTGTAGAAGCCTGCCTGAAGACCTGAGAATAAAGCAGCCCCATTGGTCAGCCTTACAGACAGGTAATGGTAACACACACCTTTAATCCCCAGTAGCCACACTAGTTGCCATAGAAACCGGTTGGTGCACGCCTTTAATCCCAGTCCTAGAGAGGATTATGAAACCAAAGGAAACAGCTCTCTACCACAGTCTCACTCTGAGATTCCTGGAGGCATTATCACCATTTGGGACTGAGGTCGAGGTAAGAGCCAGTGGCTGGTTGCTTTGCTTTTTGGATCTGAAGATTGAACCCTAATTTCTCTGAGTTTTATTAATTGTGCTTCATTGGGTGCCCAACAGAAACTTCTATCTACAAATGGTGCCCAAACATGTGGCAAGAATTTCCACATAAAGCCTGAGAAAGCTTAAACAATAAAAGGATTCTAGACAGACAAGAATAGAGTCAAGTGCGGCTTCTAGTTAACCCTCTCCCGCCACCTCCTCTGTAAGCTCTGTTTGCTGGCAGCAAGCAGAGGTGTGGCTCTTTTAAGAGTCTTGCTGACTCATCATTAGCGGCAAAAACCTCACAGCTGTTTTAAGAGGTTCTGCCACCAAACAATTTAATGGTTTTATCAGCAGCTGGCATTAGGCTTCTTGGTGGTGGGATGAACCTAAAAACTCCATAGAGTTCTGACAATAAATGTGGCTCCCGTCAATATGTCCACCATGAAGCTAGACTCTCAAAAAGTTAAGGAATGGGGCACAGCCAGCCACCAAAGTTGCTAGACATGTTGGTTTACCAAATTAAAGACTCATGTGCTCAGAAAAATATAGAAAAATACAGTAAAGACAGATTCAGAGGGAAAACAAAAACCTCTAAACAGTTTACAGTGTGCTTAAAAATATATACAGGCTTGGGAGAGAAAAGAAAAAGGATAAAGAAACTCCTTAAAAATAGAAATAGTGTAACTAGGTTTGGTGGCACATGGCTTTTAATCCCAGTACTTGAAAGGCAGAGGCAGGTGGATCCCTGTGAGTTCAAGGCCAGCCTGCTTTACACAGTGAGATCCAGGACAGTTAAAGACACACAGAGAAACCCTATCTCAAAAAACCAAAATTTAAAAAAGAAAAAGAAATAGAGTAAGAAAAAAAAACTATGTAAAGATGGAAAATACACAGTCTGGATACTGTATGTTGTTGTCTTTGAATTGTTTGATTGCTGAGGAAGGAGCAACAGCTGCTAAAAGACATTTGACTATAAAAGCTGATGGATTTATACAACCTATGTATTTTGAAAATTCCTTGACTTTAAATTTTAAGTAAAAAGATACATTGCTTTGGAGAAGAGGTTTTGTGTTTGTTTCCATAGAAAATGAGTAGCTGTGGATTCATTCTTGGTTAAGAAAAACAAGGTTTGATCAAAGGAAAACCCCCTGAAAAATCTCCAATACGAACAGATAGCCCCGATGACCAATGTTTCAAAGCACTTCTGTTGCAGTTTCTTTTGAGTTTTGCATCCATAACAGCTTCAAGGCTGCCGGCTGAGATGATCCAGTCTCAAAGAATACTCCAGTCAGGACTTAAACATAATCCATTATGGATTTTCATTAGGTCCCCATAAGATTACTAGCACCCCTAATTAGCAGGAAGTAGCCTAGAAAACTATACCCATATTTCCAAAAATGGATTATGGATGTTTGCCTTTGTTTAATGTGTTGGTTACAACTTGTTATAGATAATGGTCAGGAAAAAGCTAAACAAAAGAGATTAGATTCAAGGTCTTGTTTTGAAAAGAAAAAAAGGGGAACTGCTATGGGATAATGCTTTGTATACCGTACAGATTTGTCACTTGTATTGGTTTAATAAAACACTGATTGGCCAATAGGCATGCAGGAAGTATAGGTGGAATGACCAGACTAAGACAATTCTGGAAGAGACACAGTCACCAGCCAGACACAGAGGAGCAAGATGAGAATACTGCACTAAGAAAAGGTACCAAGCCACGTGGCTACACATAGACAAGAATTATGGATTAATTGAAGTTGTAAAAGTTAGTTAATAATAAGCCTGAGTTAATAGGCCAAATAGTTTATAATTAATATAAATCTCTGGTTGTTTCTTTGGGACTGAACCACAGCAGAACTGGGTGGGACAGAAATTTCTGTCTACAGCCCCACTTGAAACTGAGATTTAATGAATTCTGTCTCCTGCTGTTCTGTTCCCAAAGTTTTTCTTCTTTCTTTGCAGATACTTCAGTGTTTGTCACCTACCTCAGGTGACTGGTTTGTGTTGTGGGACATTTGTACACTGTGTGAAGATGTATTGCTGTGGTGTAATAAAAAGAAGAATGGTCAATAACTAGACAGAAGAGTAGAGGCAGGACTTCTGGGTAGAGAAAGATCTCTGGGAAGAAGAAAGGTGTGGTCACCAGCCAGACATGGAAGAAGCAAGATGGGCAGTACAGAGATAAGGTAAGAAGCCACGTGACAGAACATAGATTAAAAATATAGGTTTAAGTTATAAGAACTAGTTAAAAACAAGCCAAAGCTAAGGCTGAGATTTCATGATTAATAACAAGTCTGTTCTGAAGAAAATGTACTGTTAGAGGCTTATTCCCTTGAGATGCTTGCATTCACTGGGTGGGTATCTTTAGCCATCTTAAGGTTGTGAAATTTCAGTGAACTTAAAGCACATGGAGTAATGCCCCAACTAATGATGCTGTCTAACCCATGTCAAGCTTGATGGGTGATGTGGGATTCTCCTCTGTATGCTGTGAATGTGTTTTGTTATCATTAGTCAATAAATTAGCTTCTTTGGGCCTATGACAGGGCAGAATCAATCAAGGCGGAAATTCCAAGCAGAGATAGAGGAGAAAAGTAGGTGGAGTCAAAGAGATGTCATGTAGCTGCCAAAGGAAAAAGATGGACGCCCACCAGGGAACCTTACCGGTACACTATGAGTCTCATGGTAAAATACAAAATAATAGAAAAGGGTTAATTTAAGATGAGTTAGTTAATAAGAAGCCTGAGCTAATAGGCTGAGCAATGTTTTAATTAATATAGATTTTGTGTGATTATTTTGGGTCTAGGTGGCCAGGAAATGAACAAGCAGCCTCTGCTAACAGAACATAGTAGTGCTAAATTGAATCTGCTTAGCCTGCATGGACAGGCTGGTAGAAACAAGGTCATAGATTCTTAACCACAAGTATGGGCAAATCATCAAATGGCACTTTCTTGGTTTGGAGGTTAGTCATTCACAACAGAGGATCATATCACACAAGGCCCAAGTTGTCTTTAATCAAGGTAATCCAGGGCCTCTTTAGCTCCCTTTGTGTAGACACTGACGGAACTGTTTCAGCGCAGCCAAGTCCTTCCCTAGGCTAAGTTCTCTTGGCTCAAAGGCTATTTCTATAAAGAAACAAAACAAATCACCACCAACAACCCAATCCTCTACTTTTCATTTGTTTTGCATTATTTGGTTTTTTGTTGTTGTTGTTGTTCTGAGGCAGGGTCTTACTATGTAGCCCAGGAAGGTCTAGAATGATGTAGTCCAAATCGACGTGGAACAGGTACATCCTCTAGCCTCAGCCTCACAGGGGCTGCTGGGATTACAGGCCCAGCTACCACTCTAGACTGCCCTACTGCTTCTTTACCTCATAATCTAAAACTCAAATCCTAGGGAGGTTAAGACTTATGACTTGGGATTCCCACTACCTCATAGTTCTGATTCCTGCACGGTTAAACCCTTTAGGAAATTCTTATCTAATGTGTGACATTTTGCAGTGGCCAAGATACCTGAGAAGAATCAACTTGGAAACAGTAAAAGCTGGCTCTGAAGGATTTTACCCCAACTGTGTGACCTAGTGCTGTGGGCTTCCAGCAGCGGTTTATCTGTTACAGGCCAAACAAGAAAGGTACAGACCACTATGTATATAAGACCAACGAAGGGTTCTTTATTTAATATAGAGAGCAGGCTCTTGTCACAAAGAACTGTTGACACAAACCTCAGGGATGCAGCATTTATAAAGGAAAAAACAACAATGACATCATCGTTAGGTTTCAATCATAGTTAACCTTGTCAAAATCACATCACTTTTCCCTTCCCTTTCCTTCCTCAAACATTTCCCATCAACCCCCACTCACTCTTGAACTTGCCTTTTGTTTTACACACACACACAAAAACAGCCTATCAATCTGTTAAGTCAGTTTAATATTTCAGGACTGGTCAGTTTTTATTGGACTACCAACTAGGGAGGCTCACCCCTGGGAGAGACTAACTCTCTCTCAGCAGTCATTAGCTGCCTATTGTTCTTTGTCGAGTGATGGGACCCCATGAGATCTCACAGCCTTGCGCTGGAATGACTATTAGTATTGTCACGTTCAGGTCTTGTTAGGCAAACATATTGTTAAGGTGTCACAGGTGTAACTTCCTTGTCATGTCTAGGAGACACAATCTCACAGCAGACTTCTGATCTTCTGGCTGTTAATAATCTTTCACTTTCTCTTCCTTGCTATTCCCTGAGCCTTGGGTCCAGTTGTCCCGTAGATGTATCTGCTGGGGCTGGGAACCCAACAAGTCAATCTTCGCAGTATGGCCAGTTGTGGTTTTCTGTAATGGGCTCTGCTGCAAATAGAAGCTTCTTGGATGTGGGGTGAGAGCTATACTTATCTCAGAGTATGCTCTAGAATGCAGTTAGCGGTTATGCTAGTCTATGTGGTGGTAGTATGCTCTCTTCTGCGACCCACAACTTCACTAATCCCAGGTTTCTAGGCTCTTCTTAACAAAAGGGGAAAAGAAATTACAATGAGTATCAAGGAACAATTAGCAGTATCTGGCTCACACCAAATTAGGCACAAAAGTTCTTCTGAAGTTGCCCCTTTACCATATCAGCAGTGTCTGACACAAAATATACTTTTTTAAAAAAAGACAGTTTCAAGATACAGTCTTTGCTGGTCTGGAACTGGGAGATTCCTCTGTCTACCTCCAAGTGCTGGGATTAAAGGCGTGTGACACCATACTTGGCTAAAAAATGTATTTAAAGGTGGCTAAATCTTTGACGAGGACAATAGCTGCAATTCCAAATGTTTCTAAACAGTATGATGAATCTTTTTCAGCAGTTAGATAGACAGACTATTAGGCTGTTAGTATTAGCAAAATCTCAATCTTCATTTTTATAAAATGTAGGATATAAAAAAAAATAGGATGTCAACAGATCTCAGAGTTGAGAACACCATAAGAACACATAAGAGTGTCAAGCAGTATACAGAGCATGTTCAAAAATATCATTTGCAGAAATGCTGGAATCTATTTTCTGCCCAGTAACTAACTTTTGTTCAACTTGTACCACAGCTCTTATACAGTCTGCATTTATGTCCAGGCTACCAGAACTAAAATGTGCTTAGAGCCAACATTTACTTGTCAGGAAGATCTGATATGACAGGCGGTGTTTTCTTTTTGGCTGTAGTAAGTACAGCATCAGACTCAACTGCTCCTGCTCACTATTTAAGGCTTTCCGGCGTTACTTCTAGTTTCCCGATCATCCTCAATTATCGACCTCTACTGAACCTGGTTTGTTTTTCCTTCTAGCTTCTATTGGTTTCCTGGGATCCAATACTGTTCTCCTTTTTGTCCTTCATTGATTAGAGTGTCATCTTGTTTGGTCCTGCAAGCTTCTCTGAAGTCAAGAAAAGGAGACTTTTGACCTTTGTAAACTTGACTTCATTTCAATCATATTTTTCCAATTTATATATTTGTTTCTGTGAGAGACACACCCACAGACTTCAGAGTTCAACTTTCAGGAGTTAGTTCTTTCTTTCTACTATGTGGGTCTCCAGGATCAAAATCAGGTTGTGTGGCTTGGTAGCAAGTACCTTTACCTGCTGGGCCATCTTGTCAACACATTATCAATCTCATTTTTTAATAAAAATATATTTTATTTTTTTAAAAAAAGTGTATGTCTGGGAGCAGGGGAGGGGGGAGTTTGCATACACATGAGCACAGGTGCCTATGAAAGCCGGAGATGTAGAATCTTCTGGAGCTGGGAGTACAGGCAGCTTTGAGCTGCTTATGTAAGAGCTGGGAATCACACTTGGTTCTAGAAAAGAGCACTATGTACTCTTAATTACTAAGTCATTTCTCCAGCCCCATCAATAACATTCTTAAAAGTAATCTCAAAGACTTTGTACAATGAGATAGAATAAAAACTTAGGAAGAAAATGAAGTAATTAGACCTGTTTACAGACAGCAACACTTAAAAGGCTTGATGAAATAATCATGATACAAAATCGCTCACAAAACATCTTAGAAATTCCCTAAAGATACAATCTGAGACAATCTGAACATCAAATCATGATAGTGAATAATAAATTGAAAAAATTATACTCTGAATCTGGTGAGGGTGGAATGTATGTGTAAGAGGTGAAAATGTCTTCCTACAAAGAAGCCTATCAGAAGCACTTGAATCAAGTGACCAGAGTGAAGGTCTTAAGTGACACTGAAATTACATTACCACCCAAGACAGCGCAGTTTATTACTCTATCTTCAAAAGGATGTAAACTAAGTGAACCCAATCGCTGACCTATGAGTTCCAAAGAACTGGCTTTGGGGGTACACAGAACACTTAGGAGGCAGAGGCAAGTGGATCTCTGGGAGTTTGAGGACAGCAATACAAGTTCCAGGCAAGTCAAGGATACATACAAACTGTTTCCAAACAAAAACCCAATAACAACAACAAAAACTTTTGGAAACTATAAGGGAACTAGAAGACTTAGCACACTGGAATAGCTAACGTAGACTAGATCCTTTTACTAGAAATGACATTAGAGCGCTGAGAAAGATGGCTGGAACTCGATAATAGTAGCAATGTGTCAGTGTTTTTGACCGGTTGGTTATGTAGGAAAATATCCTGGTTTACAGAAAACCTATATGAATGTGTATCTGGGGTGATGAGGAATGGGGTGACCACTTCTCAGGAAAAGTTTTTTGTAACTTTATATATGATCAAGATATTTCAAAATAAAATTTTATTTGAAAAAGGCTTTATCAGTCCCCTTTTCTTTCTTTTTCTTAATGAAGAGGTAGGAAGTTTTTCCACAAAGCTGGTCAGATGGGAAACATCATCTTCTCCAGCTGGGTCTCAATAATTTGAAAATAAAATGCTCACAATGAAGTCATTGTCAGGCTGAGAACAGACCCTTCAGAGTGAGTGTGACTCTTGGTGAGTTCCGTGCACTGGACACCTCTATGCCAGGTACTGCAAATGTCACTGACTGAGGGACCTCTGCAGAGCTTCATACATGATTTGATCCTGTGAGGATAGAAAACACCACATAGTGTTGATCAATCAGTCATGGGATAAGACATGTAACCAGCAAACTTCTACGTTGAAGCCCTAGCCCCTAGGACCTCAGCGTGTGGTTGCCCTGCAGACAGGGTTTCTGCAGAGGTGATTAGGGTAAAATAGAGAGTAAAGGCGGCCTCAGTCCCACAGGACTGGGGTTATTGGACGAGGAAGTTTGCACACAGAATGCACAACGGAAGGACATGTGAAGACAGCGGAAGGATGAAGACGACACCTGTGGGACGGAAACCTCAGAACTCTGACGAGACAGCACCTTGATCTTAGACATCTGGTTGAGACCAGTGAGAAAACACAATCTCTACTGCTTACGACTCTCGTCTACGGCACTGGTCACAGAAGCCCTAGCTGTGGACGCAGTGATTCTGCTTTGCTCCTTTCCTGGATGTGCCACAATCTCCATCATTGTCCAGGGAAGTTTGCAAACCAGGCCCAGAGATACTGACCTGTAAACTACCCTGAGTCCGGAGGGAAACAGGAGACAAGAGTCAACGCTTCTAAAGTGTGTTAACATTCCAAGAAACTGCCAGAATGGCTCCCAACGTGACTGTTCCAGCTTCCAGTACAAAATATGAGACATCTAGCATCTCACATCCTCAACCCCCTGGCTGTAGCCAATCTTCCAAAGTTCTGTCAATCCAGTAGGTATGGAGTAGAAGGTCACTGTCACCATATTGACCTGTCCCAGTGTTAGATGGCAATGCTACTCCCACCTATTTATCCCAAGGAAAAACTTAACCATGTGTTCTAGTTTACTTCCAGCTATTTAGAATCTATCCTAGGGCCAGCAAGATGGTTCAGAAGATGAAAGCGCTTACTGCCAGATCCAGCAACCCGAGTTCAATCCTACAGTCCACATGAGAGGAAGATAGAACTCTTAAGACATCTGACGTTTGCTTGCATGCTGCGGTACAGGTATTACTACCCCAACACCAACACCAAAACACACACACACACACACACACACACACACACACACACACAAATAAATATAAAGAATAAAAGGATAATCTATTCAAAAAAGCCAGTTGTGCTAGGTGAGATGGCTCATGCCTACAATCTCACACCCAGAGGAGTCTCAAATAGAGGATCATCATGAACTCAAGGCAGCCCGGGCTGGAGTGAAACCCTGTCTCGAAAACCAGACATAGACTGAGGATGTAGCTCTTCTGGCAGCCTGGTTGCCTGGTAGACACAAAGCCCTGGCTTTAACCTCTAGCACCACATAAAACGAAGTATGTGGTGGTATATGTCTGTAATGTCATCACTGGGAGGTATAGACAGGAGGATCAGAAATTCCACGTTATCCAGTTAGACAGGAAGTTTGAGATCAGCCTGGGCTGTCTCAAATACCAAAACAAATGAACAAAATCAAAATAACACACAACACACACCCCAAACCTAAACAAACAACATCAAAAACCATGAGTAAACAAAGTCAATTCTATTAAATTTTTCTTCTGGATAGGTGAAAAGGTCAGAAATGTTAAAAATAAAATATGCATATGAAGTATTAAAAATATGTATACTCAGGCCAGGAAGATGGCTGAGTGGATGAAGGCAGTTACTGCCAAGCCTGGTGACCTGAGACTAACCCCCAAGCCCCACATGGTAGGTGAGAACTGACTCCACAGGCAGATGCGCACACACAAAGTAAATGTGAAAAACAAAATATATAAAATTTTAGAGAGGGCAAAAGCATTCCTCACTCCTATACTGTAACCTCTCCTTCCAATAAGCAATGTTTCCATATACATTTTCCTTCTGAAAATATAAGCAAAACTACTATTAATTATTTCACCTTTGTAATATAAATAGCATTCAGAGACACATTCCTATACTTAGCATATTACAGACACAATTCCTAAGCTTTTTATTTAATAATAAATTTGAGAGATGTTTTTTGGTCATTCAAGTAGCTATACCATTTCACAGTACGACAGTTAAAGTTTTGGCCTGCTAGTATATATGCCAGTGAAGAGGAGTCTTGTGGCACAGGTCTGTAATTCTGCCACTTGGAGGACTGAAGCAGGAGGCTCATGAGTTCGAGGCTAGCTTAGGATATAAAAAGAGACCATTGCTCAATAAAAAACAAATTAATAAAATTTCTAAGTTCCTATTCACCGACGTAATTCCCCATCTCTTTTCAAGACACCGAGGAAAGTTTCTCACCTTTACTGATATAGATGGCTTTACTTTCCTGAAAGCTTCTTCAAAATGCTTATGGCTGACCTTGAGCTCACCTGTGGAGGAAGCGCACAAACACACACCTCAGTATAGTCCATTAACCTGAAAGACTGAGGTGGGTGATCCCATAGCACCTATTCAAGCACATTTACATATGCCCCTCGCCAGCCCTGCCTCAATGGGAATCTCTCCATTCATCTGGGGAAACAGGACTGCTGGGAAGCACTCTGTGTCTTAGGGATACTGGGATGGAAGAGAAACAGTTGAGGTCAAGCTGTGCAGGCTGCTCACACTGTCAAAATGGCCAGTGTGGTCTCAGGTAGAATCGATAAGAGATTTTAAGTAGAGATGGCCAACAGAACTAGAAATAACCAGCAACCTGTATTACTACCCTAGGGTATATTCTTGAATACAAATTCACGCTACTGAGAAACAAAGGCTAGATGTTCTCTAAGATAAAACTACTAAGAGTACACATGTATATCACAAAACTGGATTAGAAAGGGTTGTAATTTTTATAAGGTTAGGTGATAAAATAGCTAAATGTCAAAATATAACTTGGTTTACAATGTTAACAAGATAACTTAAGTGATGACAATTTATACTTAAAATAGTAAACAGATATTAGGATAACTGAGTTACCTAAAACAAAGAAATACATGTTGCTGAACATTCCACTGATCAGTTAGACAGCAGGGTTAGATATGGTTTGGGCAACGGTACAAAGTCTCTAAAGGCCAGGGAGCTAAAAATGAAAGCCACAGCAAAGCAGAGATGGCAGCCTTTGTTATATGTGCATATACGCAACAACCAGAAAATTGAGTGCAACTCCATTACATGAGAAAAGACCTGCTAACTTGTAGTTGCCAATAAGTGGTAAGATTTGGCTTACAAAGTAGCATACTTGGCATGGGAGGTGGGAGCAAGGAAGATATAACAGATCCTTATCATGTGACCCATGAGCTTAAGACCCTTCTGCTTTGGCTTCTTTGGCATTAAGATTACAGGTACACAACCAAACGAAGCTCTGGATTTTTGTCCATAAAATAATGTAAGTTTGCCTATTATCATTATCAATAATTTCCAAAAGGTACAGAATGTAGTTTCTAAAAAAAAGGGAAGTTTCGATAACTGAATCTTTATATTATTGAGTAAACAAAAACACGCCCAAAAATATCCTTCCTAATAAATATATGCATGTGTGCCAATAAATCTATGTAAGCTAAGGATATGTTGCTGTAACAATATTTAGCTTTAAGATTCGTGGAAGTGGAGCAGAAGAGGTGGCTCAGGATTAAGTGTGCATACTGCTCTTGCAGAAGACCTGAATTCAGTCCCCAGTAGCCATGTCAGGGGACTCACAACCACCTATAACTTCAGTCCCAGGGGATTTTATTGCCCCTGTGATCTCTGAGGGTACCTGCATTCATGTGCACCACCTGACCACGACAGACACATACATAAACATGTGTAAAAGGATACCAGGACACACTTGAAGTTCCCATGAGAGCACATCTGTACACCACAAAGCACTCAGTGACACCTAGGCAGAGTAAGGGCTACTTCTGTACTAGGCATGGCTGGAATACAGGTCACAAATGAATCTTTTTAGGCCACACATACCCAAATAGTAACATCGAAATTACTATTAAAATGTAAGGTAAACAACAAACATGTTGAAAAGGGACCATATCATTCATAAAAGAATACATGGATTTTTGTCTTTGGACTTCCTGGCTTTTGTGACGATAGGAAAAGAATCCTGAGCCTTGCATATGTTAAGAAAATTCTCTATCACTGAGCGATAAAACTTGTCATCTGATTTTATACTTCAAAGAAAAATCTTGATATATGAAAAATCAGGTATTTCTTAATCTTTACAATTTCAGTTGAATTTTAACAGGCAAGTGGGTTGTATTTTAGCAAAAGAATGAAGATTTCCCAAATTGTTAAGAAGCAAACTCATGATAATGGCAGTGAACGAACATATTTGCCTCTATCTAATCACATGTGTATACTGACAGAATATAATGCTGCTTATTAAGAGACACTAAATAACGACTATTATGTTGAGTGTGCATAATATTCCACAACGAATATTTCTAAAGGTCTCATCCAACAGTCATCTTTATTACACACTGTTTTACGAAATGCTAGAAAAGCATCACCTGAAAGGCAGCAGGGTTTTTAAATATCCAGACTGATAAACTAGAATGGAGAGAACCCAGAGAGCCTCATACCTGTTCCAATTGCACTTCTCTGTCCTGTCATTTCTTGTCTCAGGGCACAGAGAGAAGCTTCTCGTACCAAAGCAGAAAGGTCTGCACCCCTGTAATAAAAGACATGTTCTTAGGCATTCTTGGGTATTCTAAAAGATGTTCAATTATAATATACTTAACAATGAGGAAAAAGCAATGAATGAAGGTGGGACAAATTGACTAGGAACAGTAGGAAAAAGCTTTTAGCTTTCATTCAGAGAATTTTTAACCTTTAGAAGAAAGGAATTTGTGGAAAGTATGATACAATGAAAAATAAAAATGACCTTCCACTTAGTCATAGATATTAATGTTGATATAAAACATCTACCCAGAGGCTACGGTACAATGACCTGAATTCAATTAATGGAAACCACATTCAAAAAAAAAAAAAAGAAGAAGGAGGAGGAGGAGGAGGAGGAGGAGAAGGAGGAGGAGGAGGTAAGGAAAAGGAAAAGGAAAAAGAAAAAGAAAAAGAACCCAGTCAAAGACAGATTGGCAGATCCCTGGTGTTCACTAAGGAGCTTAGTCAGCTCAGTCTGATAGGCATGGGCTCCAGTATCTAAAACAACAACAAAACCAAAACCAAACCCACCATGTCTCAAATAACAAGGTGGCTTCTGAGGAACAACAGCCAACACCTAAGGTTCTCTGACCCAAACAAGCACTTGTACACCCTGGATGAATGTGTACACCCCCAACACACACACACACACACACACTTTCTTTATATAATTATTCCAAGTAATAATCACAGGTTGGGTCAGCATAGTCCTAAGAAGGCAATGAAACATCAGTGTTGCCTGGAGCTTTTCTACACTAAGCTTTAACATGATCCACAAAAATTCTTTAAGAGTTTAAACTTTCGAACAAAACATCATTTCCAGGTATCAAATAATCAAGTGTCTATGTTACCATTCATGACTAGCTCTTGGAAGTTAAGTTTACACTGCTGAGCAAGAGCGCTGAAGCCTTCCTCAATGGTGGAAATACTGACTCACCTTACTTTTTTGTGGAAAGTCCAGTATTATCTGCCCCTTGCTCTAGGAGCAAATACCAAGTACCAAAGATGTTGGGGACAAACAACAGGGTTTTAATATGATAGAGCACCTAGAGGGTCTTGGCTAAATCACAACAAGAATAAACATAAAAGTTGAAAGCAGAAATATCAGGTGTCATGCTGTTGTTGCAGGCTCAGTGTGCACATGTATGCAGACTAACCTCCGTCGTGCAGATGTACTTAAAGAACATGCTATCTAGTGAAAGGCACATGCTTTACATATTCTGAAAGAAGAACTAACAGTGAAGGGTAACAATGTGGTCAGGGAAGCTTGAGTACCAATAGGAACAGTCTATGACAGGAATTCAGCATCCAAACGCACAGGTAAGCTGTCCTCTGAGAAGGAAGCAGCAAGAGTCAGACAGACACTACATAAGGCGCTACACAGGAAACCTCATTAGTTTTTCCAACTTAAGAAATGGGCAACTTTTTCTTTCCTGCTGATGAAGAAACTATACTCCAGAGGAGTATAAGAGACCAGAGACTTAAATACTCACGTGTAGCAATTGCAACGAAGGTCATTGGCAATTGCTTCCAAATTTACATCTTCATCCAGTGGAGGTTTGGTGCCATTCTGAATAAGAGAGAAAAGCGAGCTCTGTTTGAGGCATTAAAGGCTCACGCATGCACATCACTCACTGGTTTTTAAAGAAGAAGAAAGGCTGATGACTAAGGGAGTAGAAACAACTCCAAAATCAATGTAGAGTGCCACCGAGTTCAATCTGGAGAATTAGGGTAAGAGGCAGGTTGACGTGCAAGAAGCTGTAAAGGCAAACCACTGATACTCATGGAGTTGGAGGAATTTGTGTTATAGGACTGACTGCAAGGAGAGTAATACTGAACCCAACTTGTTGAGATCAAAAGGAGCCTGTTCTACACAGGACCCTCAAGAAGCTGCACTTATTTTGTTTGTATTTTCTTCTGTTTGTTCATATAGAGATCAGAAATTCGTATCATGTCTTTTTAAACAAACAAAAAAACCAAACCAAAAAACAAAACAAATCCATGTTGCTATTTAATCCCTCATCTAAAACCCAGCCTTGACACTGGAGCCAATTCCTCCCAGTTCATAATTACAGATGCTAAAATGACAAGAATCAGAAAAGTTCAGAATTTCAACACTGAACATAAGCACTATACACACAAATCACACTTAATAATATTCTAAGTAGATTACATGGCAGACTCAAATACTACATAGTTTAAAATAATACTTTTGCAGAGGCCAAAGAGAGGGTTTAGTGGTTAGTAGCCCTGGCTGCTCTTCCAAGAGAAGCTCGGTCCGATTTCTAGTACCCACACATGGTGGTTCACAATCATTTATAATTCCAATTCTGGGAGATCTGACACCTTCTTCTGGCATCCAAGGCCACAGCATGGCTAGTTAATTCATATACATGAAAGATTTTAAAATCCAAAAAATAAATTTTTAACTAAAAAGTTCTTTATGTGGATATGGGTGCATATATGTCACTGCATTCAGGTGGAGGTTGGAGAAATTTTCCGGAGTTGTTTCCTTCCTTCCATCATGTGGGTTCTAAGGACTGAAAACAATGGTCCCCAGGCTTGGAGGCGGTGCCTTTACCCTCTGAGCCATCTTACCAGCTCCACTATAGTTTTTTGTTGTTGTTGTTGGTGGTGGTGGTGGGTTCTTTTTTCCCCTGGTTTTTCAAGACTGTCTTAGGATTTCTATTGCTGCAACAAAATACCATGACCAAAAGGTAAGTGAGTAAGCAGCTCCCCTCCCTGGCCTCTGCATCAGTTCCTGATTCAGGGATCCTGCTCTGTTTTGAGTTCCTGTCTTGACTTCCTTCAGTAGTGAACATCAATGCCTAAGTGTAAGTCTTAATAAACCCTTTCCTCCCCAATTTGCCTTTTGGTCATGGTGTTTCATCACAGCAACAGAAACCAGGGAGTGGAAAATGACAGTTTGAAAGAAAATGGCCCCCAAAGGGAGTGACACTATTAGCAGGTGTGGCCTTGTTGGAAGTGTGTCACTGTAGGGGCAGACTTTGAGGTCTCCTCTCATGCTTCACACAATGCAACAGTAAACTTCCTGTTGTTTCTGAGTCAAGATGTAGAACTCTCAGCTCCACCACCACATCTGCCTGCATGCTTCCACACTCCCCATCCTGACGATAATAGACTGAACCTCTGAAACTGTAAGTGAGCCATCTCAATTAAACACTTTTATTTATGAGTTGCTGTGGTCCTGGTGACTCTTCACAGCTATAAAAAGCCCTAACTAAGACAGAGATAGGGTTTCTCTGTGTATCCCTGGCTATCCTAGAACTTATTTTGTAGATCAAGCTGGCTGTGAACTCAGAGGGATCTGCCTGTCTCTGCTTCCAGTGACTCTTGTTTTTAAAATGTTTTGAAAAACCAAATTAGTTATCTCATCTACAAAAGAGTCCTATAATTCTGTGATATAATTAGAAGGACATAGGGGAAAGTTGTTTACATAGTACTGGTGATTGTACCATAGTGATTTATTATGCAGAAGAACTGGAACATTCCAAGTGTCACCAAAGTGAGACAATCTTGTTAACCTTGTTAAGACCACCATGGTAAGCAACTTCAGCCAATATTAGAGGAGTTTGAGTTGGGGGCTGGGAGGCAGCCCAATGGGAGCTGCTATGAGAGGCTTTAATGTTCAAAAAAAATCTTTCAACCTAACCTTCACGGTCACACAGCACATCAAACCTCCCACATATGTCTCATGTGCCATTAGAGACTTTTACCTGAAATCTACTTTCTAATCAAAAACAATCATAAGGAACAAATTCACCAGGTATTATCTGAGGACAATTCTTATATATATTTCTCAATACCTAAATTCTATTTATGGTCAAGCTGGCATTCAGAGACCCAGTATCTGCTCAGCGTGACCTTTCCTAACACTGGACTTAATGAACTGGGCTTGCGTTCTGTCCTGCAGCTGACAAGAGACAACCTGGCTTGCTCTGGCTCATTCCAATGGGCTTTTTACCATGATGGTGATAAGATGCTGCTGAAGACATAATTCAACATGTCCTTTGTTTCTTCATGAAGACCCAGAATAATTTTTTTACCATATCAGCATATGTGAGCAACTATGAGCGTTCTATACCTAAGTTATGCAGTCTATAATCCCAGAACTTGGGGGTGGAAGCAAGAGATTAGAATTCAGAGTCACCTCATTACATAGTAAACTGTGACACTACATGCTACATGAGACTGTCAAAAAACAAAACAAATGACAACAAATCACACTGTGATTTCTACAAAGACCAATGGAGAGATTATATGACATAGGAAAAATTATTCCCAGCTAACCTATCATTGAATTAAAGACAAAAGGTAAGGATTCTTAATCTGAAAATAATTTCGGGAATACAGTTGAATAAACTATAGAGAAGTAGAATAAACCCATTGATGACATAGGTATAGGATCAACCAAAATAAAGAAACTAGGAAATGTATTTGGGAAAAGCAAACAAACAACAAACCGTGACAAAAGTGCTGCTTCGAGTACTAGGTCTACTGTAACACAGCACGAATACTAAGACTGCAATAGAATGCCAATGTGACAAAACTGAACAAAGATACACAAGGAACAAACAATGGGTAGTAGGCGAGCAATGCCAAGGTGCTGATTGTTTCACTAATTACATATAAGTATCTAACATGAAGTACGGCTGGTGTGATGGCACACATATATAATCTCTGTACCTAGAAAGCAGAAGAGCAACAACCTGAAAGACAGCCTGGGTTACACAGTGAGACCGCTTCAGGCCGACTTTAAAAAGCTATGACTTCCAGCTGGGCAGTGGTGGCACACGCCTTTAATCCGAGCACTCTGGAAGAAGAGGCAAGCGGATCTGTGAGGCTAGCCTGGTCTACAGAGTGAGTTCCAGGACAGCCAGGGCTATACAGAAAACCCTGTCTCAAAAAAAAAGAAAAAAACAAACAAAACCAAAAACCAAACAAACAAACAAACAAAAAAAACTATAAAGGCCAGGCACGGAGGTGCACACTTTTAATTCTAGCAGAGAGGCAGAGGCAGGCAGATCTCAATGAGTTCAAGGTCAGCCTGCTCTACTAGCAAGTTCCAGGCCAGTATAGGCTATGGGCTGAGACCAGCGTCTCAATAACTAACAATAATAACAACAAAGCTAACTATGCTAACTCGGAAAACCAGAAGTCATTATGAAGACTTCAAGTCTCAATGTGTCTCTGAATGTTCCTGATGGACCTGTATTTACTTGTTTTACTTCTTCTAAAACATCCTACTCCAGACAGAATCTAATGATCAAAGATCTAAAAACACAGGGAACATGACTACAGTGATATCTGACAACACTATTTAACACTAACTTTAATCCTTCATTTAGTTTACCTTCATTTTGAGTAGAAAAATGAGACTGGACATTGTGTTCAGTGATCAAAACCAGCCCACTTTGGGAGATGGAAGCCTGGCAAACATTTAAGCTACAGAAAGAGAGTAATCAATCAGCTAACCTAAATTACTACCTGGTAAAACTTTAAAAGTGATACGGGCAGGGCTGGAGAGATGGCTCAGTGGTTAAGAGCACATACTGCTCTTGCAGAGGACTTGGGTTCAGTTCCCAACACCTGAACTGATTTGTATTTTCATAAAGCTTGCCCGAAGATCAGAAAGTAAAACAGCCACACTAGTTACTCATAGAACCAGGGTGGTAGTGGTGCATACCTTTAATCCCAGCACTAGAGGGGAGGAGACAGGTCTTAGGCTCAGTCTCATTCTGAGGATTTGTGGAGGCAGAATAGCCATTTTGGTCTGAAGTAGAGGTAAGAGCCAGTGACTGGCTGCTTTGCTCTTCTGATCATCAGGTTGAACCCCAATATCTGTCTCTGGATTTTTATTATTCATGCTACACTCACATGAGAAGGTTCAGAACTGTGAGTCACTCCAGTCCCCAGGAGCTGATTCCTTCTGACCTTATGGGGCAACTGCTTATTTAGTGCACATAAATTCATGCAGACACACATAGATTTAAAGCAAAATAAAAACATCTTTAAAAATTCTATTCTATTCTATTCTATTCTATTTATTTATTTTTGGTTTTTCGAGGCAGGGTTTCTCTGTAGCTATCAAGCCTGTCCTGGAGCTAGCTCTAGGCAGACCTCGAACTCTCCCCATTCCAGTGCTGGGGATTAAAGGCGTGTGCCACCACCGCCTGGCCAAAATAAAAACATTTTAAAATGATATAAACATAACCAAAAAAAGCCATTTCTTTTACTCACTTTTGTGATAGTCTTTAATATGGCAACCCGATCTGCTGGGGGTGGCAAACCTACAAAGAGTGTTTTGTCCAGCCGGCCTGGGCGCAGAATGGCGGGGTCAATGATATCTAGAGAAAAGAGAAATACAAAAATAAGTCTAATAGAATAGTTTTTTAAAAAATATTTATTTATTTATTTATTATGTATACAATATTCTGTCTGTGTGTATGTCTGCACACCAGAAGAGGAGACCCCGTTACAGATGGTTGTGAGCCACCATGTGGTTGCTGGGAATTGAACTCAGGACCTTTGGAAGAGCAGGCAATGCTCTTAACCACTGAGCCATCTCTCCAGCCCCCAGAGTAGTTTTTTTTTTTAATGTAATTAATAAAAGACAGAAAGTTCTTCTTGAAAAAAAGCTAAAATTTTTGGTCAATTGGGTATTATTAAAGTCAAATGGTCTGGGGCTGGGACAGTGACTTAGTTAGTAAAATATTTACAATGCAAGAACTAAAACCTAAGTTCAAATTCCCAGAACTCATATAAAAAGTAAAGTATGGCAGCAACTGCCTATAACATCAGTACTGGGAAGGCAGAGATAAGAGGATCCTGGTCAGCTAATCTAGCCATAGTGAGTTCCTCATTTGGCAAGAAATCCTGTCTGAAATGCAGGTGAAGATTGAGGAAGACACCCTGAGTTGTTCTCCACATACATGCATGCAAAAATATCCTTCCACACAAATCAAAAGCTACCACTTATCAAAACTGCCTTACGTTCCTCTATGTTCCTGACTCTGAGTAGCTACAGCACAGTGTTGAGCTTCAAACCGCCACAACACTGAGGCTAACTATAAAATTTTCTGACTTCTCCACCAAGAACCAATTTGTAAGTCAAATCTTTTTCAGTAGTCTTTACACCAAGACAGTGAGTACAAGAGGTACTAAAGGCTTTAACTCGTGTTTATGCAGGCAAAGTTAAACACACACACACACACACACACACACACACACACGCATGCACGCACACAGACACACACACAAACATACACGGAAAACTCTCTATTGCATCCACTCACATTTCACCCTTTCTATTATTCTTTGCTGATGCTTATTTTCCACCCTTGTTTCCCCTCGTAGTACAGAGCAAGTTGAGGGCCTTTTGTATGCTACGCATGCAAGTGCTCCACTATAAAGTGATTAGCTATTCTTTCAGAGTATCTTGGCTCATGGCAAATTTTCTTAGTTCTTCACATAAGAATGTATTCTGAGGCTGGACGGTGGTGGCGCACGCCTTTAATTCCAGCACTCAGGAGGCAGAAGCAGGCGGATCTCTGTGAGTTCGAGGCCAGCCTGGTCTACAAGAGCTAGTTCCAGGACAGGCTCCAAAGCTACAGAGAAACCAGGTCTTGCAAAAACCAAAAACACACACACAAAGCAAATACATGTTTGTTGGACACAGAGTTCTAAGATGACAGTTTTTTCAGCTCTTGAAAAGTATTATAACACTTTCTCTAGCCTTTATTATCTTTTGATATTAATCTGCTGTCATTTAAATTTCACAGTGTACATGAACACATGCAGACAAAAACTCAACACATATTAAAAAGTACAAATGTTGGGGTTTAGTGGGGAGTAATGGCACATGCCTTTAATCCTAGCACTCAGAAGATAGAGGCACATGGATTTCTGGAGGCCACCCTGGTCTATAAAGAGAGTTCCAGGACATCTAGGGCTATTACAAAGAAAAAATTCTGTGTATCTCTGGTGCCCAGAGACCAAGAGAGAGCATAGGCTGTCTTGGAACTGAAGTTATAGATGGTTGTGAGCAGATGCAGGTGCTGGGAACTGAATCCAAGTCCTCTGTAAGAGCCTTTAACCTCTGATTCATCTCTCCAGCCCTAGCTTTCTTATATAGTTTTTATCCATCTGCCTAGGGAGGTTGCCTCTCACCGTTCAACACTCAAGATAATTTCTTACAGACATGGCCAAAGACTAATCTGAACAACCAATTATTCAAATGAAATTCCCTCTTCCCAGGAGGCTCTAGGTTGTGTCAAGTTAACAACAAAAACAAGAAGCACAGAAGTCAATAGGAAAAAAAAAACATGAGGATCAGAAAATACTGTTTTTTTTTTTAAATTTAAAAAGATTATTATTTTATGTGTATAGTGTTTTGCCTGCACATATATCTGTGCATCACATGCTTGCCGGGGATCCCCTGGGACTAGAGTTACACACAATCGTTTGCTGCCTTGTGAGTGAGTGTTTGCAACTTCTGAACCATCTCTCCAGTCCCAATGTTTTTTCACTGCAGCATACACAAGAGCTGTATGAGGTTTTATTTCATGGTATGAATGCAACTGTGTAATGTTCTTTCTTACCTGGTCTATTAGTGGCAGCCAAAATAAAAACTTGCTGGCGTGTTTCCAACCCATCCATCTCTGTAAGCAGCTGATTCACCACACGGACACTAGCACCTGTCTACAGAAAACAAAACATCCCCTTCAACATAAAGAAAGCAGCCTACTTCCTCCACATTCCCTCTGCACAGAATACATTTACTAACTTGAATGAGAGTTTATGTTGAAGATTACAGTGACTGAACCCAGAAGTCTCAGGTACTCAGAGGCTAAGGCAAGAGGATCACCTAAATCTAGGGGCATGGGGTCAATATGAGCAACAGAGAGGCTCTTTTGAGAGAGAAAGAGAGAGAGAGAGAGAGAGAGAGAGAACACGGTATGGACGGGAGGAAGAAGTGAGGAAGGAAAGAAGGAAGGCAGGCAGGCAGATGGGCCCAGTGACTACTTCTTAAAGAGTCACTCACCACACACAGATACTGTGCAAAGCACAATCATCAGTGAATTCCCCAATAAAGCTGTTATTCAGTCAAGATGAAAAAAACTGAAGCTTAGAAGAGGTCACTTGTTTAAGGTCTTAGCTCTGCTTAAGGGGAGAAATGAAATCTACCTATGAATCTTACGCTTCTGAATTATTTAGTAGTATTTAGTATAACCTCCATTTGGGCAAATCTAAACTCAGCTTCTAAGCTCTAGATTTCTCCCTATGTCAAGTGTCCCACATTTCAATGCAATACATAAGGAACACTGAGTACATTAAGAATTTTATCTTTTTCTTGAAATGAATGGTACAAAGTATGGCTATTCAGGACAACACCTAAGAGAATAGTTAGAGAGTTAAGTACAGGGTTATGGAGATATGGAAACATGGCAATAGACTACATAGACAATGAAGAAAATAAGAAAGTGGTGCTATGGATATTTTATTATTAATTGCTTTTCTTCAACATAAATTTATAGACTCAGCAATGTGCTTAAACCCAATGATTTTTTAAAAGGATGCACTTGTAGAGATTTATTACTCTCTGGTGACATAGCACTAATAATTAAGACATCATAATCTAGACACAATAACATCAAGAATCACTCAATTTTAGGCATGTGATGGTGGTGCATGCCTTTAATCCTAACACTTGGGAAGCAGAGGAAGATGGATCTCTGTGTTTGAGGTCATCCTAATCTACACGGTTGTTGAAGCATATTCCTTACACTGTGTGAAGACGTGTCACTGTGATTGGTTTAATAAAGAGCTGAATGGCCAATTGCTAGGCAGAAAGAGGTTAGGTAGGACTTCCGGGACTCCGAGAAGAAAAAAAAGGGTCCCCAACCAAACATAGAATCAGCAGCACGAGCAGTATGGAGAGATGAGGTGATGAGCCATGCAACAGAACATAGATATAATAGAATTACCATAGGTTAATTTAAGTTAAAAGAGGGAGAGGGACAAGTTTAAGCTAAAACTGAGCTTTCATAATTAATAAGTCTCCATGTTGTTACTTGAGAGCTGACAGTACAGAGAAAGACTTGCTACACACGGCAGATTCCAGGACAGCGAGGGCTACAACAACAACAACAACAAACAGAATTGAGGGGCTAGAGAGATGGCTCAGAGGTTAAGAGCACTGGCTGCTCTTACAGAGGTCCTGAGTTCAATTCCCAGCAACCACATGGTGGCTCACAGTCATCTGTAATGAGATCTGGTACCCTATTCTGGCCAGCAAGCATACAGACAGACACTGTATACATAATATATAAACAAATCTTTAAAAAAATAAAAAAATCAGAATTGAAAAGAAGAAGAAAAAAGAATTACTAGGTTCCAAAAGAAATTGTGATGCTGGAGAGATGACTCACTTGCTGCACAAAAGTGAGAACTTGAATTAGGACCCCAGCACCTATTCTGTGGATAAAAAGCTGGGTGTGGCAGCACTGGTAGGGAATATAGACAAGAAGTTCATTGGGCCTTGCTGACCACCAATGCAGCCGCAAGTGCAGTAAGGGACCTGTCTCAAAAGGAGGAAGTGAGAGAGTGATGGAGCAGGACATTGGCATCTTTCTCTGGCTGCAGTGAACACACACACACACACAGGCATACACACCTGCACACAAGTAGTATACAACACACATATATACATGCATACATATTTACAAAAATAAAATTTAAGAATTTTCTTTAACCAAGAGAAAAACTACAGACCAATAAAGGATGATAGACTTTGTAAAACTAAGCTATATTATAATACTCCGCGACAAAGTAAATAAACTGGAGAACAGATGTTAGCACGCTACACTAGAAAATAGACTAATTTCCACTACATATAAAAGCTCTAATCAAGAAACATTCCAGGAGTAAAGAGGTCAAAGTGTATCTGATATTATCAAGTAAGTTATAGATGACAAAATACAGATTTACTGAAAATGGTCAACCTTCTAAGAAATCAAGGACATGTACAGAAACTACATTCTGTTAATGAAACAGACAAAAAGGTGTGGGAAATGATTACATACTGTTCTTGGTTATTACATAACTAACAGATAAAATATGACACAGTACTTACTATGTTTCAATATCTAAGCCTAATGTTAATGTACATTATCTAAATCTAATGTATATACATCTTCAACCGTAATTCATACTTCCCAAATTCTATCCCACATTGCTTGTATATGTGCAGATAGCAGATATAAATGTTTGAGAAAGTTCTGCTTGTAAAAGAAACACTTAGAAGAAATATAAATATCTGCAACAAGGCATTGTCAAGTAAACTCTACTATAGCTAGACATGGAATAGTATACAACAGGTAAAAATAAGGTCATCAAGATAATATCCATACTTCTATATAAACTATACAAATACTGAAAGAATCCTAAAAGGACACACATGGGGCAGGCAGTGCTAGTGTCAGCAACTTGCAAGAAGAGTAATCAGGTGAAAAAAAATTCATGTTTCCATAAATGTGGCTTTTATGAATTTTTATTAAAAAAAAAACCTTCAATACTTACTTCTCGGTCTGATCTTCGAGGACATAAAGCATCCACTTCATCAAAAAATATCACACAGGGTGCTGAGTTCTTGGCTCGCTGAAAAACCTGTCGCACCGCACGCTCACTCTCACCAACATACTGAACAGACACAGAAAGGAGATAAAATGAAGATTCGGTTCAATCTCGGGGCTGAACACCAAGTGACAGCATGAGTAGTTTTCTATCATATAGATATGGTGTATTTAAATATTTAGGAACATTAAACAACCATTAAGAAAGAGGCCAAGAATTTGAGAGAGAGCACACAGGAGAGGCACAGAGTGGTTGAATAGTGGTTGAATTCAGGAACGGATCAAATATTGTAATTAAAATTTAAAAAGTATTTAAAAATTGAAGTCATACAGATGTTAAGAGTTCTAAAAAGTATTAGATTAAACCATATGCAATTGCTGGTATTAAATCATTTTGACATATAAAAACAGGTAGTTAGCTGCCTTGAATGTGGTAGCACACCCCTATATCCTCGGTATTTGCAGAGTGAGATGGGGTGATGATCACCAGTTTCAAACCAGCCTGAACTACAGCAAAGCCCCCTCTTAAAAAATGGACAGCCTCCTGGCAGTGGTGGTGAACTAGGGAGGCTGAGGCAGGTAGTTCTCTGAGTTCAAGGCCACCTTGGTCTACAAGCTCAAGTAGGACAGCATTTGCCCAGCATGCACAAGGTCTAGACATTAAGAACAAAAAACTTCCCGTAACTAACACTAGGTAAGAACAGGTTTGGGTTGGGGAGATAAACAGCTTGCTGTGCAAGCAAGAGGATCTGAGGGACCCACATGGAAAGGAAAAAACAAAAACAAAAACAAAAACAAACCAATAAACCGTGGTGGCTAGAATTTATAATCCCAACACTGAAGAAGTGGATACAGGAGGATCCTTGGGGCTTGCGATCAGTCAATCTGGATCAATTGGCAAGTTCTAATTCACTCAGAGACCCTGTCTCAATAAAACAAGGTAGACAGAACCTGAGGAACAACATCCAATACTTCTGACCTCCTCACACACCTGCACACCTGTGCAGCACCCAATACTATTTCACAGATATTAATTTTCTCATTTATTTATTTTATGAACGTTGAGGGAAGCAATATGCCACAGCATGCATAAGGAGGTCAGAGAACAACTTGTGAGTCAGCTCTCTTCTTTGATCACACGGATTCTAGGAACTGAACAGATCTTCAGGGTTAACCTTAGCTGGTTTTACCATCTTGCTGACCCCAGACCAGACATTTTTAAAAAAAAGCTATCAGGGATAGGGAGATAAAATGTCAGATAGGAATGTAAGAAAGCGATCAATACATTGGCAATAGAATATTGGGTTAAAAAACCCAAAATGGCCAAGAAAAATAAATTTAAGTTAGGGAAAGATTAGCCTAAAGTTCCAAAGGGGTGGATTTAAACTTCATTAAGTGACAAAAGTGAAGCTAAATGTGCCAGGAAGCAAACCCAGAGAAACAGTTTGCGGCACTGGTATGTGCAGAAGAATACCTGCCCACGGCGGCAGAAGCAGCAGCAATGGCACAAGGAACAGAAGTGGTTCTCCTGAGCATGGGCACACAGCAAACTCTAACACGGACTATTGTAAAAGGCTAAGGACTCCTGACTGCTGTCAGACAAAAGCTACCAATGACCAACACTCAAAGAGCTTCTTCAGTCCTCTCACTATGCCTACAAAGGCAGAAAAGGACCCCAGCCAGTTGACTAGGAACAAACACCAAAGCTGAGACTGGGGCACATGATTAAGGAAGGTCTACAGCAAGCCTCAAATGTATTGTTCTCTTCCCCCAAACCAAGTGATAATGATACATTAAGGTGCATAATCTATAACTCCTTATATTCCTGACCTATTTCATACTAATTCAAAATGCTTTACTCTTGCTTTAATTTAATGTATCTATTAGCATCTATTCTGAACATAACATCTAAATTCTAGCTTGGTATAAAGGCTCTTTAGTATCTAGCTGCAACCTGTTCCAACTTCATCGTCCACCAAACTACTCTCGTCAAGGCTCTTTATAACACACATTCTCTAGAAATTTAAAAATAAACAACTAAATAAATGTACACAGGTACATAAAAGCCCATAAGAAGTACCTAAGAATAAACTTTTATAGGAAAAGTCAAACACACCAGGAAAGACAGAAAGACAGAGACAGACAAAAAGACAGGGGCTGGGATTTTTATCTGTAACACTGGAAAAATATGAAAGATGGGAGTAGCTAATGAGAGAGCAAACTTAGCTTGCCCAGAGCCCTAGATCTGATCCGTGGCACCCAAAGAAAGAGCTTTGCTTGAACAAGCAGGATGAATATAATGTTAATCTCCCCTGTCAACTTGACTGGACTTAGAATATTCTAGGAGACTGGGGAGAGCACACCTCAGCACATGTCTGAGGGTGTCTCCAGAGAAAATTAACTGAGTGGAACAGCTCCACCTCATGGGTTAGAATCTAAGCTGCCCCATCACGTCATCTCTGCCATGGTGGCCAGAGTCTTTCACAACAATGAAAATAAGTTCCTTGTGCTGTTTCTGTTATTTTTGTCAGGTCTAAGGTCACACCACCCTCAATAGAACTGATTTTGTTATTTTGTCAGAATGCCAAGAAAATTAACGGACACAATCTATTGCTGTTGTTGTTGCCTAAACATGTTACAAACACTGAATAACCTTTTTACTGTACATATGGGTGGCAGGAAATAAGAAATTTAGTCTCTTAAATTTGATGTAAGTGCAGAAAACACAACATTTCAACACTTCCTACTCCAGTAGACAAGCCATGCCAGCTACAAAGCTTCTCCACACTAAGCATTCCTGCCCTGTTCTGCACATCAGAGGAGAAATAACTCAGAGCTGGAGATAGCTCAGTTGATAAGTGCTTCCACACAGGCATGAGAACTCAAGTTCAATTCGCAACACTAACTGAAAAAGCTGGCACTAGGAAGGTAGAGAAGGTTCATTAGCCAGTAGTACAGTCTCATAAGCCCCAGGTCTAGTAAGAGAGCTTGTCTCAAAACACAAGGTGGAAGCATCCCAAACAACAACACATAAGGTAGACCCCTGGTTTCCATACAAATGAATACCTATAACACATATATTCACGTACACACACACACACACACACACACACACACACACACACACACACACACACACACACGAACAATTCATATTTCACAAGGATTTTCAAGAATAAAAACATCTGAAGTGTCTGATAAATAGCATGAATACATTTTAATGTTAATAACTGTAATAAATCATTTTAATTTTTAAAGGTGCAGAAACTTGTTTGTAGGTTAACAGATTTATTCAAGAAAGCATTTACAGGCCCTGTATATTACAGAAACTCAATCTTCCAGTGTCACAATTGATCTGAGGGCACCGACTCATCATGGTTTAATCTTAATTAAATAGCTGCTGCCACACAACTTACCATATTTAATAACTCAGGGCCTTTGACGGATATAAAATTTAGTCCAGACTCATTTGCCACAGCCTACCCAGAAGAAACAAAAAGATACAAATAAGACAAATAGGAAAAATATTTTGTACTTATTGGATTGCTAATTATTGAAAGAAATTTTAAGCCAGATGTGGTGGCATATATACACCTTTAATCTCAGCAACCAGGAGGCAGACGCAGGCCATACCTTTGTGAGTTGAAGGCTAGTCTGTACAATGAGTTCTAGGTCAGCTAAGCAATTTTTAAATGGCCACTTCAAACTTAATTTGTAAGATGAAACCTTTAGAAAGCCACCTTGATGTACTTTAAAAACATGCATTCTTGGGACTGGAGAGACGGCTTAGCAGTTAAGAGCACTGGTTGTTCTTCCAGAGGACCTGGGTTTGATTCCCAGCATTTTGCGTATAACTGCAGTTCTAAGGGGTCAGTTTCAAGAGGATTGGACACCTTCACACAGTCATACAAGCAGGCAAAACATGAATGCACATGAAATAAAAATAAAAATTATAAAAAATGCATTCTATTCACTGAAAAATGATTTAGGACTACATATTAATAAAATTACCAGTGAACACAAAATTATATAGTGTAATGGGACTTTTGAGTCAAGGTCTCATGTGGCCTATGCTGGTCTCAAACTCATTGTGCAGCAGAGGGATAACCTTAAACTCCTGATCCTCCTGCCTCTAGCTCCCAAGTATTGGGATTACTGGCATGTACAACCATATCCATATTATCATAAACTACAAACCATCTCTATGGCAAAACTAACACAGGCATTAAAAACCCTTTAAAATTTTTTATTACACTTATGTTTACATATGTATGTGTGTGGTGTGCACGTGCTTTATAGCACTTGATGGAACTCAGAGGACAATGTGGAAGAGTCAGTTCTTTTCTTCCACAATGTGGGTCCTGGGACTGAACTCAAGCAATCAGGTTTGATGCCAAGTGCCTTAACCTGCTCGCTGGCCATCTCTTTAAAATACTGTATTCAAGGGCTAGACAGATTGCTCAGTGGTTCAGAGCACTGGCTGCTTTCCCAGAGGATCTGTGATTCCTAGCACCCACACAGCAGTGGGTATGTAAGCCTTTGCAACTCCAGCTCCAGGGTTTCTGATGCTTTCTTGATCTCTCTGGGACCCCGGCGTACACACCACACAGGTAATATTAAAAACAAACAAACAAAAACAAACCTAAAAATACTGTATCCAGGAAGTATTACTAAACAAGAAAAGTGTTTAAAGACCTTTTATTTGAAGTTAGGTATAGTAATAAACGTTTATAAACCCAGCACTCTGGAAGTTAAGGTAAGAGGGTGATCTTTAAGAGTCTAAGGCCAGCTTACGTAGGATATACAGGACATACAGCAAAAATTTACTTCCTATAATTAACATAAAAATTTTCATAAATGAAATTTTACATTTTAGAAATATATACATATATTATTACTATGGTTTAGATATGCAAGATTTCCTAAAGGTTTGTATGTTAAAGGCCTGGCTTTCTGCTGGCAGCATTTTGGGAAGTATTTGGATCATAAAAGATTTGACCTAAATGATAAATTAATTGATGCATTAGTAATCCGATCTTGCAAGGCGGTAGTGGCACATACCTTTAATCCCAGCACTTGGGAGGCAGAGTCAGGCAGCATGAGTTTGAGGACAGCCTGGTCTACAGAGCAAGTTCCAGGACAGCCAGATCTGTTACACAGAGAAATCCTACCTTGAAAAAAATAAAAAAATAAATAAAAACTCACTCAGTTCTAAGAGGGATAAAAGAATGTAGAAAATTTTATTTTAAAAAAGTCAGTTTTGCTAAAACAGATTTCTAACAGAAAGTACACAAAGGGTGTATTTCATGTTATGATTCAAGCCTTATTATTCTCCTGAAGGCAAGAAAAGCAATGCATGCAGTTGAACTTCTACCTTACCTTTGCTAGCAGAGTTTTCCCACATCCAGGAGGACCAGCTAGGAGGATGCCAGCTGGAGTCACCAAACCAAGCGTCCTGAACTGGTCTGGGTTGCGAACTGGTGCCTAGAAGAAACAATGCCAACAGTGATCCATTATAGGTGTCCACTTCACACGGAATATCCAAATGCATCTCATCCTTTACACTCGACCCTGATCACAAGGGCGGAAAATGGCAGCCCCTGGCTGACCCATTTCAGACATCAGGTACATGGTGACAAAGAAGAGGGATTAAAGGTATGTACTATCACATCAAGTCAAAGTCACTGTTCTTAAGGTATAATTTGAGAACATATTGGGCAAAAAGATAATATTTCATTATTTTTGTTTTGTTTTTTGAGACAAGGTTTCTCTGTGGCTTTGGAGTCTGTCCTGGTAACTAGCTCTTGTAGACCAGGCTGGCCTCAAACTCACAGAGATCCGCCTGCCTCTGTCTCCTAAGTGCTGGGATTAAAGGTGTGTGCCACCACCTTTTTTTATATTACTTTTTTTATATTATAACGTGTGTGCCGAGATACATAGACTGGAGGACAAACTATTGTGTGTCCTTGCCTTTCACCTTCTTTGAGTCAAGGTCTCTTGTTTTTTCTGTCATGTATATCTAGCAGACTGGCCTTCCAGAGACCCTTCCTGTCTCTACTTCCAGTCTTGATGTAGGAGAGTCTTCTGTATTTCTGTTGCTTTCATTGGCTAATTAATGAATAAACTGCTTGGCCTGAAAGGTCAGAACATAGGTGGGTGGAGTAGACAGAACAGAATGCTGGGAGGAAGAAGGCAATGAGGCAGTCGCCATGACTCTCCTCTCCGAGCAGGTTAGGATCTTTCCTGGTAAGCCACCACCTTGTGGTGCTACACAGATTACTAAATATGGGTTAAAGCAAGATGTGAGAATTAGCGAATAAGAGGCTGAAACTAATGGGCCAGGCAGTGTTTAAAAGAATACAGTTTCCGTGTAATTATTTTGGGTAAAGCTAGCTGGGAGCCAGGCCACAGCCCGCAGCTCCTATTTACAACAGTCTCCCTCTTGGAGTGTTGTGGCTATAGACATTCACTACTGCATCTGATTTAACATAGCTTCTGGCGATACAAACTTAGGTCCTTATCTTTGCATGGCAAAATCTTTCTTTACCTGATGACTGAGCTATTACCCAAGGACAAGAAAAACTATTGCAATATTCTAAAACCAAGTTTTAGAAAATCAACCAAATTTCTAAGTTATGAAAATCCAGGTACAGCTTTCTTCAGGAAATCATGAGACAGCAGACCATGCACACAGTCAAACGCCACACATGCCTGTTCTCTGGGATTCTAGTGTACTTTCACTTTTGGTAGCACATACCTCTTAAATGGATCAGAATTCAATTAAAATGGTCAATAAGCAGAAAAGTAAAAGTAAACTAAAATCAGGCCAAAGTTCCATGGGTATAAAACTGCCTTGATTCTCTTAAATACAACCAAGACATAAAGGTAGTTTTCATACAAATTGGTCTTGTATGAAACCAGAATTTGTTTTCCTTAAACTCACTATATAGAAACCAAATATAACCAAAATAATGAGTATGAAATGTCTCAAGAGAATGACATCTCATTGATGGGACAGTTAGACCTAAAAAAGGTGACAACTGAGGCTGAATTTCCTATTATAAATGAAATTATATCTCAGTAAAGCTACATTTTAAAAGATATATTTGGAAACAATGGAAATGGCTCGGTGGTTAAGAGCACTTATTGCTCTTGCAGAGAACATGAGTTCATTTCCCAGTACCCAAAAGAGGGGTTCGTTCGCAACAATCTATAACTCTAGTTCCAGAGGATATGATACCTTCTGACATCCACCAGTACTAGGTGTGTGCATGTACACAAATATACACACAGGTAAAATACTCACACACACAAAATAAAAGTCTGAATTTTTAAATAATATAATCTGGTAGACATGCACGCAGGTCTTTTTTAAAATAGATCTTAACTCATGACCAATGACACTGATAGCTAATATACCTACCAATATTGCCATAATGAGCTCTTCTCTAATATCTTCCAGGGCGCCAATGTCAGCCCATGTCACATTAGGGACAGTTACAAAGCCTTCCCTTTTGGCAGAAGGCTGGACTTCCGCTAGAGCAACAATAAAATCATTTAATTCAATGCACAGTCCTTGCATCTGTTCCTGTGAGAGGGGATCTTGGTCTCTTAGCAACCTCAACAGCCTTTGCAATTCATCCTTTAAGACAACAGTTAAAGGAAAAAAGTGTGAACCACAAAGTTACATGCAATTTAATAATTATTCCAAGATTCCACATGTTACAGTGACTTTAATGAGCTTCTATGTATTATAAGAATTTCTTTCTCCTTTATATAAGATATATTCATTTCATCCTAAGTAAAGTCTATATCTGGTTAAAGATAAATCAATAATAATCAAGATATATAAATATAATTTCTAGGCCAGTATTAGTGGTCCATGTCATAGTCAAAAAGAGGAAGAGAGCAGACAGATTGATTTGATATTAGATATGTTTCTAAATTTTAAGCTAGAGTTACATAATGCAAACATAGGCAATTGCATGATATCCATTTCATCAATTTCATTTTATTTCTAAGTATTCATAAAACAGCTAACTTAAGAAAAGTTATGCTTGCCAGGTGTTGGTGGCGCATACCTTTGATCCCAGCACTCAGGAGGCAGAGGCAGGCAGATCTCTCATGAGTTCGAGGTCAGCCTGGTCTACAAAGCAAGTTTCAGGACAGCTAGGGCTGTTACACAGCAAAACCTTGTCTCGAAAAACCAATTAAAAAAAGAAAAAGAAAAAAGAAAGAAAAGAGAAAAGTTGTGCTGGCAACAATATAAATTCATAAGGTTCTTAACATTTTATAAATCAAATACACAGTAGGCAGTTTTCCTAATCCAATGAATCTTAAACTTCAAAGGCAGATTGTTTGCTCTGTGAAGAACATGAAGGGACAGGAAAAAAACCCCATCCTCAACCCCAGCCCTGAGACGGTTTCTCTGTGAAGCCCTGGCTGTCCTGGAACTTGATCTGTAGACCAGACTGATCTTCAACTCATAGAGATCCACCTGCCTCTGCCCCCCAAGTACCAGTATTAAACGTGTGTGCCACTATCACCTGACAAAATTTAATTGGTTAATTCACGTGGATAGGTGTTCTGCCTACATCTAAGTGTGTACCATGTGTTATGTAGGGTGCCTGCAAAGGCCAGAGGAGGGTGTTGGATCTTCAGGGACTGAAATTTAGGACAGTTGAGAGTTGCCATATGGGCTCTGATATTTGAACCCAAATCTTCTGGAAGAGCTCTTTACCAGTGAGCCACTCACTAGTCTGTTTTAGCTCTTTATTCATGCTGTAACCAACATTCATATAGATTTATGATACTGATATAATTACTGTGTGCTTTGTGCTAGGAAAGGTAATACAAGCAACTAAGATTAAAATAAAAGACCCTGTATTTGACTCAGTCAGATTATCAAGGTAGGGAAGATTATGCAGCAAACTGCTGCCATTAAAACCACCACACTTGGGCTGGAGAGACGGCTAAACAATGGCTGCTATTCCAGGATCCAAGTTCAATTCAGAGCACCACATGGCAACACACAGCTGTTTGTTAACTCCAGTTCCGCGGGATCCAATGTCCTCTTCTGGTCTCCTTTGACAGCAGGAATGCATACAGTATACACATATACATGTAGGCAAACACTTGTATACATAAATTAAAAAAAATAAAAACTAGTATCACACCTGCTGAATGTGTTACTATTCAAGAAATTCTGATATTTATAGTGCTCTCTTATTTTTCCCAATAGTCTCACTCTATCAGTTTCTTTAAATGCAGAACCTGATTTTTCGTTGTTGTACCTAGCACTTAGAACCTGATTTTTCGTTGTTGTACCTAGCACTTAGAACCTGATTTTTCATTGTTGTATCAAGCACTTAGAAGCACTCCTAATAAATACTTATTAATAACAAACAAGTCAAGCCTGGATTAAAGTAAACCCTGAGTTTAAGTTAAATTCATATGAAAATTAAATTTGAACAAAATGGGCTTGAAAATACAGTTCTGGGGCGGAAGACCAGGCTCAGTGGTTGAGAGCATTTACCATTCTTGTGGAGGACCTGGGATCAAGTCCCAGCACCACAAGTGGCTCGCAACCATCTGTAACTCTAATCCCAGGGCATCAGAAGCTCTCTTCTGACTTCCATGGGCAACAGGCACACATGCTTGCTCACATACACATGTAGGCAGAACATTAATACACATAAAACAAATAAATTCCAAATAAAATAAAATGAAATACAGCCCTACTTAGTAGAGCCATGCGGTAAATCTCATAAAAAGCATCCTGCACTGATAAAATTTACAGCATCTGCTAGTCTGTGATTGAAAATAACGTTATCTACCTGGAAGTCGGGAAATTTAAGTGCTTCTGCATTTTTCTGAAATTATAATTTTACAGATTAGAAAACCTGTGTTATGCCAGGCAGTGATGGTCCACACTTTTAATTCCAGCACCTGGGACGTTTGAGCTCAACCTGGTCCACAAAGAGAGTTGCCAAATGACTATAGCTATTACACAGAGAAATCCTGTCTCAAAAAAAAAAAAAAAAGAAAAAGAAAAACAAAACAAAAATATCCCACACAACCAAAAAGCAAAATAAAAGGGTTGGAGAGATACCTCAGTGGTTAAGTGCACTGACTGTTCTTCCAAAAGCCCTGAGTTCAATTCCCAGCAACCACATGAGATAGCTCACAACCATCTCTAGTGGTATCTGATGTTCTCTTCTTCTGGCATTAAGTCATACATACAGATAGAGCACTCATACATAAATAAATAAATCTTCATTAAAAAATATACGAACAAATAAATACAAGAGAGAGACAAAGAGAGCACTGAAGAGCACCTGTGTTTCAGAAGTGGGGTCAGTCCCCAGTCTCTCCTCCTGGGCTCCTTTAGGGGTCAACCCTTCCATCTCAGGATTCTGCTGCTCCTGCTGCTTCATCAAGACCCTATTGACTGCACACATGGCTGCCTCTCGGCAAAGTGCCATCAGATCAGCACCAACAAAGCCCGGCGTGAGGTGTGCTAAGTGACAAAAATTGAAAGTTTCTGGAAGTCTCAGTTTTCGGCACAAAGTTTGAAGTATTCTGTAGAAATGACAGTTGAAAAAAATTTAGACTCCCAGTCTAATAGTAAAAGGAAATTCCTAACTATATTTATTTGAAAGTTCATACTATATTAATCCCTACTGATAGACTCATAATAAATGCTATATAAGATGGAAAAAATCATAACTCAATAAATACGTGGTCACTGCTACATGCCCAAGTTTATCCAGAAAAACTTATGCTAAATATCTATTGAGAACCATGCTATGCATTATAAGGAATATAATAAGTACAATCTTTTTTAAAAATATATAGTTTTAAGTGTTTTGCAATATTGTAGAAGAAATAGTATATGGGGATACTTTCAGAGCAAACAAGACATGAACTTATCAGAAAAAATCTCCACACTCAAACCATACTTCCACTCAGCACCAAGTTTGCTTCCCTACCCCTTGAAACAGGGTTTTAATGTGCTGCTATTGTTGGCCTGCAGCTTGATATACACAACAGTTTAACCTTAAACTGACAGACTGCCTTGGCTACACAAAAAACACAGGATAGCCAAAAAACAATCCTGTACAATTACGGAACTTCTGGAGGTATCCCCATCCCTGATATCAAGCTCTACTAGAGTAAAGAACAGAGACACTGACCAATGGAAATGAATCGAAGACCGGGATATTAATCTACACACCTATGAATACCTGATTTTTGACAAAGAAGCTAAAAAAAACAACGGAAAACAGAAAGCATCTTCAATAAATGGTGATGGCATAACTGGATGTCAACATGTAGAAGAATGAAAATAGATAAATATCTATTACCACGTACAAAACTCAAGTCCAGATGGATTAAAAACCTCAATATAAATCTGACCACATTGAACCTGATAGAAGAGAAAGTGGGAAGTAGTCTTTAACGCATGGGCACAGGAGACCACTTCCTAAATAGAACCCCAGCAGCACAGACACTGAGAACGATAATAAATAAAGGGGACCTCCTGAAACTGAGAAGCTCTGTAAAGCAAAGGACACGGCCAACAAGACAAACAAGGCAACCTGCTGAATGCGAGATCTTCACAAACCCCACAACAGACAGAGGACTGATCTCCAAAATATATAAAGAACTCAAGAAATTAGACATTAAAATTCTAAATAATCCAATTAAAAAATGGGGTACAGAACTAAACAGAATTCTCAATACATGAATCTCAAATGGCCAAAGATACTTAAGGAAATGTTCAACATCCTTAGCTATCAAGGAAATGCAAATCAAAACAACTCTGAGATTCCATCTTAAGCCTGTCAGAATGGCTAAGGGCAACCATTACTTTCTATTCTGCCATTTTTAACTAGCAGGGTCTCTCTACATAGCCCTGGCTGTCCTATAACTCATAGAGATTCATCTGCCTCTGCTTCCCAAGTGCTGGAATCAAATATGTGTGCCACCACCACCTGGTACCATTTTTCTTAATAGCCTGCCTCTACTTCTATCTCTATCCACTTGTGTGTATGGGAAGCATATACTCTGGGTTATTTTAAAAAGAAAAAAAGGGAAGAGGACATGGAGTTGAGAGAAGATGGGACAGGAAGAGGTGTATATGCAATTAGGGCAAGGACTGGGAGATAAATATGATCAAAACACATTGTATGCAGGTATGAAATTTTTAAAAATGTTTTTTATAAAAAAAATAAAACAGCTCTCCCTTCATCTATGTCAAAGATTTCTTATAAAACAAAAGGTCGAGTTTGGGGTGTGTGAGAAGACGGCTCAGTGGTTTGAAGCACTTGCTGCTCCTGCAGAGGACCTGGGTTTGATTCCCAGCATCCACTTGCCACTAACAACTGTATGTAACTATTTTCCAGGAGATCTGATGCCCTCTTGCCCTCTGATCTCCATGGGCATCAGGCATGCATGTGGTGCACAGACACACATGTGGGAAAAATTCTAATACATATTAAATAAACTTTTTGTTTTGTTTTGCTTTTCAAGAGAAGGTTTCACTGTAGCTTTGGAGCCTGTCCTGGAACTAGTTCTTGTAGATCAGGCTGGTCTCGAACTCACAGAGATCCGCCTGCCTCTGCCTCCCAAGTGCTGGTAGGTGTGCTCTACCACTGCCAGTCGGGGGTGGGGGTAAATAAACTCTTTTAAAGAAAAATTTTCAAGGAAAAATAAACTATCATGTTACCTTAAAACTTATCTTCTAGGGCTGGGCAAAGTTCAGTGAAAAGGAGAGCGCTGCTCGAGTCTGGAGCAAACTCTGAGCGCAACCCCCAGCACAGCGCTAAATTCCTTCTCTGGGCAGGACATTGCGCTAGGTTACATTAATTTACTCTCCACAGATCTTAACGCTAAAGCACTGTTAGTGTTTTACACATAAAGCATGCTACTTTTTTAATTATTATTTTCATGTAAAACTAAAGCTTGGCATAAGACACTATAAGGCAGAGCTGGGATTACTTTCTGTATTGAATCACAGCTCTGAAATGACAGGCATGGACCACTTTGCTCAACTGTTCTACAAATAAATACATATGAGTAATAGGAATATTAATATTTTGTTGGAGATATAAAAGTATTAGTAAATAAACCTTGATAATAAACTGTTTGAGGAATATAAATGAACATAATTATTATCTATACAAATAATTATGAAGTCAACATCTTAGAAACTGTTGAATAACAATTATTTCTGGAAAAACAAAGTGACATCAGGCACTGGGAAGAAGGAAAGGATGGAGCAGACCTGTGCTGAACCTTCTACACACAGCGCTTTCTTACCACTTCCTCCTCCTTTCCTTCTTCCCGTCCCTCTAAGGCAGTGATTTCCCTTCATTGTTTATTACTTTTCCTAAAAGTAGCTAGTGATTATTTTAGCATCACAACTACCACAAAAAAAACATTATAAATGTAACAGTTTACAACATTCACTAGATTTCTACTCTGCTATCTCAAAACAAAACCCAATGAGACAGACAGACAAGAGATAGAGAGTGCACTCCATGGTATGTCTTACTATTTATTTTCAAAACCTGTTGCTCAGCTCACATAGTGGAATATAAACAATGTCATTCTAAGATAATATACCTTTCTCTGGAAGCCTCATCTGGGATACCCAGGCATACTTCTCGGTCAAACCTCCCTGCACGTCTCAAAGCAGGATCCAAAGAGTCTGGTCGGTTAGTAGCTCCAACTACCAGAACTCGAGCTGTAGCTGCCACGTTATTCAGATCTAGTGAGGACCAACATAAAAGAGTAGAGAACAAATCACCTGACATTTGAGGACAACAGTGTTTACACAAATCATTTAAAGGTTCGAGAGAATTTGTGTACTTTGATATATAAACACTTTATTTTTTTTTAAATATTTATATTATGTATACAATATTCTTTCCGTGTATATGCCTGAAGGCCAGAAGAGGGCACCAGACCTCATTATAGATGGTTGTGAGCCACCATGTGGTTGCTGGGAATTGAACTCAGGACCTTTGGAAGAGCAGGCAATGCTTTTAACCACTGAGCCATCTCTCCAGCCCCTATATAAACACTTTAAAACATTGTCTAATACAGTAAAAGTGTGAAGAAGATAAAGACTGCCTTTCGTGCTGCAATTCACAGTCTACTAAGGACTATGAAGTGGATAATTAAGGAAACCCTGTGTCAGACAAGTTTCAAGAAGTTTAGTAACAATCAGGATAAACCAAGCACTGTAACAGAGCAATGGAGGAGGAGGAGACGAGGCTTCATAGGAACAAACCCTGCAGAAAAGCCTGACGGGAAGTGTGGTATTACAAGCACAGCTAAAAGTGGCTGAAGTTCTAAGAGTGAAAACACACAGGTGCACATGCAATGCACACACAGACAATGTATGGTCCATCAGTGGGGGAGGAGGAAGGCAGCAATGTTGTCTCACAATAGGGGAGAACCAGGCAGTGGGATAGAACATCCCAAGTTGCTCTGGCTTATTTTAGAAGCAAATTTTCAGGAATAAACAGAATACAGGGTTTAACTTTTATCTTTCACAAATATTCTACAAGTTTTAGCTTTCATAAATATTCTGTTAGCTGAACCAGAATTAAATAGGAGAGAGTCTAGGCTATCCTGCCTCAGGAAATAACATGGCATTCAAATGTAATGTACATTATAAATACTGGACTTACTACTTTATTTTTTTAAAGATTTATTATGTATTATGTACACAACATTCCTTCCATGTATGCTTGCAGGCCAGAGGAGGGTGCCAGATCTCATTATAGAAGGTTGTGAGCCACCATGTGGTTGCTGGGAATTGAACTCAGGAGCTCTGGAAGAGCAGTCAGTGCTCTTAACCTCTGAGCCATCTCTCCAGCCCTGGACCTACTATTTTATTAGCAAAAATCTATTAAAAGCTTTTCTCATACTATAGGTCTCAAAAACATGGCAGAAAACTTAAGATGAAAATGAAACAACATATGGTACTAGTGGTGGAATTCAATGGTAGAGAGCTTGCAGACACACCAGGACCCAGGTTCAATCCCTGGTATTGCACAAAAGGTAAAATACAAGTAATTTACAAATTGGCACCATAAGAAACTCGTAATACATATTATGTTATGTAGTATTTCAAATTAGCTTTCCTTTTGATTTTTTTTTTTTGATTTATTTGTTTTGAGACAGGGTCTCATTCTTTAGACAAAGCTGGGCCTGAAGCATACTATGTAACCCAACCTAGCCTACAACTCATGGCAATTATCCTGTCCCAGCTTTCTATGTGCTTGGATAACAGATTACAGAAATATGACACCAAAACATATTCTATTTCTTTTCTTGTTTTTGTGATATATACCTGGCTGGACTGTAATTCACTATACAGTCAAGTTGGCTTAGAAGGAAACATTGGTAGAAATGCTTAAATCTGCATAGTAAACTTAAAGAATATTATTACAGTTAAAAGAGGTAAACATAGGCCTGGAGAAATGGCTCAGCAATTAAAAACTCATAGTGTCCTTTTAGAAGGCCCTAGTGTGGTTTCAAATACCCAGGCCTGGGTGCTACAAATGACCTGTAACTGTAAGGGATCTTACGGCCTCTACTGGCAATGCACTCACACATACAAACCACCACATACAAACTTAAAGTATTTTTTTGTGGAAGTGAGGATAGAGACAGGGATTCACATGGTAGCTCTGGCTGCCTGGAATTCACTGTATAGACAGGGCTGGCCTCAAACACACAGAGATCTGCCTGCCTCTGCCTCCGGAGAGCTGGGATTAAAGGCACCTGCCACCACACAAGGTCAAAAGTAAAAATATTTTTTAAAGACAGAAATAAAAGTGCACTAAGATTTTATTATTTCTCTCCCAAAGATATTCTTAAGGGACAACAGTAGGTACTATGTGACCCTGAAATTGTAGACAGCAAAAGCAAAACATAACATATGTATATTTAATTACTACAGAGTTGGGGAGACAACTTAGGTAGAAAATTATTTGGCACACAAACATGAGGTCCTGCGTTCAATTCCCAGAACCCACATTAAAGGAAAACAAAAAGCATGTAACCCAGTACACTTGAAATCCCAGCGCTGGAAAGATGTGGACAGGCAGATCCCTGGGCTCACTGGCCAGTAGTCTCGCTTATGGGGCAAGCACTGATCCAATTTAATTAATGATGGCTCCTAAATAATGATATCTGAGATTGTTCTCTGGGTTCCCTTCCCACACACACATGCAAACACTACTGGCACACACATGTGTACATACATACACAGGCACAGTACAACACTATTTGAAATGACCGGAAAATCTTCTACAAAAAAGATCCTATTATGAGATTCACTATTTAAATGGCTCACAAATACACGTATGACTTGAATTACTTTAAGAAATATATTATCTGGGCTGGAGAGATGGCTCAGAGGTTCAGAACACTGACTGTTCTTCCAGAGGTCTTGAGTTCAAATCCCAGCAACCATATGGAGGCTCACAACCATCTGTAATGAGATCTGGCGCCCTCTTGTATACACAATAAATAGATAAAATTAAAAAAAAAGAAATATATTATCTTAAAACAAAATCATTATTTTAAACTGACCATCCATGCAGGTTAGAAGCTGGGCTACAATTCTTCGTTCCATATCTTTTGAAGCAACTTCTCTTTTGGGGGTAATAGCATCAATTTCATCAATGAAAACAATACAGGGTGCGTTTGACTAGAAATAAAAATAACACAGAGATATGAGTATAAAGTAAATTCTCTATATTGGTAGATAACATTGATGTGTTCTTTAGAAATTTAAAGCACAAGGATTAGTCATCAAAAAACAGCCACGAAGAAGGCAGTTCATAAAAATGCTTCTGATTGTTCTGTACTAAGAGAACCAGATACTCTGAGAACAGAATGCATCATGGTCCTGAAATACCTTCTGACATTCTTCTGTAAGTCAGATATATTTGCATGCCACATTGAAAAGCTTTAAACTAAGCACAGTGGCACATGCTATTAATTGTGGTTCTTGGAAAGACCAAGATTTCAAGGACATCCTAGGCAATGTCTCTAGTTCCAGGCCAGACTGGCTAGAGGTGATCCCATTTCACAAAACCAAAATAAAAATAAATTTCAAACTAGAAAATACAAGTTTGCGCAAACGGTGGGACTTTTTCTCTAACATAAAAATGTCAAAATTTGGCCAGATGGTAGCGGCACACGCCTTTAATCCCAGCACTCAGGAGGCAGAGGCAGGAAGATGTGAGTTTGAGGCCAGTCTAGTTTACAGGAATTCCAGGACAGCAAGAACTGTTACACAGAGAAACCCTGTCTCAAAGAAAAAAAAAAAAAGTAGGTAAGGAAGATTGTTTGCCACTCCTATACACAAATGTAATTTAAAAAAAAAAACTTTTTTTTTAAAAAGTGATGTACTGTGGTACACTTTAATATAGGTAAAATAGGCAAAACAGTGGTTCAGATTGGTAATCCCAGCAGTGACTAAAGCAGGAGGATTGCTATAAGTTTGAGGGAAGCCTGGAATACAGACTGAGACTCTAATTCAACAACAATGACAATGAAGAGGCTAACGTAGTAAGTTTTATAAACATACATTTTACCACACGCACATAGTAATCAGGATTAAGTGAAAAACAAAAACCTAGGCTTACAACCTCAATCCACTCCTGAGTCAAAACAGTGACACTGAACTAAGTCACACAATGTCAGCTAATATGACACCAAGGTGATATACCTGGCCTGTGACTACGGCTCTCTTCCTCAATCTTCCTCATGACAACGCTTGCAAAGAGCACCTATGACTGCTAGATCCGTTACAAAGGTAAAAGTACAGAGCTAAGGTCTCAGAAAGCGAACCCATTATTTTCTGTCAGTGACCTGGAAAACTAAATGGGAAAGAAGAAATGGAAGTAATCAAACTTAGCCTAAGGACAGGATTAATTTTAGAAAAGAACTCCCTAGCTCAACAAAGGTTGTTTGTTATTCACTTGGATTAGGGAAGAAGTGTCGGAAAAAAGTATAAAATCACATGCTTATTCAACACCTGCATCAGGCACTGTACTGGTTTACAGAGAGACTAAACACAGAACTAAGGACCTAAATATGCCATTTATCTTTGGATCCATATCTGCCATTGTGTTTATCATACATACAAAATTTTCCATGGCGGTCTGAATGAGAATGCCCCCCACACACACACCCACACACATGGGCTCATATCTGAATACTTGGTTCCCAGCTGATGAACTGTTTGGGAAGGATCAGGAAGTGTGGCCTTGCTGGAGGCAGTGTGTCATAGGTGGTGAACTTTGAAGGATCAAAGCCACTACTCATTCTCAGCTAGCTTTGTCTGCCTCGGGCTTATAGAACGATATGTGAGCTCTCACCAGGCGATGGCAGTGCACGCCTTTAACCCCGCACTCCCGCACTCGGGAGGCAGAGGCAGACGGACCTCTGAGAGTTTGAGGTCAGTCTGGTCTACAGAGCAAGTTCCAGGACTGGCTCCATAGTTGCTGATGAGAAACCCTGTCTTGAAAAACAAACAACAACAACAACAAAAAGGACTAAGACTATGTATGTGCTTTTCTGTGGCCATACTGTCTCAAACATTTCTCTTGCTGGGCATGGTAATACAGCACAGCAAGGCAAAGGCAGGCTTCCTTAATTTCGGCTCAGCCTGATCTGCATAGCGTATTCTAGGCTAGCTAGGGTTATACAGTGAGATACTTTCACCAAAAATTAATGAATTTAGAAAAAGATATCATCCCGAGTGAGGTAACTCTGACCCAGAGAGACAAATATAGTATGTACTCACTCATAAGTGGATGCCCAACATAAAGCAACAAATAAGCAGCCCACGGGGGGTGGGGGGGTGTTGAGGCTCTACCCTACCTCAGTGAGGTGATAGGACAGACTTAGTTAACTTCCTGTGGGAAGCCTTACCCTCTCTGAAGAGCAGATGTGGGGGAGGGAGGGAAGAAGAAGGAAGTGGGAGGGGGAACTGGGACTGGCATGCAAATAAATATTTTTAAAAATTAATGTATTCTTATAATTTATATTCAATATCATTTCTTACAAATATATAATTACTTATTATTGCAGTTAAAACACACTTCTCTATTTCACATCAGCTTCTAATAGTCATAATAGTTATGTTTATGAGCCATTATATATTTTAGATGCAAATAAAGATGCAAAACTAAACACAGTGTGGTGGTACACAACTGTCATTTCGACACTGGCGTGGAAGCAGGAGGATCCTAAGTTCAAAGTCATCCACAGTTACACATGAAGCCTGAGACCAGACTGGGTTCCCTACGACCCTGTCTGAAAGGTGAGGCAGCGAAGGAAACATGACAGAACAACTTTGAGTCGCTTTTTGGTTTTCGTCACAGTGGTGACTCCTATCTGCTCAAGCACACAGCATGATTTACAGGACCCTTGCTTTATACTGGACACAGTGTTAAATGTTTTCTAAGATATCTTTCAACTAGGCATGGTGGTGCATAACTATAATCACAGCATTTAGCAGGTGAGGTAGGAAGGTTGTGTGGCCAAGAATTTAAGACCAGGCTAGACAACATGGCAACACACCGTCTGAGAGAAAATAATCTGCGGATTTAAACAATCAGAAACTCCATGAGAGTTGAGTATTTTTATCGTTGCAGGTTACCCCGAGTAACAGGGTAGATCGCCTCCTTCCTACCATGCTAGGTGATGACACGGAATTGGTCTCCAACTTTCTTAGTCAGAACACAATTACACCCATACTATGCTGAAGATGTAACTTCAACTGGACCCAAATATCCTCTTCTAAATTTTAATAACAGAAATTGTAGTTAGCTATAATTTTTTCACTGGTAAAGAATTTCCTTTTAACTTCTAATCATATAAAGAGCAGTTATCCTTGAGATTTACAGTGCCTGTATAATCCTAAATAGGATAATTCTCCTACTGTTTGCAAGTTGTTTGGTCAAACATAAGGTAGAGAAACAAAGTAAATAAAATATCGTAAGGACAAGATGTTTTGGACATAAAACTCTCAGCTACGACAGCACAAATATGCTTGATCTCATATGAAACAGATTACTTGCCAAGAGTCTGCATCATTAAACCCACTTTAAATTTTTACTACTAAATGTTTTTACAAAAGGAAGTCCATGAGTGGGATAAAGCAACTAGCATTAGAAAAGCCGAATGGGCAAGAGCTGACTCACCACAGCTTGGTCAAATAAATCTCTGAGCTTTTGCTCAGACTCTCCAGAAACTCCTGACACAATCTCTGGTGCGGCCACTTTCAGAATTGGCAAGTCAAGTTCCTGTGCACAAACACGGAGAAGAGTGACTAAAGAGTAAACACAATTTAATTTCCCTATGTTTTCCCTATCCAATCTGCCCCATCAAAATTAGGTTGTTTTGTTTAAGTTTTTTTAAAAAAAAGTTATTACTGGCTGGTCCGAAGGTAGTGAGTTCTTTCGTTGATTGTTCACAGTCAGCCACCAATTGTTAGCAATTGTATAACAATTGATTACCCTGTTCTCACTACTGTACTTGACTAGTCTTCTAAATAAATTAAAAAAAAAAGTTATTACTTACTATGCGTCCAAGAATGTATGTATATGTGTGTGCCATTGTGCACACGTGGAAGTCAGAGAACCACTTGTAGAGATTGGTTCTCTCCCTCCACCTTGTTGTTTCTGGTTTCAACACAGGGTCATCAAGTGTGGAGGATGTTCCTTTACCCCTTGAGCCAACTTTCTGGCCTCTACAATTTCCTAAGGAATTTCATCTTTGCATGTGGGCACAATGACAAACACTAATTAAAAGTTTAGAGATAGGCTCAGCAGTTAAGAGCATCCACATAGCAGCTTACAACTGTTAGTAACTCCAGCTCCAGGTGATTCCACACCCTCTTCTTACTTTCATGGACACTAGCCATGCACATGGTACATAGAAATAGATGCAGTCACAGCATTCACAAATGTAATACAGTAAATAAATCGAAACAAAGTCATCTAGGTGGTGGTGGCGCACACCTCTAATCCCAGCACTCAGGAGGCAGAGGCAGGTGGATCTCTTTAAGTGTAAGGCCAGACTGATTTGCAGAGCAAGTTCCAGGACAGCCAGGGCTACACAGAGAAACACAATCTTGAACCTCCCCGACCCCAGTCAAAAAAACAAAAAACAAAAAAACCTCCAAACACCTAAAAAAGGTTGGAGATGAGTTCGATTCCCAGAAGCACTGGTGGCTCACAACCATGTATAATAGGATCTGATGCCCTCTTCTGGTGTGCAGATGTAAATGCAAAGCACTCATACATAAAATATAAATAAATAAAAATAAATCCTTAAAAAAAGAACTAAAATCTATGGCTTTAACCACCAATTATAGTGGCTTATACCTAGAATCTCAGCACTTAGAAGACTAAAGCTTCGGGCTTTAGTTAGGTTTGAGACTCTAACTTTAAAAGAAACCTTAGGGTTTACCCAAATACATAAATGCAAATACGATGTTCCAAGGTCTGCTATGCGGTGGCCATGAAATAAATTTATTTTTAAAAAGATAAATCAAATTTCCTTTAAAAAGTGAGAGGTTGGGTGGAGAGATGGCTCACTGGTTAAAAGCACTAGTTGCTTTTCAGAGGATCTGGGTTCAAACCCACACGACACTTCACAGCAGCCTGTAACCTCAGTTTCAGGGGAACCAAAACCCTCAACAAAGAATACATGCAGGCAAGACACCATGCTCATTTAAAAAAAAAAAAGAGAAAGTCTGCTCTATTAATGATAGAATAATATGCTATTCTGCTAGTTGAAATTCCTCAGATTACTTTGCATTTTACCATAAAGTAAGTTTCTGAAAAATTTGACATGACAAAATTAACATTGCTAGGTTTTTACTTTGCAAAATAAATGCCTCTTTGTGGGCACAGGGGTGGATGGAGTTGATCCAAGGAAGAAGCACACAACATTAAAGCCTAGGCTAGGTAGGTTTAAGCTTGCAATCCTGCCTTACCCCACACATTTCAGGTGCATGTTACCACGCCTAAGTCATCCTTTCAAACTGTTTTAGAAAGGCATTTTAACAATGGAAATCTTAAATAAATTTAACTCTAAGGAAAAAAAATACTTTAAAAAATATTTCTCTGCTTTTAAAAACAACTAGGATGAGAAAAAGAGGTAAGTAAAATGTAAACTAAGTGTTTAGAAGAGTTTGTAATTTATAGTTATGTTATTTTGTTTTCCACCCAATTTTTGTCAAAGACACAATAATTGTATTCATTAAAGATATCAGCGTAAGTAGTGTCATGAGAAAAGGTGACATAAGAAAGTTGGGGCTGGGGATGGCTCAGTCTGTAAAATGCTTAGAGCATGAGAACTGGAGCCTAGAACTGCACCACTGATGTAAAAGCTGGGCAGTGGAGCTCCACATCAGCAACCAGCATGGACAGGGAAAGATGACCTCTGTTTCCTGGCCAGCTAGTCTAGGCAAATTCAGCGTGATCCAGGTTCAGTGAGAAGCCCTGTCTCAAAACAACAACAAAAAGACGATGAGGAAGCTGGGCGGTGGTGGGTGCACGCTTTAATCCCAGCACTCAGAAGGCAGATGTAGGTAGATCTCTGAGCTGGAGGTCAGCCTGATGTACAGAGTGAGTTCCAGGACTAAGAAACTCTGTCTCAAAAAACCAAAGACAATGAGGAAGATGATGTGAGAGGAAGAAAGAGAGGGAGAGGAAGAGGAAGGGAAATTACTTACAGATCAAATTTGCTTCCTATAAAGATACCAGGGCTCATTGGAATTGACCAAAGAGAAAAATAAACAACAACAACAACAACAATAAAAAATCAAACTCCAGTACCAACTAGCCTTACCCCAGCAATGGCATGCGCAAGTAATGTCTTCCCACAGCCTGGTGGCCCATGCAAGAGAACTCCACGAGGCGGTACGACACCAAGGTGCTGGTATACCTCTGGGTGGCGCATGTGTATGAGCATTTTGCAGACTTCCTGTCAATGAATAAGCATAAAAGATGTCTTCCTCAATCCAAATCAGAAAGAACCAAAGTAGAATAAAATCTTCTGTTTTTTGGAACACCAAAGCGTACTAGATAGAACACAGGCTTAGGCTTCCACTTGAGTTTGAATCCTGGCTTTGGTATACTGTGTAAATAAATGATGTCTCCATACTTCTGTTTCCTGAGCTGTAAAAATATCTACCTCATAAAATATCAAGAAAATTGACTAACACAGTGACTGTAACAGGAGATACTAAGAAACTATAGCCATTACTATTATGGCTGTCAAACCAGTGTAACATTTAAAGCATGCACTTTACACACACTAGAAGTAAAGATTATGAAAGAACAGGAAGCTTCATTTCTCTCTTGGCACCCTCAATGACCAGGTTTGCTCATCTTACCTTCCCTGTCTTCTTTTCTATATTCACTTCACACTAAAAGCCAAAGATGCAGGGCTGGAGAGATGGCCCAGTGGTTAAAAGCACTGGCTACTCTTGCAGAGGACCTGGGTTTGTTTCCTAGAACCTACACGATGGCTCAAACTGTCTGTAACACCAGTTCCAGGGAATCTGGCACTCCCTTGTAGCTTCTGAGGGCACCACATATGCAGTGGTGCACAAACATATAATTTTTTATTTAAATTAAAAACAAACAGGCTTTGTTTGTGTAAATACAATGCCTTTTCCCAACAGGCACTAACTTTTAATGTTGCATCATTGCCTCCAACATCTTCAAACTTCACACTGGAAATCTGCAACTCTACACTCCTTGCTTTAGCTAGAAAAAAAAAAAAAAACAAAAAAAAAGTTGAAAAGATTAGTGATTCCTTACCAAAGCTCCATTAGATTAAAAAAAAAAAAGTTTTCACCTATGTATTTCCACACACAAATTGCTCTCAAAACAACTCAAAATAGTGAAGCCCTCTCTCAAAGCAAACTCAACCTTGGCTTCTACTGCTATCCACTCACCTTTCTTTTGCAGAATAGCTTCTATTTCTCCATCTACTTCCTGAAGATCCGCCGTCTTTCTTTTGTTTCCTTTGCCCTTCGGCCTACCTTTCCTTTTCTTATCACTTTCCAGAAGAGAACCTTTTAAATTCTGGGGAGAAAATACAAACTTAAATATGCTGTACTTCAAATTACAATGTTAACAGAGGGTTTTCAAGGGCAGCAATATATGCACACATATTTGTGCTGTGGCTATTGCCAATATCTTTCATGCGTTCCTTCAGCTTAAATCTTAACATTTGATAACTTTCTTTCCAGGCTCTGCCAGTTGACCAGTTAAATTTAATCTCTTCTAAAAGACTTAATACAGATAAACAATAGCTCACCTATGCTCTCCATAGATGAGCAGTTACAGCTTAAAGCAAAGGAAGATATTTGGGGAAAGACCCAATAATAACATAAAAGGAAAACCTACTCCCCCCAACACCTTTGATGATCAAAACAGAAGGATCTAGAAGAAGCTAAGGGCTTTCATAGACAGAAATGTCAACGCTGGACTAAGCTACAAGAGACCCTATTTCAAAATCAAACAAAGAGGGCTCAGTCAGTAAGTCCTTATCATAAGACCATGAGAACTGAGTTCAAATTCTACCCCACCCTCATAAAAAGCCGTGTGTCATGGGGTCGTCTGTAATGCCAGCGCCGGAGAGGCAAAGACAAGAGGGTCTTTAAAGCTTGCTAGTCAGCCAGCCTAACAGAATCAGAAAGTCCCAGATTTAGTATGAGACTTTGAGACCAACACATGCCCCATGTGAGTGAATGTGTGTGTGTGTGTGTGTGTGTGTGTGTGTGTGTGTGTGTGTGTGTGTTCATGCGTGTGTTTTAGACAGGGATTATCTAGGAAGCCCTGGCTGTCCTAGAACTTGCTCCATAGACCAGGAAGGCCTTGAACTCAGGCATGCATCACCACCAACTGACTTTTCTTCCTCAAAACGTAGACAGACTACGTTTAGGAATCTATTCAACAGTTGAAGCAATAGAGGCCTGTACTAGAATAATGACAGAAGCAGTAAAAATGACAAAGCTTTCTGTGTATTTCAAAGTAGTTGTGATTCTTTTAAAAAAACAAATTACAAGTATTTGCTTGATATTAGATTCAATAAAAAGACTGCATATACTCCAACACATGGAACTACACTGTCACTATAAAAATACCTGTATCTTAGTTGGGCAGTGGTGACGCACACCTTTAATTCCAGCACTCAGGAGGCACAAGCAGGTGGATCTCTGTGAGTTCAAGACCAGCCTGGTCTAAAGGAGCTAGTTCCAGGACAGGCTCCAAGGGTACAGAGAAACCCTGTCTCGAAAAACAAAAACAAACAAACAAACAAACAAACAAAAAAACCCAAAACCCAGAAACAAAGAAACAAAAAACCCAAACCTGTATCTTGAACCGGGCATAAGGGTGCATATCTTTAATCCCAGCACTCAGGAGGCAGAGGCAGGCAGATCTCTGTGAGCTTGAGGCCAGCCTGGTCTACACAGTGAGTTCCAGGATGGCCAAAAATATACAGAGAAAGTCTCTCAAAAAATAAACAAACAAAAAAAAAACAACAACAAAAAATACCTGTATCTCAGAATCTGGCTTTAGGTTGCTTTGGTCATCTGACAGGTCCAAGAGATGACTGTCTTTCTTTCCACCTGGGGTTTTGTCAATAAACCATCCTCCCTCAGATTCTCTGGCTGGGGTCTTCAACGGCACGATGCTTGTTTTAGAAGTCAGCAATGGTGTTGAAGTGGTGGCTTCTCCCTGGTCCAACTTCGGAGTGTTTGAAACAGAGTCAGAGTTTCCTTTCCGATACAAAGACAGCAGGGAGTTGTTCATGTGATTTGCTGACTGGCAGAAACATGATTTCATTTTAAGTTACTTGGGAAGTATTAAGCTTCAGTACCTAAACTAAGAAGTTTTGTGTATTTTACTTTAAACAACTTCTCTCACATTTACAGGCAGAATACACAGGCTATTAGGTAATTTCCAAAAAAGTTTTTACTATCCAAAACTACTATAACCACTCTAAGGTAACAGAACCAGGCCAATTCATAATTGGTGATTAAATAAAATCAAGAGGTATGAAAATGGACCAGTAATCAGTGAGTCATAACTCAATACTAGATCAAATATAATGGAGTACTGTAATCACTTTGTTAATAAATTCAAAGCCTCATTTACCAAGGAAGGATACACTAAGAAGCAACCGTTAAGTAACTTGGCACGTTTTTGATGTATCTTTTTATTTAGGCCTGTCATGTTGCCTCCTTGGCAGAAAGTACAGGCTGGCCTTGTACTCAGAGATCTGCCTGCCTGTGCCTCTCAAGTGCTGAGATTAAAGGTGGCACAGACTGGTTGATTTCTTTATTACCTGCCTTAGTATTCCAATCGACCTTTAGTTTTGGCTATTGTTTTCCCTCCTTTTCCTTTATTATAACTAATTATACAAGCATAAGTACTGGAAGGAGGACTAAACCATTGATAATGTGTACAGAAGCATTCAATTATGTATTGATAAAGATGAACAAGGTCCTTCATTCTATTTTTGATTTTTCTTCTAAGAAAGGATCATAATGAGTAAGGAAAACAAAACTGGGGGCTGGAGTGATGGCTCAGCAGTTAAGAACACTGGCTGCTCTTTAAGAACACCCAGGTTCAGTTCCCAGGACCCACGTGATGGCTCCTAATTCTAGTTCCAGAATATCCAATGCCCTCTTCTGAACATAGGCACTAGACATGCATGTGGTGCACATACACACATGCAGGTAAAACAGATATATATATATATATATATATATATATATATATATATATGAATCTTAAAAGAAAGGAAGAAATAAAAAAGGAGTGGGCTCACAGAACGTCTGACTTACCTGTGGGTCTGGGTAATCTTCCATGTCTGAATCATCACCAGAATAGCTTTCAGTGTACCTAAGGATTATAAAAAAGAGAGAGAGAGAGAAAGAGAAAGTAAAAAAGTTTTGAAGGCTTTTCTCTGATAACATAAAAAATTACTATCTCAAATAAGTCAGTATATTGAGGTAAACATGATGAGTCCAAAGGCTGGAGGTTGGTACACACCTTTAATCCCAGCACTTGGAAGACAGAGCAGGTAAATCCTGAGTTTGAGGCCAGTCTAATCCACACAGTGATTTCCAGGACAGCTAAGGCTACACAGAGAAACCCTATCTTGAAAATCAAAACACCCAAAAACTACAACACCAAAAAAAGGGAGAGCTGGATCAGCAGTTAAGAGCACTTGCTGCTCATACTTAAGACCGAAGTTGGTTCCTAACACAACGACCTCTAACTCCAGCTTACAAGGTATGTATGATGCCCCTTTGGGGCCGGCACAGGTACCCACATACACATGGCATCCCCTAACACAAGCACACTCACAATTTTTAAAACTTAAAATAATTTAAAACAAACGAATACAACTCTCAGAACAGTGTACCGTTCAACCATCAGAGAAGCTTATTCCGTTATTACTATTATTATTATTATTATATTTTGTTTTTTTGAGACAAGAGTTTCTCTGTGTAAAAGCCCTGGCTGTCCTGGAACTCATTCTGTAGACGAGGCTGGCCTCGATCTCAAACAGATCCACCTGCCTCTGCTTCTGAGTGCTGGGATTAAAGAAATGCACCACCACCACTCAGAGACCCACAACTGGATGATGTGCAGTGTAAGAGACTTTGAAGCACTCAGCTTTAAATGGTATGTCTTCACCAAACCCCTCTCTCAAGGCTCAGGGATCTGTGCAGAAGAGGTAGAAAAATTGCAAGAGTCAGAGATAGTGGATAAGTCCAAGGAAACAATCTTCCAGACACAAGAGTACTGATGCACACATGAACTCACAGACACCAAGGCAGCATGCACTGGACCTGCACAGGTTCAAACTGGATAAAATCCACCACTGAAAAGGAAATGGGCACGAGAAGTAATTCCAATTGAAAGCTACTAGGCAAGGGAGTATCACTGGGGAGATTAACTACACTCCAAGGAAAGCCCCATTTTGGGAGGAGTTAGTTGGCTACCACAAAACAAACTCCAAGTTTTCTGTGAGGCCTTTCTGTTTTGGCATTTTTTTTTCCCTATCTTACTAGTTTTTGTTTGCTTTAGCTTTCATTTTTTTGTTTGAGGTGGGTAAGGGAGGAAGGGAGAATCTAGGAGGAATTTTTTCAATTAAGTCAGGTGGTAGTGGCACACACCTTTAATCCCAGCACTTAGGAGGCAGATAGGTGGATCTCTGTGAGTTCGACATAGTATAAGCTCCAGGACAGCTAGGACTACACAGTGAAATGCTGTCTCAAAAAACCAAAACCAAGCCGGGCGGTGGTGGCGCACGCCTTTAATCCCAGCACTCGGGAGGCAGAGGCAGGCGGATCTCTGTGAGTTCGAGGCCAGCCTGGTCAACAAGAGTTAGTTCCAGGACAGGCACCAAAAACTACAGAGAAACCCTGTCTCAAAAAAAATCAAAAAAAAAAAAAAACCAAAACCAAACCAAAACCAAACAAAATAATAAAAAAATAAATCTCAGGAAAAAGAGATCAAAGAAAGTAGGATTTAAAAATTCATTCTAAACAGCCAGGTGTGGTTATGTATGCCTTTATTCCCAACACTTGGGAGGCAAAGAAAGGCTGATCTCTGAGTTGAAGCCAGCCAGATCTACGAAGAGTGTTTGAGAATAACCAGGACTACACAGAGAGACGTTGTCTCAAAACTAACTAAATTAAAAATAAAAATTCATTTAACCACTTAGAACCCTGTGCTTAATATCATGGAATATCAGCTTCCTTATCTATCAAATATAAGGACTGTCTCATTGTTTTGTTTTCATGTGTACAGGTGTTTTTTGCCTGCATGTATATATGTGCACCGCATGTATATCCCCAAGAACTGCAGTTACAGACAGCTGTGAGCAGTCATGTGAATGCTGGGAATCAAACCTGATTCTTCTGCAAGAACTGAGCCATCAATCCAGCTACAAAAACATTTGTATTTTTAACATAAGTGCTCCAGCCATAACAGATTTAAACACTAAAATTTCTGCCATCTTTTAGTATACCTGGCATTATAGTAAAGCAAAGAATAACAATGATGACAAGACAACTGTGCTGGTAATACAAAACAGAAAACAATTTCAAAGCCATATGACATAAAGATTACAGTAAATCTCTATAATCAAGTGTTAAGAGAAAACTCACAAGGGATCTAAGAAGGCCCTTAGACATCTTCACTGATGTTTGAAGGCTGAGTGGGATTTGAGAAATAGAAATGAATACTCAAGTTACTGAAAGTCAGTCCAAATATCTTTAGGGATAGAGAACAAGCAATATGACTGGAAGAACAGACAATGCAAGGCAGGAAAATGTTCAGGTACAATTGCACTGTTGGCCAAAAAGAGCCGCTGAAAGTTTCCTGAATATGAATGTGGGGCTTTATAGAAAAAATCTTTGCAATACTTACTCATCTTCTTCATCTTGTCTTGCTCTTTTTGCCAGATGTTTGTCCTCTAATTCTTTAAGATTCTTAAGTTCTTTCTCACTACAAATGATGCTAAATACTGAAACAAATAAACAATAAAATGCCATGAGTTAAAACAATTATTTCCATAAATGTTGATAATTCTGCTCAAACAGTGATAGACTCACCTTTTTCTACTTGAATCCTAAAAGCGTTTCTTTTTCTTCGGCCATAATCTACACTGGGAAAAAAAAATTTTTTTTAGCAGTTTTCAAAAATATATTCCACTAAACTTGCAATGTTACACGCTATAGGATCCTGTATGCTATAAATATGTGTTGTTCTTATTGGTTGATAAACAAAGCTGCTTTGGCCTATGACATGGCAGAATAGAGCCAGATGGGAAATCCAAGCAGAGATACAGGTAAAGAATGGTGGAGTTGGTGAAACACCAGTCAGCTGCTGAGGAAGCAAGACCTATCTATAGAAAATGAGGTAACGCCACAGCTACATGGCAATATATAGATTAATAGAAAATGGTTAATTTAAGATGTAAGAGCTAGCTAGTAGGTCTGAGCCATCGACCAAACATTTATAAGTAATATTAAGCCTCTGAGTAGTTATTCAGGAACTGGTGGGCAGGAGAAAAAACTCTGGTTACAATTATACTGGTAAACTGTCATTTGCCAATCTGGGAGCAAAATGGGGTTCCTTGCCTCAAACTCAAGACTGGATTGTAACCCTGGCTAGTCTGGAATTTACTAAGAGAGCCACCTGTTTCCTGAGTGATGGAATTAAATGTTTCTCTGCCAGTTACACCAACCTCTTCTGTTTTTGGTAGGGTATTTGAGACAATGTTGATAAGTAGTTCAGCCTATACTCAAACTCAGAATACCAACAAACTCTTGGGATTGTAGGTGTAGGCCACTATGTCCAGCTGATACTGACATTATTTTAGAAGGAAATAGGTCAGCTATTTTTTAAAAAATATCCTTTATGTAGATTTATCTAACATTACTTCATTATTAAATTCAAGTGGTGTAGGCCTTTAATCCCAGCACTTGGGAGGCAGAGGTAGGCAAATCTCTGTGAGTTTGAGGCCAATCTGGTCTACAAAGCAAGATTCAGAACAGGCTCGAAAGCTACAGAGGAATCGTCTCAAAAACCAAATTAATTATTTCAAGTTCAAACATTTGTAAGACCATATGTTAAAAACAATGCATAAAAGTTTGGGGAACAGTGTATTTCTGTGATTTCCAAGTAAATTATTTTATTTTTCTGGAGACAAGATCTCTTTATGTAGTCCAGGTTCTGTCCTGGAACTCAAAGAGATCCACCTGCCTCTGCCTGAGTGCTCTGAATATAACGAATATAAAGTATTCATAATGGGTAAGTTGGTGAATGCCTGAAATTCCAGAACTCAGAAGGTAGAGAAAAACAGATCTTGGTGAGCTTAAGGACAGCCTGGTCTACATAGTAAGTTATAGGCCAGCCACAGCTATGTAGTGAGATTCTGTCTCAACCAGCCCAAAAAAAAAAAAAAAAAAAAAACAAACTTGGAGGTGGTTAGATGATGACAGATAAAGATGCATGTTACCAAACCTGACTATAAATTTGATCCCTAGGACTCACATGGTTCACATGGTCAGAGGTGCTTAGTTAGAACTCAGTCAAGAAAGCTACATAACATTAAAAAGATAAAGGCAGGCCTGAGAGAGCACACCTGCAATCCCTGTACTCACTCTGGAGGCCGAGGCAGGAGGAATGTGAGTTTGAAGAAGGCCTGTAATACATAACAAGACCTTGTCTTATAAATGAAAGATAAACTAGAAAATGACTAACTAAAAACATAAAACACAGGCACAACTATAACAAAGAGAAAGCGCCAGCAGATGGTTCAGCAGGTAGGGCTGTTTGTCATGTAAGCCTAACCACCTGAATTTCATCTCTGAAGCCCATAGAAGGTAGAAGGAGACAACGTCAAAGTTGTCCTCTGACCTCCACATGCATGATGTGGCATGACATATGTACATGTGCACACATGCATGTATACACACAGAGGGAACATGCTGGTCAATTTTTTTGTTTTTCGTTTTCAAAACAGAGTTTTTCTGTAGCTTTGGAAGCTGTCCTAGAACTTGCTCTGTAGACCAGGCTGGCCTTGAACTCACAGAGATCCACCTGTCTCTGCCTTCCGAGTGCTGGGATTAAATGTGGGCACCACCACCACCCGACCCCACTGGTAATTTTTCTAATTTAAAAAAAGAAAAAAAAAAAAAGGAAAGGGGTTTTTGCTGGAAGCACTGAGACTCCATACTTGGACCCATGATTATTAACTAAGAATAGGATGAAAGCTGGCATCTCTGCCCTAACTTCTACTTGTTTCTGGCTCCTGCATGAGGACAGTAATCACTCCAGCAGTGTCTACCTAATGTTTTTCATCCCCTTCTAGGCTACAAGTTTGAAGGCCAAGTTGGGCTGCACAAGACCAGGTCTTAACAGCACAAAACCCAGAGGCAGGGGCAGGTCAATCCCTGTAAGGTGGAGGCCAGCCTGGTCTACAAAGTGAGTCCCAGGCCAGCCAGAGATACACATTAAGACTCTCAAAAAACAAAATAAAGCAAAGCAACACAAACAAACAAAAACAACAACAACAAAAAAGAAAGTACCACTCACACAAAACAAGGGCATTAACAAGTATAAAAAAGTAAAGTGGTCAGATCAGGTTAAATAAATATGTCCTCTAAAGACATCCCTTCAATGGCTGTGGTTAGCACAGATGTGAAGACTGATTTTCAATGGTGGTGATAGTGACATCCCTAGAGGGTACAACGACCATCTGAGGGTATTTCATATGGTCACAAGGACTGTCAACGGTGTTGGTAGTGACATCCCTAGAGGGAACCATGACCCTGTGAGGGGCATTTCATAAGTCACAAAGACTAGAGAGCATTAAGAGAATTAGTGAGTGAGGGCACAGTTACTGGGTATTCTTGCTTAAACAATAATTTCACCTAAAAAGCCTACTGCTCCTCCAAGACTCTCAGTTATTCAGCCATTCATTCGTGACAGTGAGAAAGCCCAAGTTGAGTTACCTAAGCTGGGACCTGTCTGCTGTATACGTAAACCCACGTTGAATACTTTTAAAAGAACTGAACTTTGTAGGAATACAATTAGCTTATAAATTGAGAGATTCAACTGTTGTTTTTTATTCAACCTGACATCTTCCTTCCTCAGCTTCAGGTGGTGGGGTTATAGATATGGTCACCAGACCTGACTCTCACATTCCTTGACAGAGTCTGAGAGCTGAGGAAGAACACGTTTCAGCTTTTAATTTTTTGATGAAACAGAAATGGAAGAAATATAGCAATATCTCTATCTCCTGGCTAACTGAAGAGAAAATAAAAGGAAAAAAGGAGCCATTTCCTCCAGGGAAAGAAATCAACACTGAATATAGTAGATGATTATAGATGTTTGTATAGCTGATTTGGGATTTAGGTTTAATGAATTGGTAAAATAACACCAGCAGACATTGAAATCAACTGAAAAATTAAATAAAATGAGATATTTAAAATGAAAGGGGAGAGGATTTAAAAACAAGGATTTAGAAGTACGTTTCTTTACCTGTACATTTTTTGCAAATCAGACGCTAAGATCCCAGTGTCCACATATTTACCACATCTATTGCTGGTGAGGTACTAAAAGAGAAAATATGACAAGCATTAACTTAAGAGATTTCAGTTGGTAAATTAAGAGGTCGAATTATTCCAACACATACTTCTGTGCAAATTCTTTTTTTTTTTATTTTATTATGTATACAATATTCTGTCTGTGTGTACACCTGCAGGCCAGAAGAGGGCACCAGACCCCATTACAGATGGTTGTGAGCCACCATGTGGTTGCTGGGAATTGAACTCAGGACCTTTGGAAGAGCAGGCAATGCTCTTAACCTCTGAGCCATCTCTCCAGCCCCCTGTGCAAATTCTTAAGGAATAGAGTATACCACAAAATACAAAAACATATCACAAACATAATTTTTTTTAAAAAAACTGTTATAATATGTAATTGGATTTTTTTGTTTTTGTTTTTTTTTTTTTCAAGACAGGGTTTCTCTGTGTAGCCATGCCTGTCCTGGAATTCGCCCTGTAAACCAAGCAGGCCTCGAACTCAGATCTATCTGCCTCTGCCTCCTGAGTGCTGGGAGGGATTAAGGGCATGTGCCACCACCAACCACTTGGAAGATTTACTTAACATACTTAGCCACTACAATATCTTAAATAGTGATACATTCTATGTATCATTCTATGTTCCCAAACACACATGAAAAATCAGCAAATGTTTGACATCTGTCACTCAAAAAGCTATCAGCTGAAAGCTGGGGCTGGAGACAGCTACTAGTGAGCAAAGATAACTAGGAAGTTGGATATACAGAATTCAAGATAGCTGGGTGGTGGCGGTGCAGAGGCAGGCAGATCTCTGAGTTCGAGGCCAGCCTGGCCTACAGAACAAGTTCCAGGACAGCCACGGCTACACAGAGAAACTGTCTCGGAACAAAATAAAAATAAAATAAGACAGAAACACAAATGCCTTTCGAGACGTGGTGGCAGAGCCTTTAACCTAATATTGGAGAAACAGAGGCAGGAAGACGTCTGTAAATTCAAGGCTGGCCTGGTCTATCTACACAGCGAATTTCAGGCCAGGCTGGGCTACGACGCTGTCCCAAAAAAACCAAAGAAAAAGAAAATCTCTCCCTCCCTTCAACTCGTGCTGCTGAGGGCATCACTGAAGGGAACACCACACAATGCTCCCCAGCTACGAAAATAAGAAAACACTGGCAAAGCACCCAGGCTCCTTCTTTGTACTGTTCCCCTAGAGTAACCGCAAGATCTGAAATTAACGTTGAATTGTGGGCACCGAGGGCACTGGAAGAAAAGCCCTGTCCCGACTTATGAAGAGGTCGAATCCTGGCCTCGATGATGAGGGCAGGCCAGGGTCGGCGTCCACGGTGGAAACATCCACGCACCCTGCCGGAACCCAGCCGCGGCCTGAGGCCCCAGGCAGCCGCGCGAACGCCGAGACACAGTATTCTGGAAAACACAAGCACCTGAATGACCCGCTGCTTCAGCTTCCCGTCTATGAACACCGCAGGCCTGGGCTTCATGCTGCCGGGGCCAACTGTGGGCACTTCACCTTAGCTGGAAAGCTTGCGGCAGCCGCCTTACCCAATGCACCGGAAACGGAGCGCACGCGTTGTCCCCGGCACCGGAAGTGTCCCCCGACCTCACTCCCTACCCCCACCTTCAGCCCCGCGCGCACACCTACTCCTCCACCCGAGAGCTCTGGGAATAGGGAGGATTGCACTGCTAAGAAGAACGGAAAGACCTGGTAGTGCGCGCGAGTTTCTAATCCGGTTGTTTTTCGGGATTGCCCAACAGGGACTAAACGGCTAGGCCCATTTGAAGACATTCAACTTTATTGGTTCCCAACTGAGCAAAGGGACACGGACGCCAGCCAACCTTTGCGGCTGCGCAGACTCCCACAAGCAAGTAGTAAATTTGACGTTAAAAGAAGGCTTAGCGGCACGTGCTTGTAACTTCAGTATTCGGGAAGTCGAGGCAAGGAAGGTTGCTGAGAGTTCAAAGGCAGAAGGGCCAGGCAAGATGAGTCTCAAAACAAAAAAGTTTGGATTTGTCACAGTCCAGGCTGGGAGCCGCAACATGTTCGTGGTTTTGTTTGTTCTTGTTTTGTTTTGAGATGGGTTCTCACATCGTAAACCCAGGATAGTGTGGAACTAGGTCTGCAGCCTGAGGAGTTTTTCCCTTACAGATGTCTTTTCAGGCAAAACCAAGGATCTTGACTTTGTTGGAGAAAAACCAATATGAAGCAGAACTGGAGTTTATTAAAGATACTTTTAACAACGGGGCGGTGGTGCTGCACGCCTTTAATCCTAGCACTCGGGAGGCAGAGGCAGCTCTCTCTCTCTCTCTCTCTCTCTCTCTCTCTCTCTCTCTCTCTCTCTGTTCCAGGCCAGCCTGGACTACAGAGCGAATTCTAGGACAGTCAAGGCAGTTACACAGTGACATCCTGTCATGGAAAAACAAAAAAAGAAAAAAAAATACATTTTAACAGTCTTAAGCACAGTGGTTAATAGAGAGATACTCATGGGAAGAACAAGATGAAAACCGTGTGAGTATGGCTTTCTTCGCCCTTTAAAGGGAGGATTGTGTGCAGGAGTTTTGGCAGTGGAAATGTGAAGGAGCCTCTGAGTTGTTATTGGTGTCTATTTTTAAGGTAAATTGTTCAAAGAGTAATTTACAATGAGGTTAAAATGGTTGTTAAGTTGGATTCATGAGGGAGAAGCGCTGAGAATACAGAATGGGATGTCATTTACTTTCTATTGTGAAACACACGACCAAGTTAACTTAGAGAAGGGTTGGTTTGTGGCTCGTGTTCCAGAGGGATAACCATGATGGTGGAACAGAGGATAGCAGGCAGGCGGCATCTGGGGCAACAGCTAAGAGCAAGGCGGCATCTGGGGCAACAGCTAAGAGCACACATCTCTAATCATAAACAGAAAGCCTTGAACTAAATCAGCTTGGTAGGAATCTTTTGAAACCTCAAAGCTTACACTCCAGTGACATGCTTCCTCCAGCAAGGCCACACCTATGTCTTCCCCCAGACAACCATGGACTGGGGACAAGTATTCAGTATTTGAATGCCCAAGGTTGTGAGGACTCTTCAAACCACCACAGTTATCGTGCCTGGCTGTCTTTATTTTTCAGTTCTGGATATCAAACCCAGACACCACATAAATGATAGGCAGTCACTCCACCAACTGAGCCACATCAAGTGAACTATATCTCTACCTCCGAATTTCATACTTCTTAAATACCAGAATAATATCCCATTGTGTGTGTGTGTGTGTGTGTGTGTGTGTGTGTGTGTGTATCCATTCATGTCTTGGATGTTTAGGTGGGTTCCGTAACTTGACTCTTGGGAATAGTGTTGTAATAAAATATGGGTATGTAGGTATCTCTTGTGTACCGACATTCATTTGGGAATATACATAGGAGTGGATCAACTAGATCATATGATATTTTTAGGAATCTTCCTACTGTCTTCCATAGTATCTGTGTAATGATCTGTCCTGTCCCTTTAAGAGCCAAGCCCCGCCCACTCCCCCCACCTCTGCTGAGGCACACAGATCTTCCTTCCTGCTTGCAATCTCTTCCTTTTCCTATTCCCTCATGAAGAGGCAGCTTCTGTCTCTCCCTTCCCTCCTCTCCCCTCCCCTTCTTCTTTCCCTTCCCTTCCATAACCCACTAAATAAATATCCAACCTCACTCTGCATGGCGTGCCTATCCATCCGTCTCTCTCGCCTGCTGCCTGGCTCCATGCCCAGGTCCAGCCGCCTTCGGAGACCTGCATGCACCGGCCCTACCTGGGACTGGCTGTTCTCGGGACCCCCTGCCCACCGCCTGTCCCTGCTCCAGGGCCTGCAGCATGGTCTCATGGCCCACTGCCCGCTCCAGCCACTCGGGAACCTGCAACATTTTACTTTTCCCATTACAATCTGTAGTTGTTTATATTCCCATAAATAGTACCTAGGTTTCCTTTCTCTCCAAGTCCTTGCCAGCCATTGTTGTTAATTGTTTGTAGTAGCCTTTCTGACTGGAGTGAGATGGAATCTCAGCAAAGAAGTTATTTGCATTTCCCTGTATCATGCTGCCCTCAATAGCAGGCATGAAATTTTACATTGCCATCAACATGTATAAGAATTCCAATTATCTAGCCAGGAGGTGGTGGCACATGCCTTTTAATCCTAGCTCCAGACAGGCTTCAAAGCTATGGAGAGCCATGTCTTGAAAAAACAAAGCAAAAAAAGAATTCCAATTATTCAAGGGGAACACCTTGCCTCAATTTGTAATCCCAGCATTCAGGAGACTGAGGCAACAGGATTGAAGTTTGAGGCTGCAAGTTTGGGGCTAGCCTGTGCCACTTGATGAGTTCCAGCCATTCTTGGCTATCCTGTGAGACCCTGTCTCAACAACAATGAATAACAAGTATTTCATGTCTTCAGCTGTTGTGTTTGTTTTACTCTTTTGGATTTGGGGGGGGGGCACAGCTCCCAAATAAATCACATGGAGGCCTATACTTTCTTACAAATGCCCAGGCTTAGCTTGGCTTGTTTCTTGCCAGCTTTTTATCTCTTTTTTAAAATTTACTATGTGTTCTGCCTGCGTGTATGCTGGCAGGCCAGAAGAGGGCACCAGATGGCTGTGAGCCACCATGTGGTTGTCTGGAATTGAACTCAGTACCTTTAGGCTAGCAGGCAGTGCTCATAACCCCTGAGCCATCTTTCCAGCCCTCTTGTCAGCTTTTCCTTCCTTCCTTCCTTCCTTCCTTCCTTCCTTCCTTCCTTCCTTCCTTCCTTTCTTTCTTTCTTTGTGGTTTTTGAGACAGGGTTTTTTGTAGCTTTGGAGCCTGTCCTGGAACTAGCTCTTGTAGCCCAGGTTGGCCTCGCACTCACAGAGATCCGCCTGCCTCTGCCTCCTGAGTGCTGGGATTAAAGGTGTGCGCTACCACCACCTGGCTATCTTGTCAGTTTTTCTTAAATTATCCCGACTACCTTTTGTCTCTGGGCTTTTATCTTTCTTATTTCTGTACATCTTACTTTCACTATTACTCCACGACTGACTGTGTAATAGGGTGGCTGACCCCTGATGTCCTCAGCTCCTTGTTCTCTTGCTCCTCTTTCTTCCCAGAGTTCTCTCATTTATACTCTCTGCCTGCTAGCCCTGCCTATCCTTGCCTCATTACTGGCCATTTAGCTCTTTATTAGCCCATCAGATGTTCATCAGCAAAGCATCAACAGCTTCACAGAGGTAAACAAATGCAGCATAAACAAAAGCAACACACCTTACAGTAATATTCCCTAACATTCATCAACATGTATTTTCTGTTCTTTTCATAGTAACCATTCTAATAGATGTATCACTTCATTGTAGATTTGATTTACATTTTCTTAGTGGCTAGTAATATTGGAAGTTTTCATGTGCTTATCAGCCATTTGTATAACCTTGGGGAAATGTCCAGAGGTGTTCTTTCTCCATTGACATTTTCTTTCTTCCATCCTTTCTTTTTTTCTTTTACTTTCTCCCCCCCCACCCCCAATCTGGTACAGGGTTTCTCTGTATAACAGCCCTAGCTGTCCTGGAACTTGCTTGGTAGACCTGGTTAAACTCACAAAAATCTGCCTGCCTCTGCCTTCTGAGTGCTGGGATTAAAGGAGTGCACCACCACTGACTGGCTCTGACTCTGGGTTTTTATTACTAATATCAATTAGAATTTGTGCTATAGTGTCTGGCTGTTGGATCCTCTGCAACTAGAGTTACAGATGAGTGTCAGCTGCTTTGTGGGTGCTGGGAACTAAACCCCGGTCCTCTACAAGAGCAGCCAGTGCTCTTACCACTGAGACATCTTAGTTGTCCCCAGATTTTGCTTCTTTTTATTTATTTGTTTGTTTGTTTGTTTTTTATGTTTTGGGACAGGATAGCCTTGACTATCCTGGAACTCACTCTGTAGAGCAGGCTGACCTTGAACTCACAGAGATCTGCCTACCTCTGCCTCCCGAGTGCTGTGATTAAAGGTGTGCGCCACCAGTGCCTGGCAGCTTTTTTTGTAGAGTAAAACTTCATTGAGATAATGTCTAGCTCTGTAGCCCTAGAGTTCACTCTGTAGACATGAATGGTTGAGAGAACCATCTGCCTATTCCTCCTGAGTGCTAGAATTAAAGGCATGTACCACCATACCTGGCCTGCTGACTTTTTAATACTAATCATTTCCTTCTTATAAATTTTGATTCCTTGTAGTTTGCAACCTTGCTCTGAGTTTTCAGGTAGAATGAGAAAAAAAATTCATCATAATGGGAAATGGTAATTTAATAATTGTGGTTGATTGTGGTGTGGGCTTTTACATTTTCTTAGGATAAAAAAAAAGCATGTAAAGAATTCAGGACAGGCCCAATATGGTAATGAATGTAACCCCAGGACTCAGGAGGCAAAGGCAGGTCCTGAGTTCCAGGACAGCCAGGGCTACACAGTGAAACCCTGTTTCAAACAAACAATACAGGACCTTCAGGGTTTTCTGTTCCATCTTGGGGAATGTATATGAGGTGAGGTTTATGTGGATCGTTTCTTTTTAATTTTTTAAAAAGGTTTTATTCTACTTGCATGTGTTTGTATATGTGTGCAGGTGCTTGTGGAGGCCAGAAGAGAATGTTAGATACCCTGGAACTGGAATTACAGGCAGTTAGTTGTGAGTCTCCTGATGTGAGTGCTGGGACCTGAAGTGTGGGTCTCTGCAAGAACAAGTGATCTTTGCTACCAGAATATCTCCCCAGCCAGCCAGTTTTAATTATTAAATACATTTGTTTATTTGTGAGTGTGTGCTTGCACTCAATGCATGTGTCACTGTATGTCCCATGGCATACATAGAGAGGTCAAAGGACCTCCAGAGGTGTTGGTTCTCTCCTTCCACATGTGGCTTCACACTTACAGGTAAGTGCCTTTACCCAGTGGGTCATCTTGCCAGCCCAGGCAGATCTTATTTTGTTTGCTTTTATTTTTGAAAATTTATTTTTATTTTGTGTATATGGTATTTTGCCTCCTATAGTCAGACTTTCCTTGGTCTGCCAGCTCACAAATAATGAGACAGACTTATTATTATTATTATTATTATTATTATTATTATTATTATTGGTTTTTTTGATACAGGGTTACTCTGTGTAATATCTTTAGCTTTCCTGGAACTAGCTCTGTATACCAGACCGGCCTTGAACTCACAGAGATCTACCTGCCTCTGCCTCCAAACTGCTGGGATTAAAGGTGTATAGCACTACAACCTGGCTTATTATTAATTATTAAGACTTGGCCTTAGTTTAGATTTTTTCCCAACTAGCTCTTTTAACTTATATTAACTTGTTTTTTTTTAATCTGTTTTGCCATGTGACTCAGTTACCTGTCCTCCATAACATATGTCTGACTTGTTTTGCATCTTGCTGACATCTTTTCTGTGGACCCAGATTCATCCCCAATTCCTCTCTTTGCCCAGAAGTCATGCCTGTTCTCTCTTGCCTTGCTGTTGACCATTCAACTGTTTATTAAACCAACCAGAAGGTGCCTTGGCAAAGATACCTCTTCACAGTGTACTCACAGAGATCACAACACTATAGTTACAGTTTTCTTTAGTTATGATAGAAAGTAAATTGGGTACAAAACTTTGGACTCACCAAGAGAAGATAAATAATAAAATATTTTCTCTGAATTTGCCAAATACAAAATTATACAAATACAAATTGTGAATATAGTTCTTACCTGATACTTGTTCTTATTGTATGTAGTTTCCTAAGTTAGAGTTAAAATCTTTCTTTTTTGATTAGACAAAAAGTGGGAAATGTTGTGGAATATTTGTTTACACTGTAAAGATGTGTCTCTGCCTAAGGCACCTTCTGGTTGGTTTAATAAATAGCTGAATGACCGATAGCTAGGCAGGAGAGATTAGGTGGGACTTCTGTGGAAAAAGAGGATTTTAGTGTTAGAATCTACATCTGCGGGAGATGCCATTGAGACCAGGAACAAGTCAGATATATAGTACAGAGGAGAAGTAACGAAGCCATATGACAGAACATAGATTAATAGAAACAGGTTAAGTTATAAGAGCTAGTTGGGAAAAAGCCTAAGTTAAGGCTATGCTTTCATAATTAATAATAGTCTCTGTGTTGTTATTTGTGAACTGACCACCCAAGGGAAAGTCCGAATACAGCTTGCATGCCTGTCTGTGCACCATGCATGCTGCAATGCTCCTAGAGTCCAGAAGTCATCAAACCCCTGGAACTCTAGTTACAAACATTTGTGAGCTACCATGTAGGTAGCTAGCAGTCAAACCCGGCCCTCTGGAAGAATAGCTAGTGCACTTAAGCTCTGAACCATCTCTTCAGCCCCCCGTTTGTTTTTAATCAAATCTCTTCTTCTTCTTCTTTTTTTTTTTTTTTTTTTTTTTTTTTTTTTTTTTTTTGGTTTTTTGAGACAGGGTTTCCTTTCCTGGAACTAGCTCTTGTAGAGACCAGGCTGGCCTCGAACTCACAAAGATCTGCCTGCCTCTGCCTCCCGAGTGCTGGGATTAAAGGAGTGTACCACCACCGCCCGTTTTTTTTTTATTGATCGATAGCGATTCTATACTGATCGCTGATCGATTGCTAGTAGCGCCAAAGGGACTTGAACTCGGGTCCTCTGGCACTAGAGCGTTAGGCGCCCTTAGCCACTGAGCCACCACTCAAGCTACTTCAAATCTCTTCTTCTTTTTTTTTTAAATATTTATTTATTATATATACAATATTCTTTCCCCGCGTGTATGTCTACAGGCCAGAAGAGGGCACCAGACCTCATTACAGATGGTTGTGAGCCACCATGTGGTTGCTGGGAATTGAACTCATGACCTTTGGAAGAGCAGTCAGTGCTCTTAACCACTGAGCCATCTCTCCAGCCCCCTTCAAATCTCTTCTGATATTCATTTGTCGTCATTTTATTAAGCACTAGTTATTTACAGTGGAGGTACTAGGAGTACAAAAACCAATAAAATATGCTTCCTTTTAACATAATATAGGGAATGACTAGCTAGGCATGCATATTTGACTGCCTTTGATTTCTCAAAACTTATTTTTTAAATTTTTTAGTTTTTTTCTAAGTGTGTGGGTAATTGGCCTGCAAGTCTGTATGAGCACCATATGCAGGCAGTGCCTGAGGAGACCAGAAGAAGGCATCAGATCCCCTAGAACTGGGGTTACAGATGGTTGTTAGCCTCCATGCTGGGAATGGAACCCAGGTCCTCCAGGACCCCTCTCCCCCTTTGATTCTTTTTTTTTTTTCTTTTTTTCTTTTTTGGTTTTTCAAGACAGGGTTTCTCTGTGTAGTGACTGCCCTGGAATTCACTGCGAAGGCAGCCACACTGGCCTCAAACTCACAGAGATTCACCTGCCTCTGCCTCCTGAATACTGGAATTAAAGGCATGTGCCATCACTGCCTGGCCTCCTTTGAATTCTTAAAACTCAATTTCTTAAACTTTTTCCATCCCTTGCAAATCTCCAATGCTATTTTCAATTCTGTGTGAGTTCCTCAGCCTGGTCTCTGCTGGCGTTCAGGTGTTTCCTCATGCCCTTCCAAGTACTTAAAAGTGCTTTTAATCTACACTGTCTATTTTCTGTCTTCCTCAACACTTCCCATGCAAGCTACAGTCTTGTGGGCACCTTCCATTTCTGTTTCTTGTATCTCTAAGGCCTTAGAACAGTGCCTCGCAGACACTAGCTAACATACACAGGTCAGAGAGTTGATTTGATAGAGGCATGGGCAAGGTACAGTGGGAGCACAGTGATAATCTGGTACATAAATCTTAGCTGTACTTGTAGCTTTGACCTATGAACCCTTAATGAATCTATGGATTTGCGACGTTGTGAGGCAGATCCAGTTTGTTTCGGCTTCCTTCTCATGCTCTTCTCTAGCCTCTCTCTTACTTCTTACTGATAAACTCGTTCTGCTTTTTCACACATTTAATGCACCAAATGGCCATAACAATATATTTTTAAATGTAAATCTGGTCAAGGTACTTCTCTTAAAACTCTTGGGTAATTTTTTGGGTAAAAGTTAAATAGGCTGAGAAGATGGCTCAGAAAGCAAAGGGGCTTGCAGCCAAGCCTGGCAGTGCGAGTTCCATCCCTAGAACCCACGTGGGGGAGGGAAAGAACTAACTCCTACAGGTTGGCCTCTGGCCTCGACGTGTGCACCTACCTAGTCATAAATACACTAAATTAAGAAATGTAAAAGAAATTACAGAAAGCTAATTCCCCCCACCCCCAAAAGTTTTCAAGGTGCATGTGACCTTGTCCTGCTTTCCTTTGTTTGTTTGTTTTTTGAGACAAGGTTTCTCTGTAGCTTTGAGCTTGTCCTGGAACTTGCTCTTGTAGACCAGGCTGTATCTCCAGAGTGCTGGAATTAAAATCATGTGCCACCACTGTCCGGCCTCCTTTGACTTCCTAAAGCTCAATTTCTTGAATGTTTTCGATCCCTTGCAAATCTTCCAATGCTATTGTTTTCATATCTGTGTGAGTTCCTCAGCCTGGTCTCTGCTGGCGTTCAGGTGTTTCCTCATGCCCTTCACAGTGCTTAGAAGTGCTTTAAATCTATACTGTTTACTTTCTGTCCCCCCCCCCTCCACACACACACACACACACACACACACACACACACACACACACACACACACACACACACACACTTCCCATGCAAGCTACAGTCTTGGTGGCACGCTCGGTCTCTGTTCCTTGTGTCTCTGAGGCCTAGAGCAGTGCCTTGCAGACTGTTCAGAAAACACAAGTTAAATAAATGGACGAGTGAGCAAATGACTGCTGTAATCGGCTTCTAAAGGCTTGTCGCCCACTGAAGTTGTTTTTCAGTATTTAATTGCTACCTTATTGCCTTATTACCCCCCAGAGCACGTGTTTGCTCCGTTCATTTCTGCACTTGAAGTGTAAGACAGCTCTTGATCTATAGTAGGGGTGTCGTCAGAATTATTTGCTAAAAGAATCAATGGTTGAGTAAAACCCCGGATTCTTGTGAAGATTTTAAGATTCAGAGATGAGAAAGCTTGTCGTAACCGAGAATAGGCAAACATCTGGGCAAGCTCTGGGGGAACAGGTCAGGAACTGGATTTGTATTTGAGATGAGAAGTTATAGGATGCGGGCGAGTTGCGAGCAGACACTAAAGCAGCCCTCTGTGGAGGCGCATGCCGGTAATCCCAAATTGGAGACCAGCCTCTGCTACAGGGTGAGCTCCTACCACCGGGGGAAGAAAAAAAAAAGCTCATTCCGCCCCACCCCCCACCCCGAAACCAACAATGGTGGACAAGGAAGGATGGATGGAAAGTAAAAGAAACACAAATTTCACACACGGTGAGTAACTCCTTATTAGTGTCCGCGGGTTACCAGCTCGGGGTCAGTAGCTTTTCAGTAAGGTTGTGTCCCACCTCCCCTTTCCCTCACTGCGGGGGAGGGGGGGGGATAGCGAACTGCATTTCCCATCATGCATCGCACCGGGAGGAGTCTTTCCTGGACCACAATTCCCGGCATGCCGCCTGTCCTGGCGGCGCGGCCCGGAGCTGGTTTGACGGGAGGAGCGGCGGCGGAGGATGGAGGCGGTGGTGTTCCTCTTCTCGCTCCTCGATTGTTGCGCGCTTATCTTCCTCTCTGTCTACTTCGTATCCTTGCTTGAGACGGGCTAGGGCCGCCGCTCATCCCCAGGGCTACCGCCGGACAATGGGCAGAGGGCGGGCCCGGCGGGCGCTGGCAGGTGTGGGGTGAGGGGGCGGCGGCGCGGGCCCGGGTCGCGAGCGGAGGAGCCGAGCTCGGTCTTTAGCCGGCCTAAGGCAGCTTCCTCCAGCCGCCCCTCGGTCTGCTCTCGCCCGCAGGTGCCCCCCGGGAGATCGAGGCAGCCCGGGGCCGGTGCTGGCGGGCGGAAGGTTTTGCCGCCTTCTCTCGTCCCCGGTAGCACCCTTGCCCCTTTGTCCTCGCGGGTGTCTGCGCTTCTGAGGACTCCCCACACCCAGGAGATGACTCATTCCAAGAATCGGCGATGTGCTTCCTTCACGTGCGGCCCTTTAGAGAGTTTTATAAAAAAGGAGTTACTTCAGAAGCATCTACAAAGTGTTTTTGGTTGTCCTCGGCAATGGGAGATCTGTAAATTCAGTAACTATATGTGAGACTTATTCCTCCGTTTCGAAACCTAAAAAAAAAAAGTCTTGCCCGTGTTAAAAGTCAGTGTTTTCTGTAGTACTTTCCGTGAAGGTTTCAAACAATATTTTCCGGACCGGCAAATGGTGTTCAGCAGCCTAGCACTGTAGTAGCTGTGTGGCTGCATCACTTCCAGGTCTTAGGGGATCATAGTGCTTGTAGCACAGTGTTGTAGTGCTGTAGGGTAATACACAGTCCAGGTTTTTGTTGTTGTTGTTGTTTTTTTGTTTTTTGTTTTTTTCCTCGAGATAGGGTTTCTCTATAGCTTTGGAGCGTGTCCTGGAACTAGTTCTGTGGACCAGTCTAGCCTCCAGCTCGCAGAGATCCGCCTGCCTCTGCCTTCCAAGTGCTGGGATTAAAGGCATGCGCCACCACTGCCCAGCCCACAGTCCAAGTCCAGTTTTAAGTAATTAACTATGACTAGAAAAGTGCATTAGGATTTTTGCATGTTACCCCCTTTCCTTCAAAATCACATCCCCTTTTCTGATCAAATTTAACCTCTTTTTTGGCCTTGTGCAACTTTAGGATAGCAGCAGAGAGTATATTTTCCACTTTGTTGTGAACTGACAGTTCGTTTTAATAGGAAGGGACAAAATTTGGAATTAGGAATCATTGCTCTTCACTGTCTCTTACCTACTTTAGGATTGGAGATGTTTGTTTCCTAGATACACACACAATGAGAACTTGTATTAAACACCCAGCAGTGTCTGCCCTATTGCAATTATTTAGCATCAGTTTTTACTTTGATGGTTTCTAATAAAAAGAGCCCTGTGTTTTATTACCTTTGAGGAACTGACTAAAAGGGCAAACATCTCTTGCTGAAGTTCTGATGACCACTGCTTAGCTTATGATAAAAGGAACCAGAGTTGTTTGACAATCTGAAATGCTTTTTATTATTATTTTTGCAGTTTGGAAAACTAGATTTGATCATCTAAAACAGTCTTGGTCTATTCCAGATCATGTATGTATGTATATGTTAATTGGAATGTTTAACATTGGTTACACATTCAGGTTGCATTTTGGTGAAGACACATTACTGTGTTGTAGGATAGTTGCAGTAATAGCTTGACAGAGAATAGTTGGAGAACGGTCAGAATAGACTTCATGGAGACTATAGGAGCGTGTGGAGTTTGAGTAGTGAAGAAACCTACAGGAAAAGGGGGACAGATATTTACAGTCACTGGCCAGAGCAGGGTGCAGGGCAGGCATGTTTATTTCTGGGTGATGGTTATAGAGCACCAGGAGTTCATGGTTGCTTTAGGCTGTAGCAAGAAATCAGGTAGGGAAGGGAGTTAGATCAGATAAAAGAGGAGGGCAGTAGTGCAAACTTTTGACTTAACAAAGTGCTTTAGGTCAAGGATACACAATTTCTGTTAGGAATAAGTTACAGCGATCTCTTGTTGATCTGGGGGTGTGGCTCAATGGTGGAGCACCTCCGTAGAACAGATAAGGTGCTGGACCAAGAGAGTAGGGGAAATACTTTCATATGGTGACTGCAGTTAACAATGTATCCTGTTTGTGAAAATGCGGAGACTGAAAGTTGCATACTTTTTACCACAGAAGTAACCATGTGAGATAATGCATCCTGCCTGGCTAGGTTGTATCATTCTACAAGGTATATATTATTTGAAACATGTTATATATGATAAACACATGCAATTCTGTTACTTTAGAAGCTCAAAACAGAACAGTTTATTAGGAAGCTGAATCTGCAGAGTAAATTCAAGCTAGGAGAGTTTGGGAGATAAACCTATTGGGAAGAGGTTCTTCTGAATTTGAATTGTAGTGTTAATTGTGGTATTGGCATTGTCTGGTTGTGAATTTGTGGGGAAAGTGATGAATAGGTGATACTTGGTTGAGAACATTTTACTTTTTACTAAATTTTACCTTTTTTTTTTTTGAGAGTGTTAATTGTATCCTGTAATGCCCTTGATATTCAAATTTACTATGTAGCTGAGGGTGGCCTTGAACTTCTAATCCACTCATCTCCTGAGTGCTGGAATTGCTTTCTGAAACATATATAATGCTTGGTTGTTAAGCAGGAAGTCTGTGTGCTCCTGACAGATGGCTCATTAGGGTAAGTGCTTGTTGTCCAAGGACCTAGTTCTGCTCCCCAGCACTGGGGAAAGTGGAAGCAGAAAGGTCCCAGGGGCTTATTGGCCAGTCTAGTCAAACAAGTTTCAGGTTTAGTCAGAGACTAAAATCAAGGTGGAAAGAAGTAGAAGATTGCCAACACCAACCTCTGGTGCATACATGTGCACATACATAGACTCTACAAACACCAGAATTATGTATATAATTCCTTATCTTGACCGTCAGATCATTACATTGTCTGATTTAGAATGTGATTACATTAATGCTAGATCATGTTGCTCAAAATTAAACAAGGTAAGATATTGCTTTACTCAGTTTTGGTTGAAATCAATTCTTTTCATATTAAGTTTTATTATAGATCATCAGAATTTGCATTTTTTTCTTTTAGATTCCTAGGTATTCACTGTAGTGTTGTAGCTAGAACTGCTATGTTTTTACAGTATTTTAGATCATGAAATTATGCTAGATCTGATTTTAAATATTGTTTCTTACTATGCATGTTTCTGGTCTTGTCTACATGAAGCTGATTGTTCTGGTTTTCTGTGCCCATATTGCACCCTCCCACTCATGGAACAAATGCTCAGTCTGCCTTTTATTGAGTGAAAGATCTTTCTTGTGTGGTTTGTGGGAAAAAATGGACTTGATTAGTTAGTTTGTTTTAAGGCCATTTCATATTTAGTATAATAACTTTATATTGACATAAGTCCTCTGAGTGGGGAGTTTAATCTAGATACAGGAAAATCATTTGTCCCTGATCCATTTTATGAGCTGGACAAAGAAGCTTTCTGGATAAAATTTCATGTAAAAATATATTGAGGGGCACTTTTTTTTTTTTTTTTTTTTTTTTTTGCTTGTCGCAAAAAACAGTGCCCATGTGACTTTGTATCTTAAGTCTATTGAAAAAAACCCAAAAGGTTCAGAGGACTTGGTTGTTAGTTAGTCCCTTACTGAAAACACCTGCTTCCTCATTTTTATTGCTGTTGTGCCATACCTGGCTTGTTGTACCGTCTTTTTTTCTTTTCAGAGTAAGGTGATGTTTCAGTATTTGTGTCGTTACGATTTACTCTTGTAAAAATATAAGTCTTCATTGCTGAGCCTCAGAGTAGACAGTGATATTATGTCCCTTAGACTCCCACCTCCCACCCCTGTAGTGGTGCATGTCTTTAATCCCAGCACTCAGCAGGCAGAGGCAGGCAGAGTTTGAGGTCAACCTGGGCTGCAGAGTGTATTCCAGAATAGCCAGGGCTACACAGAGAAACCCTGTCTCAAAAACAAACAAACGAACAAAGGAAGAAAAAGAGAAAAAGGGGTGTGTGTGTGTGTGTGTAGGGGGGAGTAATTGTCATATTTCTTTATTTCCTTAGTTTTCTGTTTACCTGTTACTAAATTTTCAGATACATCTATAACTATTTTCTATATGGTATCATGCTGGTTGTGGTAGTCAGTGCTTGTGATGGTAATATTTAGGAGGCTGAGGCCAGAATTCTGCCATGATTTTGAGGCCAGCCTGGGCTTCATAGCAAGACCCCTTCTACTTTCTCTCCCCCAAAATGAATTAGTAAAAGATTAAAAGGATGTATCAGTCCCCCGTTCTCCCCTCCCTGCCCCACTCCGAACCATTTCTTTTTCAGGCCAGCATGTCATGCTGCCCTCTAATTGTCTGTTCTGAAGCTATTTCATAGTTCTCATTTGGTTGTGGAGCCCCTGATTCTTGAATCTTGTGTCTTCCTCTTGTCTACAACTTCATTTTGGGGGAGTTTCTTGAGGTTCTTGGAGTTCTGAAATGTTTGAACATATCTTACTTGAATCCTTGATTCTCTATCTGAGTATGGGGTTATAGTGTGACAAGTATTTTTTCTTTCTGACTTTTAAAGACATTGCTTAGTAATCTTCTGTCATCCATTGCTATTCAAGTTAATACCCTTTTATTTTTAGTTATGTTTATGTGTATGTCCATATGTACAAGTGAGTACAGGTGTCTTCTGAGGCTAGAGATGTCAGTTCCCACTGGGGTTTGAGTTATAAGGGGTTGTGATCTACCTGATGTGAGTACCGGCCACCTTAGTCACTGTGCCATTTCTCCAGTCCTATTTTTTTTTAATAATTTAAAATACGATTTATATACTTACCTGGCAGGGGAGATACCATGATCATGAAGGTGGTATTCCAGGGCGAGGCTTATCCATTGCACTCTGGTTGTGCTGACCCCTGAGATTTCTCCAAATGTAGGAAACTCGGCTGCATAATTTGTGGTAGTGAGGGACTACATTCGCCCTCTCCCCTAATTTAAAAAAAAAATATGTTTTTATTTATGTGTCTGTGTGAGTCCATGCCACACGTGTGCAGGTGCCTGAGGAGGCCAGAAGAGTCCCCCTCAGAGTCACAGGCAGCTGTGGGCCTTCCGTGTGGCTGCTGGGGAAACAACTAACCACTGAACCATCCCACCACCTCCTATTTTAAAACTTCTGTTCTTGTTTTGAGGAAGCAGCTCCCTAGGTAGCCCTGACTAGCCTTGAATTTGCAGTGATTTCCCTGCCTTCCTAGTGCTGGGATTACAGGCATTTATCATTACACCTGATAGTTATTTTAATCTTATCTTTCTGAATGGCATTGCTTCTTCCGGATAATGGAGATGGGGAATTTTTCTGCGGAGGGTGGGGTTCAGGAGGTGAGGATTCTAACTGAAAAGGCATGTGTATGGCTGTGAACCACACTAATTTAGAGCAGGAGGCTTTAGCATATTGACATAGATGCTGGAATAGGAAGTGAGTCGTACTCTGCTTCTTCCTCAGGTGTTCAGACTGGCTTATGGACGAGTCTAAGACTTTGCTTAGGGTGAAATAAAACTGAAACGTAAATATTTCATTTTAAAGCTGTTAACTGATGTATTTGCCTAGAGTAGGAAGTTATAGCCTTGTCTGGGGTTTCCAAGTCTAAGCTAAAAATTGTCTGCACATTCATCAGTTTAGCTTCTGTGTCATGTTCAGATAGGAAAGGTGGATTAGAGATAATGCCTTGTTCTTCACTTGCAGTGGGTGATACCAGAGGTGGTCGGCCATGCTGCTGTCACTGTGCTCATGCTTGTTTCGTTGCACTGGTTCATCTTCCTTCTCAACTTACCTGTTGCCACTTGGAATATATATAGGTAAGTATGGTTTGTTTACCATTTTGTGACAGGAGTTCTTACGAAACTAACAGCTGGGCCTGGTGGTGTATGTCTGGTAGTAATCCCAACATTTGGGAAGTAGAATTAGGAGGATCAGGAGTTTTGAGTCTAGCTTTGTCCATTTAGTAAGTTTGAAGACATCCTGGGCTACGTGAAATCCTAGATAAAAGAAAATAATTAAGAACATTTCCCCCAGAAAATATCCCAGTGAATAAAATAACAACAAAGTACTTATGAAATCAGAATAAATCATTGTTTAATCTGGTATATTGGACAGATAGTAGTTTGCATGACTCAGTCACGTGTTTAATTAAGAGTGATCTGTTGCTAACTTTGGTGGGCAGTTCCCAGTCAGCCCCAGGGTATGTGGGAAAATCCACCAAGGTGACATGGGCTGGACTTTTCTATCTGGGGGTAAATAAGGAAACATGCTTTCTTCTGGTAACCTAAGAGAAAAGGAACATGCACACACTTTCCTGATGGTAGCTAATCTTCTCCTTTACTTTATCTTAATCTGTTGACAATCTGTCTTACATACATACATCTCTCCTGCTCAGTTATGTATTTCAGTTTTCAGTTACAACATCTCTATCACATGACTGCATATCTTTTACATACATTTTTCTTCTTCATCTCTTTTCTATACAGCTTCGTTTTCCTTGTCTCCACACGGTTACAGACCTCTACACAGCATAGTTGTACATCTCATTTACATATCCTCTTCCCATACAGCACTTTGGACAGATCCTAGGCGCAGCTCCTCTACGGGCAGCAGCTCCCACACATAACTCTTTCTCCCTCACACTTACTCACTCACTCACACATACTTCTTTATCATTCATTCATTTTCTCATACTTCTCTCATGCTGCTGCTGCTGCTTCTTCTTCTTCTTCTTCTTCCTCTTCCTCTTCCTCCTCTTCCTCTTCCTCTTCCTCTTCCTCCTCTTCCTCTTCCTCTTCTTCTTCTTCTCTCCTCTCTCTCTCTCTCTCTTTTTTTGGTTTTGGTATTGGTTTTTCGAGACAGAGTTTCTCTATAGCTTTGGAGCCTGTCTTGGAACTAGCTCTTGTAGACCAAGCTGACCTCAAACTCACAGAGATCCACCTGTCTCTGCCTCCGGAGTACTGGGATTAAAGGTGGGCGCCACCCCTGCCCACCTGGCGTCTCATGCTTCTTCATCTCTCCCAGCAGTCACTCTTTCTCTGCCTTCACTGCCCTCTCACAGCCAAACTCTGGACAATTAAGTTACGCTTTTAGGGCCTGACCCCTCTTCCCAAAACCCAAAATAAGTCACGTGGTTTCTCTCAGGCTAGGAATGTCACAATGACTGGACAGTGAGCAGCCATGGCCCTACACATAGCTCTCAGTTGGTGAGCAAGTTTGGGATATCCAGGGCTACACAGAGAAACCCTGTCCTTGGAAAACAAACAACAACAACAAAAAAATTAATCATCCTAGGGAATTTGTTCAGAAATAACCCAGGGGAAACACTCATATTCAAACTGTTGTAGTTTGTTATCTAGTGAAAAACTGTGGAATAATATTTATTAGTGTGTGTGTGTGTGTGTGTGTGTGTGTGTGTGTATCATTTGTGTGGATGACCATGGAGACTAGAAGTTATTGGGTCCCAGGGAACTAGAGTTATAGATGGGTTTGAGCTGCCATGTGATGTTGGGAACCAAACCTGGGTCCTGTGTAAGAGTAGCCAGCCAATGAGTTAATGTTTTTAACCACTGAGCCATTTCTCCTGCCCTAGAATTATTTTTACATTAGTAGATTGCTTTGCCTCTCTGTTTTTTTTGTTTTTTGTTTTTTTTTTAGCTTTTGTTTACTGAGGGGCAAACCCACTTATTGGCTGATTGTTAAATATGTTATAGAATACTATTAGAATAAAAATGAATCCTGTGTGATAGCATACACCTTTAATCTTGTTACTTTGGGTGTAGAGGCAGATAGATTTCTGTGAATTTGAGGCCAGATTAGTCTACATAGAGAGTTCTAGACAGCCAGAGGAGGACACTGAGACCACCACCTCAAACAAAACAAAAAGAAAGGTAAGGAGTGCTAATGACATGCTCTGTGTGTAAAGGCACTGGCTGCCAAGCTTACAACCTGAGTTTGATCCCTGGAACCCACATGGTAGGACAGAGCGAATTCCTGCAAGTTGTCCTTTAACCTCATGTTTGCCGTTACAGAAGCATGTGTCTGCCCCTGCATCCCCTCACACCTGTACTTGTGCTTGAACACACACATGCACACACACACTAAATAATAGAGGAACAAAGGGCTGGAAAAGAGTAAAGGGTTGGAGTAGGCGTGGTGGAACACATTTGTGATGCCTTGGGGGAACTGAAACAGAAGGATTTTGAATGTGAGGCCAACCTGGGCTACACGCAAGACCCTGTCTCAAAAAATCAAACCAAAGTCTTTCTAGGACTGGCCTTGACCAGATTGTAAGGAATCTGTTCCCGGGATGAAGTTCAGATTAGAATATTGGTATATATATATATATATATATATATATATATATATATATATATATATATATATAGATTAATGGGAGAACAATAAGAGATTGAAAAAGGAAAACAATAAATAAAAATTTTACCAGGGAAGTGTATGCTATGCTATAGAAAGGAATTACAAAGACTGGCCAACTTTTCTACAACTGAGGCAGGAACTAATGGAGAAGTCAGGGAGGACTGCTGTCTACTGGCTTGCTTTCCCTGGACCACCCTCCCACATCATCATTAGTTAAGAAAATGCACCACAGGTCAATCTGGTGGGGCCATTTCTCAATTTAAGTTCCTTCTTCCGAAATGACTATCTTGTATCAATGTACCATCTAGTTTTATGTTAACTTGACACGAGCTAAAGTCATCTGAGAGGACGGAACCTCAACTGAAAAAATCCATCAGCCAGGTAATTGGGACGTACACCTTTAATCCCAGCACTCTGGAGGCAGAGGCAGGCAGATCTCTGTGGGTTTGAGGCCAGCCTTGTCTACAGAGCTAGTTCTGGACATCCAGGACTACACAGAGAAACCCTGTCTCAGAGGGCAGAAAAACGTCTCTATAAGATCAGGCCAAAGGCAGGCAAGCCCGTGGGCTGTATTTTAACATTAGTGATTTGTGGGGGAGGGCCCATTGTGGATGGGTACACCGCTGGACTGGTGGTCCTGAGTTCTATAAGAAAGCAAGTTGAGCTAGCCAGAAAGTGGCACTCCTCCATGGCCTCTGCATCAGCTTCTGCCTCCAGGTTCCTGCTCAGCTTGAGTTCTTTCCCTGACTCACTTCATTGATGAACTGTGATATGGAAGTATAAGCCAAATAAACTCTTTCCTCCCCAAGTTGCTTTTGGTTATGGTGTTTCATCAGCACTAGCAATACTAAGACAATCATGTTGATATAAAACTAGCCAGCACAGTAGATGAGGGATGTTCTTGAATCTCTCTCACCTCTACCTCCCAAGTGCTGAGATATCAGGCATGTACTAGTGCTGGGGACCAAACCCAGAGTTTTGTGCAAGCTAGGCAAGCACTCTGCCAACTGAATTTCATCCACAGCCCTATCTACTTGACTGCTACATTTACAAATTCTGGAAAGACACATATAGAAATGAGTGCACAGTCCTTTCTGACTGGCCTCTTAGCATGTCAGAGTTTATGTGTAGCTTGTATAAGCACTCTTTTTTTTCTCCCCAATCTGGGATTGAAGGTATGCTTCCCACAACCAGCTGAACTCAGGGTTTTGTGTATGATGGGAAAAAAGCTGTTCCACCGAGTCACATCTCTACCCTACATTTAATTTTTTTAAAATTTTTAAAATTTTTTTTTTGTTTTCCGAGACAGGGTTTCTCTGTAGTTTTGTAGATAACCAAGGAACTAGGCAATGGAATTTTAAATTGTCATCTTTTGGAGGCTTTTTGGGGGTATTATTTGGATATTCAAGTAAAAATACCCTCTATACAGGTATGGTTAGGCCAGTAGGATTTAGGGGAGAGTTTAAATCTTGTGAAGCTCAGAGAGGCTTTTACATTTCACAGAAATGACATTGAGAAACTGTATGTGGCAAGACTGACAGAATCAAGAAGCCTGGATGTGCAAGTGGGAGGAAGCTGTTTATGGTGCTGGGTTCAGATGTGTGTTACACATGTGGCACAGTCTGGATGGTGAAGTGTAGGCATAAATGTTGGTTCTCTCATAGTTTTCCTTCTCAATTTACAACTTTCTGAGAGCCAGGTGTGATGTTCATATCTGGAACCTCAACACTCAAGAAGCTGGGAAAGAATGATCCTCAGGTTCAAAGCTAGACTGATTGTATAGTGAGTTAGAGGCCAGTTTGAGCAACAGAGTGGAACCCTGTCTGAAAAACAGGGCCGAGGGAGATGACTCCGTAGTCAAAATGCAAGCATGACGGCTGAAATTGAGATCCCAGCACTCAAATGCATGACAGGTGGGCATGTTGGCCTGGGCCTGCCTGTAATCCTGACTCTCAGGTGGAGGCACGTGATCCCTGGAAGAAGCTGGCTATCTAAACTAGCTGAATTAGAGAGTTCTGGATACAAGTAAGAAACTCTGCTTTGATACGGAACATGGAGAGCAATTGAAGAAAGCACCTGATGTCAGCCTTTGGCCTCCACATGTTCATCACACACACACACACACACACACACACACACACACACACACACACACACACACAAAGACCCTAAGAAGTTTCCAAGAACTTAAAAACATTAATTTGGTTTTGGAACCTCTTTTAACTTGTATCTAATGAGAAAGAGCTAAAGAGAGACGGACGATGTGTTAAAAGTTCTCAGAATTTACTAGGTATTACTACATTTGTTTTAGTGGGTAGAAAATTAAATGAAGAAAGGAAAACCGAATGGTAGCCCAAGATGTCATTATACTGCTCTATTTTGTTTGAATTTAAGGCTGCAAGGACTGGTCTACATTTGCGGGTTGATTACTGTTTTTCAGTATTCACGCTGAGATTTAATTTCCTTCTAATGTATGTATCTTTTATCAGGTTCATTATGGTGCCAAGTGGTAACATGGGAGTGTTTGATCCAACAGAAATACACAATCGGGGGCAGTTAAAGTCACACATGAAGGAAGCCATGATCAAGCTTGGTTTCTACCTGCTCTGTTTCTTCATGTATCTCTATAGGTAAGTTTAGACTCCTTTTTACAACATACTGGATGCTGTGCCTGCTTTTGGTTCATGAGGTACTATTGTACTGTAAGATTTTGTCCTGGCGTTGTAAAACTTTATTGTGTCTGTGGAGATTTTTTATGTATGTCATTAATTTAGTGTTCTATCTAACCTAAAAGAGTTTCTGTAATACCTAAGCTGTTCCTTAGCTGTTGAGGCTGTTAATAGGTTCTAAAACTGCCATTGCTGTTTGTCTTCTGTCTTAGAATCTAGCTAAGAGTTTTCACTCTTCCGTTACAAAAAGCTATGGATGTGTGTGTGTGTGTGTGTGTGTGTGTGTGTGTGTGTATTTATTCCTAATGATTAGAAACTCTTGTTCTGCCAGGTATAGTGTTAGCCTGGTGTTATATGCTTTTAACTTCAGCACTCAGAAGGCAAAGGCGAGCAGATCTCTGAGTTGGCCTACATAGTGAGTTCAGGCGAGGAGGGAAGGAATAATAGAAAAAGGGAGTTGAAGAGTTGGCTCAGTGGGTAAGAGCACTGACTCTTTCAGAGGATCCAGGTTCAAGTCCCAGCACCCTCATGGTGGCTTATCTCCATCTCTAGCTTCAGTTTCAGGGGATCTGATGCTGTCTTCTCACCTCTGTGGGTACCAGGCATGCATATGGTGCATAGACATAAATGCAGACAAGAAAAACTCATTAAGTAAAAAATTTTAAAGTGTTTGTTTGTAGGTTGTTTTGTTAGTTTTATTTTGGTTAAGACCGGATCTTGCTATGTAACCCTGGCTATCCTGGAACTCACTATGTAGTCCAGTCAGGCCTAGAACTTAGGGCAATCCTTTTATCTCATCTTTGTGGTGCTGGTATTGTAGGTGTGAACCTCTATTTCTGGAAAGATAATAGTTTGGTTTTGGTTTTCAGTTATTATAGTTTTATGTGTTTGTTGTTTTGCCTGCATTTATGCTTGAGTACCACATTTATGCCTGGTGCTCTAGAGCTCAGAAGAAGGCTTCAGATCCCCTAGAACTTGAGTTACAGTTAGGAGCTGTCATATAGGTGTTGGGAACTGAAACTGGGTTCTCTGCAAGTGCAAGAAGTGCTCTTAAGCACTGAACCATGTCTCCAGCTCCAAGATACTGGTTTTTAAAAACCATTATTTTAGCCAGGAATAGTGTTGCACATCTATAATCCTTGCCTTTGAGAGGCTGAGAAAGCAGAAACAACTTCAGGACCATCCAAGACTACTTAGTAAGTTATAGCAAGATACTATTTCAAAAACAAGAAAACAAGGGCAGTGGCTCACAACTTTAATTCCAGCACTCCAGAGGCAGAGGACGGTGATGTCTATGAATTTGTCCTCCCATCAAGTTCCAGAACAGCCAGAGCTGTTACACAGAGAAACCCTGAACTGAAAAGAAAAGCAAACATAAAACCCAAAACAAACAAGTAAGAAAACAAAAAAATGGAAGTAGCATTTTAGGGGCAGGTTTAAGATGTAATTCTTTAGAGCCTGTGTGACTCTTGTCTAGAGTGCTCTCCCCTTTTCTAGCCTTCCTTTCCCCTTGTTAGCTTAAAAGCTTGTCATTTTTAGCCACATCGTTGTTGCTTTACCTCTGAATGTCATTCATAGTTGAAAGGGTTAAAATGGATGCCTTTGTTCAAAAGTGATGTATTACCAATTAATCAGCTTTTATTTCAGGGGTTTTATGTTTCTCTCACATCTGCTACAGTAGCAGGCATTCAGGGATTGTTATATGGAATTAAAGTTTTGAAAAAAATTTTCCCATGTTTAGAGAATGGTGGAGTTCAATGGGCCTTTGGCTTGTAGGTCAAGGTGTTCACCTAGTGGGATCTGGGCTCTCCTACCTAGTGTGAGATTTAGGAAGTGCTTCTTAGCCTCTGTGTGCTTTGGGTTTTCATCTGAAATGGGCTGTTACTAATTTACCTAGTGGATTATAGCATGAACGAAATGCATGTAAAGTGCCTAAGTTACCTATAGTAAACTCAAAAATCTTTTCGCCTTTAATCTGCACTGTATACCGAGTAAGTTTGAATTCCTGTTTGTTAGTAGCACCAAGATTATTTCTGAGCGTTGCAGTAGTTTTGGTATGTTAATCAAGATTGATCTTGGTCAGTTGTTCAAGAGCAAGGTTGATCCCTGTCATTGAAGGGAAGGATTATATTTCATTGTGATATTCTTGAGTATTTCCTGTCTTTATGTCAGCTCAGGTGACAAGAAGGAGCAGCATAAATTTCTGTGTGGAAGCATTGAGGTTGGTAGTTACAGTCTGGAGTAGTATATAGAATGGAAGAGGGGGCCTGGGTCTTGCTGTCCTCACAGCTCACTAATCAAGACTAGCTTGCAAGCCATACCACACAGGAGCATTTATAAGGTCAGCTTCCCAAAGGAGGTGCTTCCAAGGCTCCTTGTGAATAGAAACTACTGGGTTAATAGCAGAATGCTGGGACTCTGCACAAGGCAGACATCTGGATAGGGAGTTAATGTGTGCGGTTGACTGGCCTTAGCCTTTATTTTTATTTTTATTGATTTTTTTGAAACAGGGTTTCTCTGTGTAGTCTTGACTGTCCTGGAATTTGCTTTGTAGACCAGGCTGGCTTCTAACTCAGCGATTGCTTTCTTCTGCCTCCTCAGTGCTGGGATTAAAGGCATATGCCTGGCCATATTTTATTTGTAAAGAGTTTATTGTTATTTTTAGTGTGTGTGAGTGCTTGTGCATGTGGATATGTGCATGTGAGTGCAGGTGCCCTTGGAGGCCAGAGGCACTGGGTCCCCTGGAACCGGAGTTACAAGTAGCTGTTGCGAACCACCTGACATGGGTCCTCTGAAGAGAGAAAGTGTTCTTACTTAGCTGCTGAGCCATCTCTCTAGCCCCACATATTTTTTAATGACAATACCAAATTGGTTTTAGATTTTACTCTCTTCCTCTTATCTCAGTTTGTTTACTGTTTTAGTGAAAACATTAGAGGCTTTTACCTGAGTATTGCTATTAGGTTTAAGTGACTGCAGTGAGTGTGCCTTGGTGAGCCTGGGGATGCAGGGCTGAATAGACCGGATTCCAGGAGAGTCCTAATGAAACATTAGTAATTATGGTTTCTTCTTTCCACAGTATGATTCTAGCTTTGATAAATGACTGAAGCTGGAGAAGTCGGGGTTGAAGCCAACCTACACTGCACTGCACAATTGAGGAGCCAGAGACTACCTAAATCACCCTTAAAACCATGACCATAGCAGTATATATTTTGGTCTTTGAACAAAAAAAAAAAACAAAACCTATTTTTGCTGTATTTTTACCATATAAAGTATTTACAAAAAATGAATTGAGTTTTTGTAGATTTCTGATTCTTAACCCCAACACATGAAGGTGTTTCGTGTCCTTTGTGGCTGTTTGGTAAAGGTAGGAATGTGTGCCAGTTTTGCATGCCAAAGAAATAAAGGACACACCTAAAAGAGCCCTTACTAAATGAGCTGGGTTGCCTTGAAGTCTGAAAAGCCAGAGCAGAGAGCAATACAAACCTGGACAAAAGAAGAAAGTTAATTACCCCTTCTTTATATTGTGGCAACTTCATGTTAATGTGGCTTAATGATTTTGGAGACTTTTGAGCTAAACCTTTCAACAGAAGATGACATTTTAAAATATATTTCTTTACAGTATTTGAAACCTTATAAGGCATGTGCCCAGGTACAATGTAAGTCCGGCATATAGAAAGGAAAAATAAATTTTAAAATCAAGATTTTATCAAGAGCTTTCATTTTAAAGCTTGTATCTCCATGATTCCCTCCCCATCCCACCCTCACACATAATTGTTCCATTTGTATTTCATCTCTAGTAATATTTTTTAATGGGTTTGGAGAGGTGACTTGGTAGAAGGCACTCAGAATTAGGAAATTGGTTGGTCATTGTTAGTGAAACAACCTGTGAGTACTCACTTGGTGCAGGGTTAATCTCACCTCCTTTTCTTCTGCACTGATCACTGTGTGGATTGGGAAACCTAGTACAAGCCACTGCATGCACACGACAATACCTAAGCCCTCTTTAAACTCTGGCTCAGGCAAGAGCAGTTCACTTCCTACTCTGTTTATCAGGTCTTGCAGTGTAGCGTGAATCTGGCAATTCTTCCTCGGTCCTATTTGCACTTTAATGTTGGTATCTTAAGCACTGATATTTAAGAAAACATGACTGTTAACTTTGGCATGATGAACCCTAGTGGTAAAATAGTGTGTGGTTTCCCAGAAGATTAAATGTTTAAATGTTGCCTGTCTTATTGAGTGAGAATTGGTAGAAGCAATTCAGCCAGGAAGTGATATTCCCTGTCAGAATGGGAGAGGTGCTCTGTCTACACTGGACAAAAGGATTTGGGATGGCATGCAAAATAAATTTGGATCTTTGGGACTTTGAAATCATGGAAATTCTCCCAACAGTAATCTTGTGTTTCAGCCTGGGAACAGGCTAAGAAGCTTTAACATTGTTACAGTTACTTTGTGTTTACCTTTTCATACTTTTCTCCCTGGGATACCTTCTGCTTAACGTCCTACCTGCCATTGCCTGTCAGTGTTAGTTACTCAAGCTTCCCAAGCAGACCTGTTGGAGAATTCATACAACTGAGACAGGCTGTCATACTTCAAGTGGCTCCAAGGTATTGAAGGACTTTGGGCTAAAATGTTTCATCTTCTCCAAGTATTCTTCACCCGAACTGAAGGCAATGTAGTGGGGCACCCATGGGCTGTCACTTGTCTTTCAGGCACAAGCTGCCTAGTCTTTAATAACCAAACTTTGTTCTTAAACACTAGTTACAGACAAAACCCCTTTGTTTCTCATATTGCTTGTGTATATCAAAGCCAGGAAGGGGTTGGGAGAGCATTCCTCTGGAATTTTTGGAGAGGGGTGTTTTCTATAAACACTGAAAATGACGTAAGCACTGGCCCTAAGTGGTTGTGCCTACAGTGCTGCTGTACAGTGATGAGTGTTGCAGGGGACTGGTGAGGCTCTACATCCTAGCACTCTCATCTCCAAGATGGAGACAGAGGTCTCAGAGTGGACATCTGAACTTCAGTTCAGTTCCTGTCTTCCTGTGCCTGCTGTAAAGGCTTTAGTGTCAAGGGCCTGGCCAGTGCAGACTGCCATTGCGTGCTTCTATGCTGGGCCATATCCCTTTTCATGCCTGCTACTCAAGAGCAGAATGTAGCAAGAACCCAGAGGCCTCCCTCTGACGTGGTCTCACTTTAAACCTCTGTACTGTCTCCTGGGAAAAAAGTGCTCACAACTTTCCATATGCTGTCACTTGTATGCAATTGGTCTCTCTAGATTGTGCGCTCCTGGAGAGCAGAGTCCACTCTGATCATGTTTGTGTTGTCTTCCTTTCTCTCCTGGCGCCTAATACAGTGCCTTGCACACAGAAACAATAAATGGCTATTGAATAACAAGCTAATCTGATTGTGTTGTTCTAATGCTCTTTCATTAAGAAGTCTGATTGATGTCCTTTAATCCAGAGAAGCAGCAATGGAACAGCAGAATCAAAGCCCACCACTATCTTTCTCTTTTTTCAAGGCAGTTAACTTTAGAAGTATTCTTTTTCTAAAATGACATTTTTATTTTAACCACATTGATTGTCTAGCTTGTATGTATGTCGTTGTGAGGGTGTCAGGTCCCCTGCAACTGGAGTTACAGACAGTTGCAAGCTGCCATGTAAGTACTGGGAGTTGACTTTGGTTCTCTTGAAGAGTAGCCAGTGCTCTTAACTACTAAGCCATGTCACCAGTCCAATAATGTGCTGCATACTAGAAGTATTGTAAAATCTTCTGGGCTTATAAGGGAAACTGTTGTATTGGATTTACTTCAGTCTGCTGAAATTAATTTTGCTTACAAGTAACATTTTATCAGATTATGCATTATCACATACTAGGTGTAACTCCAATATCTAGATAAACTTGTTTTAATAATACAGAAGTAGCTGGGCAGTGGTGGTGCATGCTTTTAATCCGAGCACTCTGGAGTCAGAAGCAGGTGGATTTCTGAGTTTAAAGCCAGTCTGGTCTATAGAGTGAGTTCCAGGATAAACAGGACTACACAGAGAAACCCTATCTTGAAAAAACAATGATGATGATAGTAACATAGAAATAGGCTGAATTGGGGTGTGGCTCGGAGTTAATGCAATTTTCCAGCATGAGCACGGTTATGGGTTTCCTCTCCAATATCACAGAAGGGTGGAATTTGAAATTATGTTTGCCATCTAGGGTCAGCAATCGAAGATCTTTTTTTTTTTAAAAAGTATTTTTATATGTATAGGTGTTTGGCCTGATTGCGTGTCTGTGCACTGCAAGTGTGCAGTGTCCCTCTTAGAGCCAGAAGAGGACATCAGGTCCCCTGGAACTGGAGTACAGCTGTTTCTTGGCTACTGAATACTGACAATCAAACCCATGTCCTCCAGAACTGGAGCGTCATCCCCCTAGACTGGTCTAGAACTCGGTATCAACCAAGCTACATCCCACATTTTGTTCTTTAAACCAGGTATAGCCTGTAGTAGAATAGATTGAAATATTTTTGATGTAGTAAAGTTGGTTAGGAAGGCTGTTCAAAATATGGCTATCCTTGAAGATTTTCAGTGAAGCCTTTGGATTTAGCCTACTTTTCTCAAATATCTTAAAAGGCAGAAAGCTAGCTAATGACTTGGTCATTCAAAGCCTCAACTGTAGTTACCACATAAGCCATAGCACTAACTTGGTACTACACTCAGGTTGCTTTTTAGAAAGGTCATTTCAGTTTAGAAAGACAGCTTTTCATTTGCTCCCTGTGAGGCTGGGTGGAGAAGAGGGTGTGATAGGTGGGTGATCACAGTCCACTTACTGAAGCAGAGGTTTGGCTTCCTGTTGTCAATCTGCTCTGCCATATCTGTTAAAATGCCATTTTTTATCTTGGGTCCCACTTATGTATCAGTTTCCACTAAATACTAGAACCTAGTCAAAATGTGTGATTTAAAAGCTAGTGGAAGAGGTGGACACCTGTAATCTCAGCACTCCAGAGGCGGAGGCAGCACTGCTTCAAGGCCTGCTTAAGCCACACTGCTCAAATATGCTAAGTTCCTGTTTTTTTTTTTTTTTTTTTGAAAAAAATACTTGTTTAACTTTATTTTATGTGCATCTGGTATGGTGTTAGATTCCCCGGAACTGGAGTTACAGGCAGGTATGAGTGCTGGGAATTGAACCCATGTCCTCTGGGAGAGCAGCCAGTGCTCTCAATCGCTATTTCTCTAACCTTAAGTTCCTCTCTGTATCAGATTGGAAGGTTAAGTTTTTGTTTCTGCATTGGTAGGCAATGAACCCAGGGCCTTGCACATGTAAGGCAAGTATTCTACCACTGAGCTATACACCCCAGCACTGGTAAGATTGAGTTACTATTCCGTGACTCTCCTGACATCTCTACCTCACAGCCCACTCCCTGGGATCTGTGATGTCAACTTAGGGGACTTGACCTCACCTTACATCCATTACCCCCTAACCATTTACTTGTGGTTGGCACTTGAACAAAGGCATTTTGTCCATTCCCAAAGCTAGCTTCACACTGATCATTCTCAGAGGAAGAGAACATGGATCCAACTGCGAGAAGTTTCCTTGAAATCTCTGGAACTGGTCTACCTCTGGGCCTGCTTATTCCACAGACCGGACTGAACCTTATTTGAGGGCAACACATTGGCTGCTATGACCGACAACAGAGATCTGTGGAACAAGGCAAGTCCTCTAGCAAATCTGTACATTCCTTTTCTGGGGCAAAGGGTTATGGATGTCAATGGACAACTCTGTGGAGTCAGCTCTCACTGTCCATCTTGTTGAGATGGAGTTGTCTCATTTGTGCCACCGCACAGCATACTCCAGGATAGCTAGCCTGCTACCTTCCGGATTAGTCTCTGCTTCCCAGTCTTCCCAAGATTACAGATACACAGCACCATATCCGGTTTCTTATGTGAGTCCTGAGGACTGAAGTCAGGCTTATAAGGAAGTGCTTTTATCTGCTGAGCTATTGCCTCCATAATGTGTTTTAGTGTTGGGAATTGAGGTTGACTTCACAAATGCTAGTAGGCAAGTACTGAAGTCACCAAGCTCCATCTCCAGCCGCTATAGATGACCCCCCGTGTTTCTCAGCTGATATTTTCTACCAGTTGTAATAATCAGTGCCTTGTACTGATAACCTACCTCCTTCCCTGCCTACCACACTCTGAAGCAAGTTCAAGATCACTTTAGGTTTAGAATCTTAAAGCATACACAAATATAATGCCAATACACTCTATATAAACTATCACGGGGGGAGGGTTCCTTATGTAGCTCTGGCAGGTTTAAATCCACAAACCTCTTACCTTTTCTTCTAGAGTTAGACTGTTTACCATTTCTTTATATTAAATAATCCACGAGGGCTCAAAAGTTGTGTAGTTTGTTAACATAGGCATCTAAACAAGGCCTATACATTTGGAGAATGTCTATAAAGCTTTCATTTCACTGCAGAAGTCAGAAGGACTGGAGTTAAAGACACTTGTGAGCTGCCATGTGGGTGCTGAGAATTGAACCTGGATCCTCTGGAAGAGCAGCCGGTGTTCTAACCTCTGAACCATCTCTCCAGTCTAGAACTTGCTATGGAGACTACTAGGATGACCTTGAAGTCTGCTTTATCCCTTTTGTTAAGTCTTAAATCACTGTTTTTGAAAAGTTTTTTCAATTCTCAGTTCAATGTCTGGTGGGATACTATTAGTTCCCTTCTAAGATTAGTGACATAGCTTTGACATACTCCAGGATAGTAGATAGACTGGGGACTCTAGAAAACTGAAGTATTTAATTATATGGATACCTCCTGAAATCTTTTGTCATTTAATTTTAATGACACTAACAAATTTTGATTTTTTTTCCAAAGTGGCCACCTGCAGACTAAGGGGAGACTATGGTATGACTAAAAACATTAGCTCTAAACTAATTATAAGTTAAATTATATCTCTTAAGGTATACAGCTTCATACCTGTTCTCCCTTATCTGTAAGCTGGGAATTACCATCTCCTTATACACCTGTGCTTATATTATCAAGTGGCTTATTCTAGGGGCTGGAATACACTAAGAACTGGGTATATGAGCAGTTTATCAAGATCATATATGCACACACAAACAGATTTTCTCCTATTATTTATTTCGGGGGGAGGAGGGAGGCGGGCACATATTGTTGCAGGAGTTGGTTGTCTTCATGTGTGTTCTTAGTAACCAAACATGGGTCATCAGGCTTGGAAAAAGCCCTGCTGAGCTATTTCAATGGCTTTTCTAAGTACAGGGTCTGGGATCTAACCTTACCATGACTGGCTGCATAATGGCCTTCTTCAAGGACACTAACAACTGTTTCCTTAGGCTCCACTCACAAACCCTAGTCAAGATATGGCCACCAGTTCAGCAAACTAGTCATCTGAGATGTAATACAACAAGAATTAATTATTCATTCTGTTTATTGAATTGAGAGAAGGGAATACAAAGGACTGGGCAAGTGCTGTGCACTGACATGGAAAAGGTGTAATTAAAATAAAATTTTAAAATCCCAATAAAGCAAATCTAAGTTACTGTAATTTCAACCAAACAAAAAAATTTAAAGACATTTAATACACCACACATTTATAAAATAAATGTCAACCAAAAGGTGTTTTGTAAATAATTAGTAGAACAAGTGAAAATAAATATGAGACCTGAAGTTTTTAAACTTTAATGAAATAATAAAGAAATTTAAACTACTAAATATAATCTGAGAGGCAGTTAAAAAAGCAAACCCCAAAGTTTAAGAACACAATCCTCTGGAAACATCCATCAGTCCACACCCACAGCTGTGTGAGCTGCACCACACAAGCCGTATCACTCTCCAGAGCAACACCAAGTTCTTCATGGGATCTCTACAGCATGGTTTGTAAGCACATACATGCTTTTGTGATCCACTCCCCTAAACACGCCACCCACACACACCCACACGCACCCACAAGCACTCTCACTCTTTTACTTTCAAGGGACCAATAACATCCCCCCTCTGAGCCTAAGAATGTTATGATTAATTCTAGCATATTGATCCTGATAACGTAAATGTCTAAGTCAGATGGGACACAATTTCATTCTTATAAAAATAGACAAGTATTAACCAAGTCTTAAACTAAAGAAAGTGCACTTTACATGTGCACTAGACTTTCAGTAAAAATGACAACCTAGTTGTTTCTAGGATATTTTATGAATCAAGTTCTTTCTCAAACACACAAAATTTTATACGATTAACTTCATTAACCCAGGCTGTCTGGATTAAATAGATAGGGGATGGGTTTATACAGCTTGTTTTTTTTTTTTTTCAATTCTAGAGCAGCTACTTTAACAACAGCTCAACACCGCAAAGTTTAGATTAAATTCACCCTGTTTTTAGAAAGTGTCGAAGTGTAAATGCAAATTCACCTCTTTAAGTTAGCAGTTTAAGTGAAATCAGGTATGGTTTTGGAAATGGAGATAATGCTTTGGCCAGCAAACAAAGGGAGATTTGCTGAAGTCTAACTGAGACATTAAAGTAAAATTACTGATATATATTTAAAAACTGGGACACAAAGGATATTAAGACAGATTATCTTCTTTCCTCCCCATTCTTCTGCCGTAAAGTAAATGACATGGATATGTTCCCTTTCAAGAGATATGCGATATACATTTACCCAATGGGAGGCAGAGGGTCAGTTCTTGTTTGCAGGAACCAATGTCCTAAAAAAGATTTCAAGGTGGGGAGGGGTGGGGAAGAAGAATTTTCTATTAATGCCACAGAACGCCAGTTGAGGCAGAGCATTCCTAACCACTGACCTTATTGAATTACTGTTTGCATTTTCTCAGCCTAAGGAAATAGTGATAAAATTGCTCTTGGTTTGTCTAGCAGGTTATTTTAATTACTTATAGTCAGAGAATTCCTTTTTTGTTCTCCCACCCAATAAAATGGGCCAACATATGGGGACATTGTAAACAAAACTTCCTGTCTTCAACTACTTACCTGAATTACTATACTAGACTATATACTGGCCAGCAAGAGCACTGAAATACAGCTGGCATGAATACTAATAAAGTATAAACCTCAGTCTGAAGCTCTGTCATCTCCCAACTCCCATTCATTTGCTCACCACCCACACAGCAACCTCAGTGACTCCCAAATCCAACACTTTACCACTAAAAACCAGTTATTTAGAGGAAAAAGACATTTAATTTCATTCTTGCTCTAGCCCTTAATCAATGCAATAACAACAACAAAAACATTTTTAAGCACATGGAATTGAGCCTACTAACCTGATTTTTGGAGCCAAAAATTCTCCACTATTTTGATCTATGTGCAAAAAGTATTGGTACTTTTCAGTTTATACATTGGTTAGTATCTTGTGACAGGGTTGACAGAACTTTCCCTCTTAAGCCTTTGTGTTGTTTATCACATTGTCAGAAAATTTCAGTTAATAGGTAAGGGTTAGAAAAATCCTGCCACCAGGTTCTTCCATCATAAAAGCCAGGGTTTCTTCACCATCGTTCTCACATATTCACTTCAGGGGAAATATAGGAAGCAGACGCTTACAGCAAATTGGCACAGTGAAGTACCAGTATATGCAGGAAACTGCCAGTTAGGACAGACCTGACAACCAAACTCACCTAGCTGCTATGAACACCTTTGCATAGTTGCAACTCCACTTTAACAGGAGTTATGGTCTTGTAAAATGTCCCTCCCTTTCAGTCCATGTTTTTACTTCGAGGTGTTTTTAGCTGTACTTCAGACAGATCTAGGTGCGGCTTGGTGTACTAGTAGAATCTGAGTGGGCACAGATCTCGGAATATTCCTTAGGTACCATGTAGGACAATGTAACCACATTTGTAAACATCTGTGGAGTTGTTTTGCCCACATTTTGTTAGAGATTGTTACTGTAGAGACTGGGGTGTATGTATTAATGGCTTCAGGGTATAGCAATCAAAATACGGTTTAACTGCACTGAGGTAAAGAGGAGTTGCCACTTAATTATATACATTAACAAATAAAAGTTTTTATTCAAGCTTAAAGTAAAAAGTAACTTCAGTCAGGAAATGAAGTACCAGATAAAGGGTAACATACTATTTTAACTTAGAAGTATCAAAACAGGATTTCTCTGATTTTCTAAAGTGGTGGTCTCTGGAAAATGAAGCTTAAAGAAACCTTTTTACACATCAACTTGATAAAATAATCACCGACTACGATCTGCCATTTTCTTACTATGGGCTTTGGGAAAATGAACACTATTTTAAGGCCAAATGTGTTTTCTTCTCCCTTTTCCTGACTTTCTCCTCCCTGCTACCACCCCTCATGACCTCTACCATCCAAGCCTCTCTTCTCTTAGGGCTGTGAAGGGTATGATCATGGTGAGAATGCCATAGATTTGGCTCAGCCTCAAGGGCAACTTGGTACAAGACGTTTTTTTCTTCACTAGGATCTTACTTTGGGAGTGATTCCACTTCTCCTCATAGCTGTGGTCACCCTCATTATCCTCTACTGACAACAGGGCAATTCAAGGGAGACTGTTAGAGCCAGTGGCTGTGGGTTTAAAAACACCGTGAACATCAGACGTTGGATGTAGTCTTCAAAATGAATAGTCTTTGCTCCCATAAGGAAACCGTCCCTTAAACTACAAGGGGGAGGAGAGGGAAAGACTGTCCACAGCACCAGTTTGAATGAGGTTCAGTATGGCAACATCTGAAAAGCTGAGAAGGAATCTTCTTTAAATTCCAGTGTCCCTATGTGTTGGGCATTAAGGGCAACTCGAAGAAATGACTGAGGTTTTAATCCCAGTTTATTTATGTTTGTAACCTGCTGAATTCTTCTAAGTCTCAACTACACTATAAATTCCCAAAGTAGCCTATCTTCTGATCTCTACTTTTACTAGATCACACCAAGACCAGAAGAACATGGAACAAGCTTTCTTGAAAACCTAGACTGATGGCTGATTTTTATGTTGGTATATTTATAAAATTCTCCTTTTGAATCTTGAATTTCTTCAACATCAGGTACTGATGTCCCTTCGGGAACAAAATAAAAAGGGGGAACCTTCCAAGTATCTCTCTGGCTCTCCTGTGCCATGTCCTTCTGAGCACTGTCTTTGACCATGCCATTTCAGGTGGTACTCCAGAAGAGCATCAGTCACACTGCATATCTGAGTCACAGAGGAAACTCTTTTTAAGCTGGTTTAGATTCCAAATGTATACAAATGAAGTCACTTTAATCCTATAAATACTTCTTAATTTATTTTTAAAAAATTGTGCTGTTAACCCTTTTACGGGGCAACAAGCTATGTGAAAAGTACAAAACTTTTTGTCAAATGTAATATCGAGAGTGCTTTTGACATAGTTCACTGTTTATCATCTGATCAGTATATACTGCGCAACGGGCAAGGCTAGAATCCATGAACCAAGCTGCAAAGATCTCAAGCTAAATAAGGCGGAAAGATTTTAAGAAACAAAAGGAAGTTCTTTCCTGTCCAATGTATACTCTTCAGACTAATGAACTCTTCCTATCAAGCCTTCTAAACTGTTAAATAAAGTTTCCAAACAAGCATTTGAACTTCATTACACAGAAGAGCAACAAGAATGGTATCCCACCAGACAAAAGGCAGGAGGGAAAAATATATATATACTGAGTTCAATGGGTAAGCCTGAATGTAGCACAGTTCTTCACAACCGATGGGGAATAATTCAACATGGTGTCCAACAACGTTCTAACGACGTGCTTCATCAACTGGTTACTATGAAGCAAGGTGTAAATGTTTGGCCCCAATCGGGCTTCAGAAATGGTTCTTTTTTCATGACGAGCATGTCTGTCCAGCTATCAATCATGTTTGTTTGCACCAAATCCCAAGCCATTAAAATACGACTAATTTTAAGTTAAACAGAAGTCGTCTGCTCCAATTCGCCATCAACTATCCATGCTACTGCATTCCTCTGAATGAAGACAAGATGAAAACATGCAGAGAGAAAAAGAAAAGATAAAAAGATACCAGTTAGAAAGTTTCAAAATCTGCATTAGTATATAATAACAGAATAAGTAACACAAATAAATAAATTCTTGATACTTTCATATTCCTTAATGTATCTCCCTCAGGTTTTAGGTTATATCTTAATATAACCTCATGATTATTTTGAATAATGCAGAAAAGGGATGATATAACATTAGAATTTTATAATTTTGTTACTTTTTGACCATCTCACTGTGTAGCTAGCTCTGGCTGGCTTTGAACTTTGAATTCTACCTGCCTCTGCCTCCAGATTAAAGGCGTGCATAACCATGCCTGACAGAATTCCCTATTTTATTTATTTTATTTGGTTTTTCTTTTCTTTTCTTAAGACAGGGTTTCTCTATGTAACAGCCCTGGCTGTTCTGGAACTCACTCTGTAGATCAGGCTGGCCTCGAGATCAAGAGATCACCTGCCTCTGCCTCCTGAGTGCTGTGATGAAAGGCGTATGCCACCACTGCCTGGCAGAATTTCCTATTTTTAAAATTAACCTTGAAATAGATAATTGGGATAAGAAAATTTTGCTAGTTTACAACAAAAACAATGAAAGAAAACTAATAATACAAGGCAGAGCTGCAAACTCTACATATTCAATCCCTTCAGCTGCTAAAGCTTGACTTCTCCTGCATCACCCAGCTCCATTTGGGAGCAGTGTACATTATGACCTGTATAAAGACAGAGTTCACATACCATAATAATACACTCATTTAAGTACTTAAGAGTTTTAATATATTGATAGCTTATATAACAGCAGCACATAATTTTAGACCAACTTTACCATCTTGTAGCAATCACACAAATCCCCATTTAAAACAAAACAAAACAAACAAAACCAAATATTCTTCTAGTCTCTGTGGATTGGCCTATTTTTAAACCACTTCAATATAAAATACAATTACAGCATATTGTGTGTCTGTATGTTTTTTTTTCTGGTGTGTTTCATTTACTATACTTTTTCAAGATAGCATGTATAAATACTTCATCCTATTCCATTTTATACACCCCACACACAAACAAAACCCAGAAAAGTAACTAAGGCAATCAATCTTGTAACTCATTACAAAAGATTACAAATTAAGCCAGGAGGTAAAGTAATGATTCAGCAGTTAAAAACCAATGGTTGTCCTTTTAGAGGGCCCTGGTTCAATTCCCATAACACACATGGTGGGTTTTTAAAAGTTTCTAACTCCAGTCCCGGGGAATCAGACAGCCTCTTCTGGCCTCCGTGGGCACCACACATGTGGTTCAGATTCACATTCAGGCAAAAAATCCGTAACACATAAAGACAAATTTAAGAACAAATAAGAGGGGGCTAGAGAGATGGCTCAGAGGTTAAGAATGCTGACTGCTCTTACAGAGGTCCTGAGTTCAATTCCCAGTAACCACATGGTGGCTCACAACCATCTGTAATGAGATCTGGCACCCTCTTCTGGCATGCAAACATACATGGAAGGAATGTTGTATACATAATAAATAATTAAATCTTTAAAAAAAAAAAAAAAGAAGGAACAAATAAGATGGCACCACCGGTAAAAGCACTTGCTGGTAAACTTGAAGACCTGAGTTCAATCAACTGAACCCATATACATGGGGGATGGATACCAATTCCAGCAAGCAGTCCACTGATTCAACATAGATGTGTATCCACCACCCTCCTGTACCCAACAAATGTACAAACTTTTTATATCACATATATGGTTTTGTGTTAAGTATTTAAATGACATATAACCTTAGACTACATTCTTTGAGTGTTATTTTTAAGCCATTTATACTTCCAAATTCTAAAAAGGTATAATTTACAAAAATGTTTTCATTGTATGTGGGAAAAAAGGCTACAAAGGATATTCTCAAAAAGTACTTCCTTTATTTGAAATGAGAATGGCCATATCTTGTAGGGTCAGACCTATGTTGGTGTAGCATAATGAACATCGCTGAATTTGTCCTGATCTGGGAACTGAGCCAGTATTTGGCACACCCACTGAAGTGAGTCACATTAACCAAAGTCACCAAGTACAAAGTGCAACTCTAATCCCACTGTGCTGCCGGCACCTCTTATGAGACGAAGCTGCTACGTAGACAACTCCTGTCCTATTTCTTCCAATCGCATTCTGACTGACTAAGAAAATAGAAAAGTACAGATAATTACAGATGCAGATGTCCAAAGATCATAATTTGCTCTGCAGACCAGCTAGCCTCAAACTTAAGAGGTCCGTCTGCCTCTGCCACCTCCCAAGTGCTGGGATTAACGGCGTGCGCTGGCTTCAACTCTGTCATTTAAACATTTAAAAAAAAAAAAAAAAGAAAAAAAGCTAACTTCCCTCCAATGAAAATCATTAGTTGAAACTGTTAAATGTTTTTATTCCTAAATCGTTTAGGTGGGAGGTTGGAAGAGATAGATGGCTTTAGCAGTTAAAAGCACTTGTTGCTCGTGCAGAAGACTATTATTCTGTTCCCAACATGCACATCAGGTAGCATGGGCACAAAGCACACAGGCACACACAACAAAAACAAAACAGTAACAATCATTTGGTGGAACATACTGAACAAAAGTTCAGTAAGTTCTGTAAGTTTTTCCTTCTAAATGAGTCTTTTACTTGTTCTCTTTCAGTGAAAAAAAAAGGACATTTACATGTCTTATTCTCTCTAATACTATTATATTTAATCATCTGTTAGCTTTATGACTTTCTTCATCAAGTATCAAAGTGGTGGGAAAAACCTTCTAGACCTAGACTTGCCAAAATGGCGGCATTCAACAAATTAACGAGATCTGCCATATTTTGGTTCCTTCCCTATAAAGTGAAAGTAAAAATGTTTCTCTTATAAGACCATGAACACACGGAGAGCAAATATACGCTCAACATGCTACTTGGCACATAAGCAGCACAGAAATTTCAGTTCCTTCTTTCCTTCGCCATAAGACAGTTATAGTTAATGTTAGTATGGGGGCTGGAGAGATGGCTCAGAGGTTAAGAGCATTGCCTGCTCTTCCAAAGGTCCTGAGTTCAATTCCCAGCAACCACATGGTGGCTCACAACCATCTGAAATGAGGCCTGGCGCCCTCTTCTGGACTGAAGAAAGTTAATGTTAGTATGATATACAGTGCTAACATATTAGTAAAACCCCAAAATGATGATCAATAAAATGAAAGTTTCTCAGAATTTACACACTGTTTAGTTCTCAAGTACATAAAACATTTCATATAGTATCACATTTACATAATAAGATGAAGCATCATTTTAGTAAAATCTGTATGTGCATTCAAGTGTATACCTGCAGGTACAAGATGTGTGGATGTCAGAGGAAAATCTTGGGTGTTAGTCCTTGCCTTCCATGGAGAGACAATCTCCCTTGTTCTCTGCTGTACATGTCTGCCTAGCTGGCCTAGCAGCTTCTGGTGATTCCCATGTGTCCATCTACCATGTTCCATAAAAGCAAAGGGATTATAGACTCACACTACTATACACCAGCATTACATGGGTTTTGGGATCCAAACTTAAGTCCTCGCACTTATGGTGCTAATACTAAGCATGTTCCCACCTCTTAACCCCCAAAATTCTTAAGTACACTACAGTTAACTTGATTCAAGTAAGAAAGTACATTGTAGCTTACTTTCTTCATTGCCTAGCCAAAACAACAAATAAAACTTAATCTTAGATTTTTCAAATTCTTTTTATAAAGTGAAAAGGTGAAATAAAAAAAATCATATTCTATATTTAAGCTGCTATTTAAAAGTACTGTCACTCAGAGCACTGCTTGTTTGTCTGGAGAACACAAGACTGTGTGCGCCTTACCTTCAATATTCTGGTGGTCTAGAAAAGGTGCTGGTCCCCATATTCTAACAGTGCCATCATCTGAGGCACTGGCCATCATAGATGGAATCTGTGGGTTCCAGCTAACACAATTAACTGTGCGCGTGTGCCCTGTCAGTTCTGCAATTGGCAGTTCACTTCGTTTGTGCCAGATGTAAACCTTGTGATCTAAACGTAGAGCAATTCAGAGAAGTGTTAGAGAGTTATGCCATCAATAAAATTACCATTTACTGTACACAGAACACGATTCTTCAATAGCATATCTTAAAGGGAGGAAAAAATAAAATAGTTTATTTAATAACTTCTGTGAAAAGCCATGTTAATACCTTGTAATTTGTTCTTCCTGTTCAAGGTACCTAGCTCTGAAGCCACAAAAACAGCTACTCGCAGTAGTCTGTTCATTTGTAACTAATGCTAATCACAACCAGTTAATGCTTACTGCTCTTGTAGAGGACTGGAGTTCAGTCCCCAAGCACCCGTGTAAGGTGGCTCCCAACTTCCCAACAGTCCAGACCTACACAAGACACATTTGTTAACAGAACAACTCCAGATACAAAGAAGGTATCTGAACATAAACCAAACCAGAATAGAGATGATGATGTACTCTGTGGAGGTGACAGAGAAACAAGGTATCCAAACTGAAAAACTGCAACAATTAGAGGAAAAAGCTTTACTGGGAGCTTACAAAGTACTTGATGTGTGTAATGAAATTTTCCTCATGCTAGGAGGTGGGTACTCTGCTTCTCCCACACTGTAGAGATGGGGATTGAAGTAATCTGAAATAATGGAAAACTGATCTCTCTACTTTGCTGTTCAGGCACATGTTTATCTAAAAACACAAGTATCTGTCATCTACAAACCAAGTTTACTAGAAAGACAATTGTGTTAATTTGAGGTTTTTCTGAAACCACAACAACTATCAGCATAAATGTGTTGCTCAGACACATATACTATCTTAAAAAAAAATCACTATTATTATTTTCCATAGCCTTAGTAGAAATAATGATTCTGTTAAAATATAGGCAAATCATAATAACCAACTTTTGGTTTTTGGAGACAGGATCTCTTCTCTATATTGTCCTAGCTGGCCTCAAACTCACAAAAATCCACTTGTTTCTGTCTCCATCTCTCTCGAGTGCTAGGATTAAAGGCACATGCCACTGTGACCAGCGAGCCTGACTTTTCTGACCAATTATATAAAGACATAATGATTTAAGTAAATTTTGATTTGATTCAAACATCAAACGCATGTCTAAAACATGATTAGGACAGGTTCCACTAATCTGGAACAGGCACACAACACTAGCAGCTTAATGCCCTGGGTTCCATCACCAACAACATAAGGGAAAATGAACAAACAATCAAAAACAAAACAAAACATCAAGGATTCAAGCCATTCCCCAAAAGGTAACATTAAGACTATATTGGATAATCTACTAAAAACTTTAATCTTCTGTCACCTGCTGAGAAACAAGCTACCCTGATAAACTGGGAGAGAACCACAGACCTACGCAGTGAGCCAACAGCGACAAAAACACTTTACCTTCACTGCCACTAGCGATGAAGTCTTCATTATGGCCTCCAAAACATGAATGGATTGTATAAAACCCTTGGGTAACACCTTGGTATTTCCTTACTAAAACTCTGTCTTGCAAATCCCATAAATGAACTCCCTGCAGACAAAAAGAAAGAAAAAAGAAGTTTTTGTTGCTTTTTTTTTAAAAGATAGGGCTAGTTCTACCTCCCATCCGTGACATACATACATTTATTTATTTATTTGTTTGTTTGTTTATTTATTTATTTATTTATTTATTTTAAAAAAAGATGGGACAATCCCACCAAATACTCTAGGGTAGCCTGGAGCTGATAGATCCTCCTAGGTTTGTTTGCTGTGCTTTTTTGTTTGTTTGTTTATTTTATTTTGTTTTTGAGACCAGGTTTCTCTGTGTAGCCCTGGCTGTCCTAGAACTTGCTCTGTAAACCAGGCTGGCCTCAAACTCAGAGATCTTCCTGTTGTGCCTCCTGTACGCTAGGACAAAAAGTGTTTCCCACTATACCCCACCCTCAAGTTTTTTTTTTTTTAAGAGTTCAGGCATGTATGACATCATGAAGCTTAGTAGTTTTTTGTTGTTGTTGTTGTTTTATTTATTAAAAGGCAGATAATCTAGCCTAGGGCCTAGGGTCTTCTAATATAGTGCCTCATGTTGTGGTGACTCTAACCATAAAATTATTTTCGTTGCTACTTCATAACTGTAATTTTGTTACTGTTATGAATCGCAATATAAATATCTGATATGCAGGACATCTAATAAGTGACCCTTGTGAAGGGTCATTCAACCCCAAAAGGGTCTTGACCCACAGGTAAGGAACACTAATCTAGTCCAATGGCTTGGAAACACTCTTAAATTCAGAGAGATTGACTATTCTGCCTTCTGAGCGCTGGGATTAATGGTGCAGGCTATACACCCAGCCTCAACAGACTCTTTAACAGTAATTTGTGAATATTCCATTGCCCACTGGAACATTTTTATTTTCTATTTGTGCAAAATGCTATTATTTCAGTAAAATTATTGCTTATTCCTACATATTTAAGCATTAAACACATACATTAACAGCTAGACTAAAAACAACAAAAGCACATTTTCACTAAGCTGAACTTTTCTGAAAGTTGTAAAAAAAAATACAAAAAAACATACCTGAGTTGCTACATTTAACAAAGCTAATCGGCCATTTTTTGAAATAGTAAATGACATAATAGGATGATCTTCTTGTACTCTGAAATCAGAAATAATTTTTCAGGAAAAGCAAATGAAGAGTAAAGAACTTCAAATTATGAGACTATATAAACTATGTTAGCTTAAATGACATTTTTGCCTTACATACATGTCAATAAGAATGAGTTAGTAAGTACCCCTGAACACCAATTCAAATCACCAATAAAAACAATAATCAAACAAAATCCCAATTATATACGCATTTTTTTTGTATAAATTAGACTACCCCCCCCCTTTTCGAGGGGGGGAGGTTCAAGACAGGGTTTTTCTGTGTAGCCCTGCCTATCCTGGAACTTGCTCTGTTGACCAGGTTTGCCTTGAACTCAACAGGCTGGCTGGCCTCTGTCTCCTGAGTGATGGGATTAAAGGTGTGCCTACCACTGAGTCCTGCTAAATTAGACCATTTCTACTGGAAACAAAATAATAGTTACATGTTCCTATCTGTAAGGTCCTCAAAGTTGTAGCCCCGGATTCTCTGGTGTGTGTCAGAAGCCAGTACAGTCTTGCCGTCACTCAAGCACCATAGGCATTGCACTCTCACCCCCTCCCAGGAGTCCAAAAGATTTCCATCCAGGTCCTAAGCAGGGAAACAAAACAAAAAAAAAACCAAAACCACTCAGAAAGCAAACCAGATGTAAATACTTGACAATGACTTACGAAAATAGCTTTGCTTTTTTTCTGAGGCTGATCTAGTCAAACTACTCTGCAAGTATTTTAACTTAAGAGAGTTTGACTACAGGCCTGCAAACACTGTACTCTGACATGCAAGGCTGGGATATGAGAAAAAGAGAACTAGGAATAGCTTATAACCTACTAGAATAAACCACAATGAATTCCATAAGATTCATTTTACTAGAAAGGGGCAGCTTATAATACCAACCCAGGGAGGTATTAAATTGTCAGTGAGCTGCCCTGGAAATAGTTTAAATGACCTACCCAGAAGAAATGAAGCCTACTGTACAGCCTAGTAAAATGTGTTTTATTCCGTAGAGGTCAACTACAGACAGTTTATCTAAATAAACACCCAACTGCAGTGATGCAGTGGGGGAAAAGATCTGAAAACATGTACTAGAACCCCGTGAGAAGAGACAGGTGTGACATGTGGGCCCTAGACAAAGCTTAGGGACACTGCATTTGTATGGCACAGGACAATTTACCTTAGTTTAATCAAATAATTTGCAATTGCCAGGTGTGGTGGTACACGCCTTTAATCCCAGCATCTGTAGGAGGATCTCTGTGAGTTTGGGGTTAGTCTGGTCTACATGGAATGATTGGATAGTCAGGGCTACATGGTGACCCAGACTCAAAATCGACATCAAAATCTCAATCAACACAGCAGCTATTGACCATAAGATTCTTTAAATCACTGAAAAATTGTCAGTAACCATCGCTTTTTAAAAAAGGGTTTATTTTTTTTTAATTAAGTCTGCGTGAGGTTGTATGCACATGTGTATAGCTACCCACAGAAATCAGAAGAGGGGGACACTGAATCCTCTGACAGCAGCAAGAGTGGTTGTAAACCACCCAACATGGGTGTTGGGAACCCAACTTGACTCCTGTAAGAGCACTGCATGCTCAGCAGCTGAGCCATCTCTTCGGCCGCAGCATTGATTACTTCTATTCCTCAGATACTTTTCGGCTCAGTCGATTCATGAAATTCAACCTTCTTGTGGGTTTGTTGCTGTTCCACAGTGGGTCTCCTATAGCCAGAGCTGATCACAAAGCCAAGGAAGACCTTGGACTTATGATCCTATTGTTCCTATCTCACAAGTGCAATTAGTGTGTGCCATCATGCCCTGTTTGAGCTGAGCCACACCTTCAATTCTACAGCACTGTTAACTGTTTCTGGAGACAGTGGTCTCACTTTACAGTCCAGGCTGGTCTCTAACTCACTAGAGCCCAGGCTACTTCTTTTTTTCTTTTTTCTTTTGGTTTTTCGAGACAGAGTTTCTCTGTAGCTTTGGAGCTTGTCCTGAAACTAGCTCTGCAGCCCAGACTGGCCTTGAACTCACAGAGATACACCTGGCTGGCCTCCCAAGTGCTGGGATTAAAGGCATGTGCCACCACTGCCCAGCTCCCAGGATACTTGTTAACTCTTGGCAATATTCCCACCTCAGCTTCCCATACCGTGCCTGGCTAGCACCGTTTCTCTTACAAAAGCCTAACCTCACTTAAAAGTTATTGCTGAATTTTTCAGTCCTATAAATTAGTACATTTTTTTTCTGAGACACAGTCTCACTATGTAGTCCTGGCTGGCCAAAAACTCAAGAGATCCACCTGCCACTGCCTCTCAAGTGCTGGGACAACAGCCACCACGCCCAGGTAATTTTACATTTTTTATGAATACCAGAAATGGTTTTAAAAGTACAAAGAAGTAATAAAAATTCTACTAAATACTCATAAGAGGTTGGTAAGTAGGTTTTCATATTCTATGTGTCGAGTGAACCTTCATTTTATTTAATCTTTTTTTTTTTTTTTGAGATGGGTCTTACTATGTAACCTTGGCTAGCCTGTAGAACTTAGAGATCTGCCTGCCTCTCATATGTAATTTGAAGTATGTCCCACCATGCCCGGCAACTGTAAATTTTAAACACCATTAAGCAAACAGTTCAATTGACTTTTAAAATAGGAATACCCTGGTGAGGAGACACTCAATACTTACACACTGATAGAACTGCCCGCGCTGACCTCCAGTCACAAAGCGTTTCCCATCTGGATTCCAGGCTACACTGGTCAAACTGTCTTCATGAGATTGGCTCATTTTTGTTCTTAATTCTCCCGTCTATAAGAAAATAAAACTGTGGATAAGATGCTCAAGATGTCTCTCTAAGGGTATGTGCAAAGAAAGAAGAAGACTAGAAAGAGAGGAGGGGAAGAAGAGGAAGGAAAAAGAAAGGGGGAAGGATGTAGAAGGGAGCCAGAAGAATGGAAGGTGACTGTGTATCTTGCTAAGGTACCAGTCCTATTCAGAAAGATGGCTATTTTAAATGGCCTTACCAAAAAACAAGACTACAACACTCAAATAAAAATTAAAAGTTCAGATGCAGTAAGCTTTAATAATCTTCTCATCTTAATAGAATTAAACATGTAATTTTTCACAATCAGGACAATGAAAAGCCCAAAGCTACAAAGCTAATTCTTCTGAGCTTCTCAGTGCAAAATTCTTTATGAATTTTATTCTAAAACTACAGTTAATGCAATTAATAATTCTTCAAGAACACAATTAATAGGTAGTAAGACTATGCCCTTAAAACCACAAAGGGCAATTATAATTATGATAACTATCATATTCAAATGCTCATAATAACACAGCGAAAACGGAAAAAACCTTTTTTCTAATATGTAACTTTACTTCAATTAAAAAGAGCACAGAAGGGGCTGGAGATATGGCTCAGAGGTTAAGAGCATTGCCTGCTCTTCCAAAGGTCCTGAGTTCAATTCCCAGCAACCACATGGTGGCTCACAACCATCTGTAATGGGGTCTGGTGCCCTCTTCTGGCCTGCAGGCACACACACAGACAGAATATTGTATACATAATAAATAAATAAATAAATAAATAAATAAATAAATATTTTTTTAAAAGAGCACAGAAATAATCTCTGTACTGTTTAGCATAGCATTCTACAGTGCTTCCAACTAAACAAGCTTGTTTAGTGCTGAAACCTCAGACATCCTCCTGTTACATGTTCTAAGTTATTCAACTTAGGTGACATTACACATACCATTTAATCTAGTCTTGTTCCATTTTGTTCAGGGATTAGAAACAGGATCTGAGAGGTAAAGCTGCCCTTGGTATAAAAAAAGTACATGGGCATAATTTTCCTGTGAGAAATGGGTAATCAAAAGTAAAAATCAAAGAGTGAAAACAAAGGGTATGATTAGGAACCTGGGGCCAAGTGATAAAGGCACAAGAGGCACAAAATAGAAAGCTAAATGTCTCCCTTACGTGAGAGGAACAAAAAACAATTCAACATCTAAATCCTTCCCCAAACTCTTCACTAGTCTCAGCTATTTAATTACCGTTTTAGTCACTTGACCTGTACAGCTAAAAGTTTAAATGCAAATACAAAAAGCATCCAAATTGGGTGTTTACTTTTAACAAATATGTTAACACAGTAAGTTCTGAGGCAGCAATGTTTTTCTTCTATTTTGCACAGAATTGTGAGTATGAGGTTATTAGGTTAGAAACTTATCTGAAATTCAACAGAAATAGCTTTCGGACTTCTTAAAAGACAACCCTACTAGAAAAGGCTTCAACTTATCAAGTAGTGCATAATGACAGTTAAACATAGACATGATTTAACACCCAGGAACTAAAATCTGACTCAAGTAAAGACCACACAAGTATCAGCCACTGTGTCTCTAGTAAGGTTGTATAAAGTTAGGAAGAAGAAAAAGAAGCTTTAATAGAAAAGAAGAAAAAAGTCTTCTAAAATCAGATTCACTTTAATCTATATTTTATTCCTATTTAATTCCGTGCTTCGCCATTTCTCTAAACCCAGTTACAAATACAACAGTGGCTAATTGCTAGCTTGATTATAAAAGACGTTCTTGGAACAAGATGAGATGTGGGTTAGGTATGAAAAAAAAAATAAGGGCTGGAGAGATGGCTCAGCAGTTGAGAGAACTTATTGCTCTCCCAGAGGATCAGGACTTGATTCTTAGCACACTCACTGTGATTCCCTACCATCAGTAACTCTAGTACAAGGAGATCTGATGCCAGTCACACAAGTGATGCACATACATACATGCAAGCAAAAAATAATGTTATGAAGGATAATGTTATTTTTGAGGATACATACTTGAATATTTAAGAATTAAACATATCTGTAATTTACATTAAAATACTTTGGCTTTGATGTTTAAGTGTTTGTTTGTGTATTTCTGTACATTGTGTACACAAATATCACAAACATAACAACAACTATCAAATCCAGGGTGGTGGGCATATATGATCACTAGACCACCATTTCCTTTCTCTGCTTTTGGGAAACATACTGGTCTCTAACTTGCTACGTAGCTGAGGATGACTCTGAACTCTCAATCCCCCAGCTTTCTCTCAAATAACAGGATTACAGGCAAGCAGTGTCACAAGCATCTATACCATTTCTCAACTTTTCTGATTCCCAAGCTGGATCACTCACTCTATAACAGGTCACCCGGGATTCACTTTACCTCAGTATTCCCTGCCTCAGCCTCCTAATAGATGAAGGATTATAGGTTCGAGACACTATGTTTGGCTTCACCATTTCTCTCTCTCTCTTTTTTAAGATTTTTATTTCCCAGAGCTGGAGTTATAGGTATTTGTACGGTGATTGATTTTGGTGCTGGGAACCAAACTCTGGTCTCCTGAAAGAGCAGTATGTGCTCTTAACCACTGAGCTATCCCTTCAGCCTCTCAAATTTTCAGTATTTGAAAATTCTCTTCAAAAGTTAGGGCAAAGCTGGGCATGGTGATACATGCCTTTTTGGTCCCAGCACTCTGTGAGTTCAAGGCTAGCATGGTCTACAAAACGAGTTCCAGAACAGGACAGACAGGGCTGTTACAGAGAAACCTTGTCTTGGAGAGAGAGAGAGAGAGAGAGAGAGAGAGAGAGAGAGAAAGAGAGAGAGAAAGGACCTCTTACTAAGACAGCACTAGGAGTATGTATTGTACTTGCAGGCCCACCTTAGTATTCACTCTGTTCACGCCACCCACACAACTGCTTGAGTCAGCTCTGTGGAGTATTATTATTACTACTGAATGTAGTCCCAGCTGCCCCGGAGCTTGCTATGAAGACTAGGATGGCCTTGAACTCAGAGACTCTACCTCTGCTTTCCAAGTGTTGGAATCCAAGGTGTCCACTACCACATCCTGGTTGTGGTATTGTTTTCACTCTGGTATTGAAAGTCCCATCCATGAAGCTTTACTTTTAAACTCACACCATGGATTACCATTCCTTTACTCAAAGTTTACATTTTAAATAGGATATTCAAAACCACATAAAATGGAATGAGCCTAATACCAAGTTTTTCTAAGATGGGGTCATAAAGTCTAAGTAAGTTTCCAGTTAGAAACTGTAACATAAAGTATGTTCTGAGCTGGTGGAACTAAACAGGCTCAGACTACTAAATGTAGGTGAAGAGACTGCATACTTGCCATTGAGGTGTGAAATTTTATTTAACACTGAGATTTTACTGCTTGAAAAGTTAACCTTCGCGCACAATGATGAAAAGATAACTACTATAGTTTTTTTCTGGCTAAACAGTATGAATTCCACTGAACAAAGCAAAACATGCTGGAAATGCTTGTTGTCCATCCTTTTAATAAACTTTACTATCCATAATAAATTAAATTTATAAATCTTAACATGAGTTCTAAACATTTGAAGCACTGTAACTTACAAGAGACATGTTACAGTAATTTAGCTTAAATGGTTCTGTTGTAAAAATATTTTTAATTTCTAATATTGTCTTTTATTTTTCTTCTCCCTTTCTGAGACAAAGAGTTTCTCTGTGTAGCCCTTGGCTGCCCTGGAATGTGCTCTGTAGACCACGCAGGTCTTGAACTCAGAGATCCACCTGCCCCTGCCTCCCAAGTGCTGAGATTAAAGCTGTGTGCCACCACTGGCTGGCTAAGAATAAAGTTTTAACAAATGTGTGTTAAGATTATGCTGGACTTAAACCAAGGATAGAACTTGCTCACTTGTACATTCCAAAGCCAAAGCTCAGAGCAGTCATCTGGTCCACAAGCAACAAGATAGTTGTCATCTGGACTCCATGCAATATAAGAAACACCATACGCATGTCCTTCTAATGTTTTAAGCAACTTTAGCAGGTGTGTATCCTAAAAAAAAGAAAAAAGAAAAAAAAAGACAACTTAGTTAACTCCCATTCCTAAAAGCTACCATTTGCTAGCACAACAATTTAAAATGTAAAGAGCTACACTGATAGTATCATTTATTCTGTGAGGTTCTCTGTGTCAATACGGAATAACTAAGCTCAGGCAACGGGCTTCATAGAGATTCGCTCACACCTATTAATCACCTACGATACAGAGCATATTAGGTAGAAACATGAAACTGTCACAGAAATTGACCTTAGGGAGCTTGAAAGGAACTGAAAGTAGATGTGCACACCAAAAGCTATCTCTTTTTATTTAAAAGATGTAAATAACTTCATAGACACATAACAGCACAGAATAAACACTTTCAGGTTATAGAGTTCAACAGTTGATGTAGATCCATAGTCTCGTGGAACAGCATATAAGAGGTTATAAACTCTAAGTGTTATAAGGTTCTCTAATTCTGTAATGTTTTTAACACACACCCCCAAAAGAAATTCCATATCTATTGGTAATCAATTCTCTCCCTGTAGTTCCCAGAAACTACTACTTTATTTTTATTGATTTGTGGAGTCTGGGCATTCCGTATAAATGAAATTAAATATAATACAGTCTCTTGTAGTTGGTTTATTTCATTCATTCCAAAGTCTCTATGCTTCATGCATGTCACAGTATATATTTTCTCTATTTGGTTTCTACATTTTTGAATATTAAGAATAAAACGACAAACAGGTGGTGGTGGTACATGCCTTTAATCCCAGCACTTGGGAGGCAGAGGCAGGTGGATCTCTGTGAGTTTGAGCCAACATGGTCTACAAAGCGAGTTCCAGGACAGCTAGAACTGTTACACAGAGAAACTCTGTTCTCAAACAAACAAACAAACAAAAAACCCACTAAGAATATGTATGTGCTTTTCTGTGGACATGTTTTTATTACTCTTAAATATATACACAGCAGAAGAATTCATGGGCCATTTGCTGTTTAATACTTAAAAAATTGACTATATCATAATATGTTTCCACTAACAAACCAATATCAATACTACTTACGGATATTCACTGAATGTTTATTAAGTCTTTTAAAATATGATAGCAACACAATATTATTAAGAACGACATATCCCAGGGAAGAAAACTAAGTTTTAGTAACATTAAAAAAAATCTCTGTGGGGCTGAAGCGATGGCTCAGCAGTTAAGAGCACTGGCTGTTCTTCCCTGAGTCCAATTCCCAATTACCACATGGTGACTCACACCCATCAGTAACGAGATCTGGTGCCCTCTTCTGGCCTGCAGGAATACATGCAGGCAGAACATTGCATAAACAATAAACAAACAAACAAATAAAATAAAATCTGTACAGGAAGAATTTTCATTTGGGCTTCCTGACTCAAAGGACTATTGCTCTAAGGGCTGAACTATATAGTGCAAATGTGTAAGAGACAAGACTGGAAGAGGTGACATGGTTACTTCACAGTAATGATTTGGTTTATCCAGAGCAAAAAGTCAAGACAGTCTAGGGAATATCTAATAAAATATTAAGTTTTAGCAAGCGATGGGAACAACAATGCTGAAGATGAATCAGAAGGAAAAGACTCAAGAAACCTGTAACAAGCAAACCTAGCAGTTAAAAGAAAAAAAAATCCACCTATCAGAACTAAAGAGATGCGATAAAGACACTTTAGAGATAAAAAATGCAAGTTAAAATTCCAGCTAGCATGTATATTGCCTAGGTCCAATCCCCAGCACTCGGGTGGGGTAGAGGACAAACTCCAGATTTCTGGTTAAGTGAAAAGAAGAGAAATTTTGAAAAATCTAATTATCAGGCAGTGGAGTGCATGCTTTTAATCCCAGCACTCAGGAAGCAGAAACAGGAGGATCTCTGAGTTTGAGGCCAGTCTGGTCTATAAAGCAAGTTCCAGGACAGTCAGGGCTGTTACACACAGAAACCCTGTCTTAAAAAACCAAAAATCTAATAATATAGAAAAGTACTGAGCATAGCTAAAAAAGTCTTATTTATGTGTTTGTATGTGTGTAGAGAGGGTTTGTATATTCCTGTAGAGGCCTTGAGCGAGTAGGTCCCCTGGAGCTGAAGTTACATGCAGTTTGGAGTAGCCTGAATAGACTGGATATTAGGGCTGAGAGCAGAACTGAGGTCCTCTGGAAGAACAGGAAGTGTTCTTAAATACTGAGCTGCCTCTCTAGCCCCTTGTGCCTAAATTTAAGCCTGGGGGTAGATAAAGTCCACTAGCGATGACCTGTAAGAAACTATAAACAGGTCTTAAACTAGTTTGATAAAATTGAAACCTTCTGGCTTCAGAAACTAACTATGGATTGTTTATTATGCTGCTTATTCATAGGACTAAACTCATCTTTTATGACAGTACATTAACAATGCAACTGCTGATACCTCTTTGAAGAGCTAAGAAGCACCTATATCACATCAACAATAAGAGGTCAAAATGGCTTGCATAATTTTACATCTTTTTTGACTAGCTTAACATTGCCAAAGAACAAAATTTAGACAAAACAATACTCCAGAGGAACACAAAGATTTTCTTCTAAATTGACAATAAATTACTTTAGAAATACTTATCCAGAAAACTGATTGTTTGAACATGCCTGCTTTTTTCGTACTGGAGAGGTTAGATATAGAAGACCACAAGTTAAAAGGCCTGGGTGGGCTACACAGCAAGATCCTGTCTCAAAAAAATCTACAGTAGGGTGGGGGGGAAGAGAGACAAAAAAGGGAGGAAAAAAACTCAATTGTTTTATATACCTCAATAAGAATGAACTCCATACATCATAAAGATATTGCTCTTCCACAGGACTCCTGTTGGGGAATATTATTTTAAGGTGTGTTGCTTTTGTTTATGTTGCATTTGATTAACTGTGAAGCTGTAATTTTTTTGCCTAAAACACCTGACAGTCATAATAAAGAGATGAACGGCCAATAGCAAGGCAGCAGCAAGGATAGGCAGGGCTGGCAGGCAGAGAGGATAAAAGGAGAGGAACAACAAGAGAACAAGGAGAGGAGGACATCAGCAGCCAGTCACGGAGTAAGAAGGAAAGAAAGGTACACAGAAAGAGAGAAAGATAAAAGCCCAGAGGCAAAAAAGGTAATCGTGATAACATAAGTTAAGAAAAGTTGGCAAGAAACAAGCCAAACTAACAAGCCTAACTAAGAATAAACCTCCATGTGTGATTTATTTGGGAGCTGGGTGCTGAGTCCCACAAAAATACAAGGGAGTAAAACAACACACAACAGACTTCGTTTGATTCCCAGCACCAATAGGGCAACTCACAACTACCTAACTCTAGTTCCATGGAACACAACACCCTCTTCTGGTCTCCACAGGTAGCAGGGGCACAGATACACACACACTGGGCAAAATACCCATATACATTAAAAACAACAGCAACAAAACCTTAAATTCTTTTTTTCTACACACTAATCCCAGCATTGGGGAGGCAGAGCAGAAAGATCATGAATTCTAATTCAACCTGGAATCCAGTTTAAACAAAACAAGTAACAAAAATGGGCATAAAAAATACATATTCAAGCCGGGCGGTGGTGGTGCACCCTTTTGATCCCAGCACTTGGGCTCACAAGTCTTTCACCCCAGAACTAGGGTGGTGGAGACAGGAGTGATGGGCAGAGAGAAATAAGGGAAGGAGTGCAGTCCAGTCTGAGGTTTGCTGGAGACAGATGCAGTCTGGAGAAGCAGTCTGGAGAAGCAGTCTGAGGACAGGATCGCCATCCCCTTCGGTCTGACCATTTGTAGAGGTAAAAGAACTCTCTAGTTGCTGGGCACCCTGCTTCTCTATCTTCAGCATTAACCCCTATATCTGACTGGGCTTTTTTTTTTTTTTTATTAAGACCAATTAGAATTTGTGTTACAAAGGACAATTAGGGCCTAAATAAAACTATTGTCTTAAAAAAAAGAAAGAAAAGACAAAGAGGAAAAACAGTGCAGTCAACTTTTCTAAATAGTATCTGACATAAAAAAAAAAGAGTTCACCAGTCTCAGAGGACTTTTTCTGTAGTACGGCCATCTGAAAGTCATCCTTCTCATTTCAGACTGGAATCTAAATATTAATTCTGCATTCCTAAATTAATAGGGCCAAGAAAAAAATTCCTTTTACCATAAAAGAAAGAAGAAAATAAGACAGGCAGACAGACAGACAAAGAAAACCCTATTATATTCTGCACACCCAGTAGTCAAGAAAAACCCATTCTGCAAACACTGGCATCAAGTCTACACCCCTCAGCAAGAGATGCAGAAGATCTGCTTCATTGGTTCACCTCCTGAACTTCCACTCTTCTTCTCCCAGACGGCCCTAGGATATTCTCAATCAGTTTCACCTAAGCAGTTCTTTGATCTTTCACCTAAATTCTTTTCTTACTTTCCTTAGCTTTCTAGATGTAGCGAGATCTCTTCTGAGCTCCCACAGCGTCCATTATAGAATCATCAGGGTTTATTATCATATGCTTAGTTGCCTAGATTAAAAAAAATTAACACACAATAGGCATTTTATACTGGCTAAATAAAGTGGGAATCTCACAACTGCTAGCAAAACAAACTTAACAAAATCCCTCAGAATTCAAAGGTCATGTGTACATCCCAGAGTCTTTCTAGTGTCATTTGTGACTCTTTGCCATCACTAAAAATAAGTCTATTTTATTTAATGAAGGGGTCAAGTCACACACCTTTTCTACCAGAATGTCTTTGTTGTGTCCCCATCTGTATGCTATACCATAGCTCTAATAAGGTTCCTTTATGTCCTCATACTTCAATTGAAAATAAACATAGTAACATTATTTAATTGCATCTTATTGTCCTTTCTAACCTGTACAATCCTTTGATGGGCTTCTTAACCTGACATCTACAAGAAAGGGTCCATGGACAGGAGCAGGGTCTTGGAACACAAATGATTAAAGGTATTATCTCTAAGCAACCACTCCCTAAAATTCAGCATCCCCCCCCCCGCTTTTTTTTTTTTTTGAGACAACAATTTCTCTGTGTAGCTCTGGTTGGCTGCAAACTCAGAGATCCACCTGCCTCTGCCTCCCACGTGCTAGGATGTGCACTTAAAGGTGTGTGCCACCACTCAGATTCCTTCCATCTTGAATGTAGGTAAGAAACAAAACAACAGTTTATTAGCATACTGTGGTGATAAATTATAACAAAATTATCTCTTGGTAAGTGGAGGGAATAGGAAGGAGTGGGAACTTGGATTTGTATATATAATGAAAAAAGATAAGTTTGTCTTTTTTAAAAAAAAAATTAAAAATAACAAAAAACCCTCCCAAAACAAACAACAACAACAACAAAACCCTATCTCTTACATTCTAAAGGACTGGAACTTCTGCTGGACCTTAAGGTCATTTATGATTGAAGATTGCTGCTCTACTGTGTACTCAGCCCATGTGTTTACTTAAGAGCACAATGCTACCAGGCATGATGGCCTAAGTCTTTTAATCCCAGTGCTCCCGAGGCAGAGGCAGGTGGAGCTGAGTTTGATGCCAGCCAAGACTACATAGAGACCCCTCCCCAAAACAACGAAACAGAGAGCCATGTAAATAACCAAACTTACTGGCCTTGCCATGGAATCGACTTTCACAGCCTAAGCTGACATTTTAAGTGACAATTTTTAGTTATGTACTCTTCCATACCCAGACCCAAGGTAACACGTGTGGACATATGCTATGATAATCATTTGCTGAAAATAATATGAAAGTGGCCTTATAAAATAAATATCTACCATAAATGTTGATTACAGCATACAGATATTATTGCTGTTAGCCTTTGATATCTGTGATGCCTTTGTTAGAGATAGAGTCACAAAACAGCATTAAAGCAAACAGATCAGATTCATACAGCAGGCAGATGGGGGAGAGATGAGAATTCAAATCTGGGCTCATTGTTGGTTAAATTACTCCAAGGAGAAGCGTTTATTATTTCTTTTCATTAATGGATGCTGTGGCAGTGGTCTGAAAGAAAATGGTCCCCAAAGGGAATGGCACTAGGAGGTGTGGCCTTGTTGGGGTAGTTGTGTCACTGTGCGGTGAGCTTTGAGGCCTCCTATGCTCAAGCTATGCCCAGTGTGGACAGATTCCTGCTGCCGCCTGCTGATCAAGATGTAGAGCTTTTAGCTACTTTTCCAGCACCTGTCTGTCTGCATGCTGCCATGTCCCCCATGGTAATAAACTAAACCTGTGAACTGTAAAAGTCATCCCAATGAAATGTTTTCTTTTATAAGGGTTGCTGTAGTCACAGTGTCTCTTCACAGAAATAGAAACCCTGACTAATACAGAAGCCAATGAACTATTTGTGACTTAATCTATCACTAATGTATTAACGAATCAATCCCACACCAGTTATGTTTTAAGGGGTTATTTATTTGGCGGGGGGTAAAACTTACATACACCATAAACCGTCAGGAAGGGAGCCTAGTCGCTGGAGCAGGAGCCGGGAGCAGCAGCTGAGACCGAGCACCGGAACCAAGAGCCGGAACCAAGAGGGCCTATTCCGGATATGCTTCTCTTTTTAAAAGAGAAATATACCACGCCCCAGTGGGCTGGTATTTTAGCAGCTATTGGCTGACGGAGCAGAAGTCGCTCCCCGCTGCACTGTGGGCTCGTATTTCAGCGACTATTGGTTGAGGCAGCGGAAGTTACTCCCACAACACTAATGCATTTAATCTGATGCAACATACATAGAAGTATTAGGTAACAGTAAATTCAGTATGCCTTAACAATAAATTTCAAATACTCTTATTTCATATTGAAATTGTTGCAGATATCTTACAATATTATTTAAGTTTACTAATTCAGAATGCTGGTAATCATTATCTGCTACTAAAATTATTTAAGGAATATAACATATTGTACCTTTTTATTCTAGGTAGAGAGCCCACATTTCAATATAATTAGGTTCCTTAAATAATTAGTGCATAGTTTATAATTAAATCATATATGGAATTATATGTGTGTGTGTATATATGTCAAACACACACCTGAGGTCAGCTATGTGTACTTAACAGTATTATTTTAAGATAACCAGTAAGTCTGTCAGGATGCTAACTAGTTATTAAGGCACAAAAAGGTAAGAGCTCTTTTTTTTTTTAAAGAAAATTATTTATTTATTTTTATTTTGTGTGCATTGATGTTTTGCCTACATGTACGTCTATGAGAGGATGTTGGATCCTGGAGTGATAGACAGTTTTAAGGTGCCATGTGGGAGCTGGGAATTGAACCTCGGTCCTCTGGAAGATCAGTCAGTGCTCCTAACTGCTGAGCCATCTCTCCAGCCCCTAAGACCTCCTTCTTCATAGTAAGGAATGCTGTTCTTTCCTGTCGCCAGTTACAGCATATCACAGGAAGGTATTCAAGAAGTATCTGTCTCAAATTTGTATTTTTCCTTCTATGGTGCCTTTTATTAGTTATGTATGTTGTATGTGCATGATACTTGTATGCGGGCTGACATGCCATGGCCTGTATGTCAGGACAATTTTGTGGAGTCATTACTTTCTACCTTACAAAAGTCCCAGGGAACAAAATCAGGTCTCCAGAAAGCACATGCCTTCTTCAGTCGCTGAGCCATCCTATTGGCTTGTAAGACTAATCTGTTGTTGTCTTACTCAAATTTGGGGACAATATATTTATCCAAAGGCAAAAGTCTTGCTTTAGTCCTAAACCAAGTTTTATTTACTTTAGATCTTAGGTGAATGGCTCCTAAAACAAGTGTAGTTCCTTAACCTATTTGGATTTATGTTCTTTTTGACTAGTAGATAATGTTCAATTGGTTAAAAGAAATGAACATGTTTATTTCTACATATCTGTAGGTTATCTAGTGATAAAGACTCTTCTGATTAGAGAAAATTTAGTTCTTAAAATCCATATGCAATAATTTTCAAATATTATCATTGGGGAAAACTAGGTAAGACTCCACAGGAGATCTGCAAATTATACTGGGGACTTTAACATTTCTACCCCAGTTTCCTCATCTCAACACAAGAGGTTTAGCACCTCAGAGTCTTTCAGAGGATGAAAGAATGCACAATGACTTAGCACAATCTCTAGCATAAACCCTGAACAACTAGGATAATATTAACCTACAAACATATATATATAAACACAAAGAGGAAAAATTTATAGAAAAAAATGATCAACATAGACAGATATGATGATACATCTCTATTTGCCCAGTGTTCAGGAAGACTGGCTGGGGCTGGAGAGTTCCACACCAGCCTGGGAAACTGAGTGAAAACTTGCCCCCCAAAATAAGTAAATAAATAAAAACAAATCAAATGACAAACATGACCAAAAAAGGCACTTGCAGAAGTCAACTACTTCTACATCTGTATATTAAAAACGGTAAGTTCCTGGGTGTGGTGGCACACACCTTTAGTCCCAGTACTCAGGAGGCAGAGGCAGGCAGATCTGTAGTTTATCTACACACAGCAAGTTCCATGACAGTCAGAGCTACAGAAAAACCCTGTCCCGAAAAACAAAAACAAACAAGTGACCAGTGAGTTAAGATTCAAAAGTAAAATAGCCCGGGTTTGACTGCTATCGTCTGTACCATGGCTCACAACCATCTATAGAGCTCTGTATCAGAAACACTCCAGTCCTGTGCAAAAGAGGCACACACGTGATACATACACTTATGCTGGCAACACACATAAGATAAACCTAAACAAATAAGTACCCCTTTTTGCGGTCTAAGAACTCATACAGGAATACATACCGGATCAACTTGCCATATGATAACTGTGGTGTCCTTTGATCCTGTTGCTAGTTTAGTGCCATCATTAGAGAATTTACAGAACCACACTTCATTACAATGCTCCGTAAGTATCTGCTGAGTGTAACAGGGGAATTGCCTCCTAAAACAAACAGATCCACACATAATTACTCTTTCAAAGCATTTTTAGCAATATTGAGAAGGGCATTTTAACAACCGGCAAAACTCCTTTTGGAGTTCTCAAGTATAAAATATGAATGAATGTATTTACAAGTCTCAAGAATCAAATTTATTTTGGTTATGCTAAAATACTATGATATCAGGCACTTTTTGTTCAAGTCAACTTTAGTTAAAATCTGTAATATAGAATCTACTTCCACCTAAAGTTTACTTTTTTGCTGCCTTTTGAAAGCTTCCTGGTCTGATTAAGGCAATTCATATAAGTAATTATTATTATTCAGGAATTATGTTTACCACTTTATAGATAAATGGCTTTAGTTGGTTGTTCTACAAGGAGTAAGAAATAATGTAGCATCTTGAAGCATATAATTCAGTTAAGCTATTATTAAAAGCTTTGGTATGACATAAAGAAAACGGGGCCAGTGAGATGGCTCACAGGGTAAAAGTGCTTGTTGATCAGCAGACAATCCATCCTTAGAACCCACACAGTACAGAGAACCGACTCCTGAAGTTGCCCTCTGCCTCCACACATGCGCTGTGAATCACATGCACACACTCATTAATAAATAACGAGAACTGGCCAGATGGCTCAATGGGGGAAGTGCCTGCTGTCAAGTCTGATGACCTAAGTTCAATTCCTGGGACAAACATGACGATGGAAGGAGTAAAACAACTCCTGCAAAGAATGTGTCATGAGCATTTTACCTACATGTATGCATGTGTACCATATGTGCGCCCCATGTAGCATATGACAGCCAAGAGAGGGTGCTAAGACTCCCTAGAACTGGAGTTAGACAGTTATGATCCACCATGTGTGTGCTAGGAACCAAACTCAGGTTCTCTGCAAAAATACCAAGTACTCTCTTAACCACTGGGCCATCTCTCCAGCCCTCCTGCCCATTTTGACACCGGTTCTTATTACTGTAGCCCAGGCTTGCCTGAAACTCTTCATCTTCCTGCCCTGAGTCTTCCAAGTACTGGATTGATAAACAGGCAGGTATGATCTTGCTCAAGTCATACTTTTAAATTTATCTTCAAAAGTTCTTTTTAAGTTTATCTTCCAAAGACTTCAGTCTTCTCTATTTTTCCTCAACCAATAGTACTAAGAGTCCAGCAGAGTGGAGTGAGCCTACAGTCCCAGCACTCGTGGAGCTCCAGCAGGAAGACTGACTGAGTCCGAGAATTTGAGACCAGCATGGGCAACACAGCAAGATCCTGTCTCAAAAGACAAAACAACTAGTGTGCACCAGTATGCACACAAGGAAAAGTATACTGTCAACTGATCAGCCTGACAGGTGGCAGGCAATTAGCCTTAGCAGGTAATACTTGGCAACTTTATATTTTTAGGTTACTTAACTAAGAACTGCTTTAGTATTAAACTGTTATTTTACTCTGAACATAAATAATGCATAATTGTATTTTATTAAGCACTTTACTAGGTGACAAGCACTGCATGTGACACTTTCTATAAGATAGTCTTTTATTTTTTTCTTATGTATATGGGTGTTTTGCCTGCATTTCTTTCTGTGTACCTTGTGTGCAGTGCATCCACACAAGCCAGAAGAGGGAGCTGGAAACCTGGCAATGGAGTTATAAACAGCTGCTAACCATGCAGGTGCTGGGAACCACATCTGGGTCCTCATCAAGAACAACTACTCCTAACTGCTGAGCCATTACTCCAGCCTCCAGAATACTAATTCTCGAAACTAATTTGACAAGAGAAATTTTATCACTCCCATTTTTACAAGACTCAAAAAGTCATTATCTTACCAGATTTTCACAAAACTAGCTAAACTAAATTTTGAACCTATAATTGACTAAATTATGTTTCCAAATGTCAACTTTAAATACTATTTTCAAAGACTAATAAAATTGTAATAAAAATCATATGCCTGAAGTTGATTTGATTACAGTAGAAAGATTCATTTAGATTAGCAAATAACCTGTAAGGACTGACTCAAAATTACAGGGCATTAAATCACTTAGTCTCTTGACAGCTGTCAGTCAATTTAAAATTATCACTTTATCTTCTTGTGTTGTTCCTCTCTCCCTCCAAGACAAAGTTTCTTTGTGTAGCTTTGGAGTATTGTAGAACAGGCTGACCTCGAACTCACAGAGATCCACCTGCCTCTGCATCCCCAGTGCTGTGATTAAAGGTGTGTGCCTCCACCCCCCAGCTAGCATTTAATCTTTTACTAAGTCTAAGGGGGGCTGGAGAGATGGCTCGGTGGTTAAGAGCACTTGCTACCCCTGTAGAAGGCCTGAGTTTGGTTCCCAGCATCCATATAGCTGCTCACAGCTGTCTCTAACTCCAGCTCCAAGAGAGCCAGGAATCTCTTTAGGCTCTGAGGACAGCAGGCACACACACAGTGCACGAAGGCAGAACATTCACACACAGAAAATAAAATCTAGAGAAAATTAAAAATAAAGGCTACAGTAAACTGCAAATTTATTAACATCCTTTTCAAATACATAAGTGATGGCTGATGTCCTTGTTCTCAAATAAATTCAAAACTTAAGATGGTATTAAAAACCAGTACTGTATGAAAGAAAACAGTAAATGTAGCACTTTGAACAAATTCAATCTTTAACTTGTGTCTACAAATATTTTATAAAAATCCTGTACTAAAAAAATTGTACTTATAAAAGTAGTATATAAAAACATACTTCCATTAGTTATCAGTGTGAAAAAGTCCAGAAAATTCTTTCTTTAAAATAAAAAGTTCCTTACTGATCACATTTAAACCAAAAATATGCACAAACTAGTTGATAAAAACTTGTGTACAATCTAATAAAAACTCTTCAGTGTTTACATGGGTTTCTCAAAGTCATAATCAGTTATTCATAATCAATTCTCTATTCACCAGAGAGGAAAGAATGGATAGTATGTTTACATTTTATTTCAGAAAATATCTTTCTAACTCCAATGCTAAAATGTAGTTTCTAGAAGAAAATAAAGTAGATGGTTAAAAATGATCAAATTTTCTTTTGAAGACCTCCAGCTAAACTTAAGGAATTAAATTCAGGCTCTACTTTCCAGTCTGGCAATGAAGGGACAACTTACTGAGTTAATGCCTGGTGTTACTCTCTTAGTCTCCTTAAAATCTACCTCTAGAATGAACAGCTGGGGACGGCTCCTGGTTTCCGGCTTGGTGAACTGGGTAGGTAGATCCTCCCTGAGATAGAAAATGCAGGGGAAGATGGCTTGGCAGCTGAAGTTCTTGCAAGCAAGCAAGAGGATGGGAAGTTCAGATGCTCTGAACCCCATGTAAATGCCAGGTTGACATGGTAACCCGTCTGTAACTCCAGCCTCTGAAGGTGGAGACAGGGGATCTCTGGAGCAAACTGGCTAGAGACTTGCTGAGATTGGTGAGCTCCAGGTTCAGCCAGAGACCCTGTCTTAAAAGAATAAAGTGGAAGAACAACTGAGGAAGATTTCCAGTATCAACTTTGGGCCTCCACACAGATGCACCCATATGTACATGTGTACCCACAAACATGTGAAAACACATATACTCAAGCACATACATCATACATGTGACAAATAAAAAAATATAGAACTCAAGTGTAAAAAAAACAAAAACAAAAACAAGCAGACTTAGCAAGCCTGAGTAAGAGGCAGAGAAAAATCTATTTGGATCTGCTGTGTTTAACTAGAGCAACAGCCAAACTGTACTCAGACCTAAGGCTCAGGAGAGAAAACTGTAGCTCTGGCCTATTTCCAGGAGACCCTAGATTCGTGGAAGTATAACCTATGGAAGGAAGATGAGAAAAGAGGAACCCTGGGACAAACTATTAAAAGGACAGACAGAGAAAAAGAGCCCTTGGAGGGTTCAGAGTATCAATCTAGAGCCTAGAATATTTATAGAAAGCTATAATGCTGTAGTAGTGTAGAAAGCTTGAGAAAACCTGGAAGGCAGCTGCTGAATCAGACAGACTATCCTCGCCAACATCAGCAGCAGTGACACTAGAGGGACTTGGTGAAGAAAAACAAGGACAGACCAAAGAACTGCACAGCGAGCAGGGAACGATTTGAGAAGTTACCCTTGAAGGAGGGAAGTGATAAACAGAAGGAGCAATGCTGTTTTTAATTTACTGTTATATGTATGAGTGTTTTGCCTGCAAAAGTAAGTCCATGTACCACGTGTGTGAATTTTTTTAATCATAAAGAAGATCTGAGGAACACTTTTAAAAAGCAAGAGTTTCAGTTTTAGTAAAATGTCAGAGTGCTTTACACATGGTCTGATGAGCACCCCACCCGAGGTGAAGGACAGAAAAAGGACTAAGTATTTCTCATACAGTTCTCCAAATAGTGACATCAGGAACTAAGGTGTGCATACAGGGGGGAAAGATCCTCCTGTCATGGGTTTCTGTTTCCATGCATGTAGGAAAGGCTCTTATTTTCTGACACTTCTGGCACTATCAGGTATACTTGTCACCTTTCAGTTCCCTCAGCAGAAATGAATTTATGAGCCACAAAGAGACCTTGGTCTACAAGTGACCTAATTTTAACAACAACCTAAAGGAGCTATGAAACAAGGGACAGACTATATAGCCTTTAATCTATCCCCTACCCACCTACTCATTCAACTTAAACAAAAAAGCTCTAAAAGTTCTCCCAAAGAAGTCAAAGAACAGTGCCAAGGAGTGAGTCGGGCTAAGGGAAAAGGATTACTAATCACGTCCTATGCTAGCACAACAGTAACTCACACCAAAGCACAATCCAGTACTTCAAGAAGAGCACCATTTCTAAGGCCAATAGCTCAGACAAGTGCAGTCAGCGATGACACAACTACACACACAAGCAGATTATAGGGCTGGGGAGAGGGCTCAGTGGTAGAGCTTTTGACTAGCATTTGAAAAGACCTATGTTCTGTTTCTAGCACTGATGAAAGAAAAAACAAAAACAAAAAAAGCAAAGTAAAACACTTGGTTTAAACACACCTCAAGGGACTGGAGAGATAGCTTGGCAGTAAGTAAGAGCAATGGCTGCTCTTCCAGAGGTCCTGAGTTCAATTCCCAACAACCACACAGTGGCTCACAACCATCTGAAATAGCATCTGATGCCCCCTGTTGGCATGCAAGTGTACATGCAGAGCACTTATACATAAGATATAAATTTTTAAAATAAATAAATATTAAACATTCCTGAATATTATTTTAAAGCAGTATCTACATGTATGCATAGCATTTCTGGTTATTCAAAAGCGCCTTATTGATTAATATATACACTCTGTCTTTCACCATCAAAATTCATTTCTTTCATTACTTCTTCAATGAATGTGAGAAGGAACGGAGTATGTGCACTACAGCAGCCTGCTTTCAGTGTTTGACTGATCAGAACCAAACCACTTCTTTCCTCAAGTTTGGAAGGGTTCACAATTTCTATCTTGGTATTTTAAATTTAAAGTTATGATTTAATTTTGGAGAGCATCATTAACATAGAAGGGAAATTTTTACTAAAAAGTATTCAACACCAAAAGACAAGCTTGAATTCTTCCAACTTCAATTATGTACATGGTTTGGTAAACATAAACACAAAGTTAAAGCCTATTATTCTAGCCTTTTTGAAGCCATTCTACAAAAAGCAGAACTTTAACTTAAGAAAAAAGCATTTCAATGATTTATATATGTAGAAAATAACTTTGTACATAGTTAAAATGTTGAACACAGGAAATAACTAACCAAACCCACAGGTAAGAAAACGAAAAATTGGCTTTTGAGCTTCAGGTCCCAACTGTGACTTACTACACATAAACATAGGCTTACATAGTAGAAGCTAATTTTCTATTTTTTTCTACTAAGTTTCAATTTTAGCAGTACTGGGTTTTACTGTGAATAAATAGTAAATCAGATATGAACTGTTGTTATACAGCTACACAAAGAAACCCTAGAAAGTTCATAATTCCATCTGTAATACACTAACATTTGAAAATGTAGGAAAATTTTCTCTTACCTACTACAAACATGATCTATAAGTAGAGACACAGAATCTAGATTATTGTCAAGTTTGGTATTGTGATATAGGCACCGATCCCTTTGTAGCTCCACCGCCTGCCGCAGAAGAGTCTGTAAACGCCGTGGGGGAAGCATCACTGATGGTGGTAAATAGGCTTTAATAAAAGATATTTTAAAAAAGAGAAATAAAAATAATAATAAACTGTAAACTTTTATTTAAGACATTCAGTTCTCTTCTGCTGTACCTTTTACCTCAGTATTACTGTTTCTGCTACACAGACAAAAGCTCCAGGGACATGACATAAGGGAAGTCGGAGGGACATTTTCAAAAACTACAGTGATATTCCCACTAGAAAGGAGTAATTGGGCTATATCCTGTAGGCGGAGTTTCTGCAGGGAATAACACCACATACAAAACACACTACAACAGTAAAAAAAGATGGGACAGAAAATACAACGATGATTATGTATCAGTAGACGATTATGTATCTCAGGATGAGATAAATTTTTACTTAACAAAGAGTAAGCCAAAACTCTGAGGCTACTAATGCCAAAGGTACCATGTTAATTCAGAGAATAGAATCAATACAAACTTATTCTAATTCTCTTATGCTTTACATTTATCCCAGGTATATGGAGTATGTATTTTCTGATTCTTGAGATTTCTACTCTGTATTTGAATAGAAAAGAGGTATTTTACATAAAGATATGGTAAAAAATGATCCCCTCAAAAAACTAGAAAGCGAGCTAACACAGCTGGGAGAAGCATAAAACAATTTACCTAAAGAACAGAAATTGTAAAATGCATAGGACTTGAAGCTGTGGTTCACTTTTTTTTCCTCTATCCTTAATACTTTTCATCCAAAGAAAAGAATTTAAGAACATCACTAAAGGGGCTGGAGAGATGGCTCAGTGGTCAAGAGCACTGGCTGCTCTTCCAGAGGTCGTGAGTTCAATTCCCAGCGACCACATGGTGGCTCACAACCATCTGTAATGAGATCTGGTGCTCTCTTCTGGCATGTGGGCATACGTGGAGGCAGAATGTTGTATATATAATAAATAAATAAATCTTTAAAAAAAATCAGTAAAGAATACAAGCATGCTAGGCATTGGTGGTGCACACCTTTAATCCCAGCACTTGAGAGGAATAGACAGGTGGATCTAAGGAAGTTCAAGGTCAGCCAGGCTCCAAAGCTACACAGAAACAAGATAAGACAAACAAAGCACTCAAACATAGGGGAGTTGATATGTAAAATGTAAAGAAAATGAAAAAAAGTTATTTTAAAAAGAGAAAACAAACACAAGGGGTTGGAGAGAGTGCTGGCTGCTCTCTGAGAGGACCCGGATTCAATTCCCAGCACCCACATGGCAGTTCATGACTGTCTGTAAATCTAGTTTCAGGGGATCTGACACCTTCACACCAATGCACATAAAATAAAGTTAAATAAACAGTAAAAAAAAAACTATAAAAAAAAAGATTACAAACCTAAGGAGAATGCGGAGTCCAGCACCTCCACATTGACTCCAGGTTCCATCTGGTGAATGTGAGACTCTTTGGTGTAAAGGGCTCTTTAATGGACCCCTTCCACAAAAACTTAGTGAAAGTGTGTCTAAGTACAAGCTTCCTATTTGATCTTTATTACCTTACCCACTTCCAATCTAAGAGGAAATAAACATCAAAAACTCTTACTCTGAAGCTTGTCCAGCAGTTTGGACCGAGAAGCTGTCCCCTTGCCTTCCCATTCAGCTTTTGCCCTTAGGTCTTCTGCATGGCTACACATTAGATACCTATAATAAAAAAAGCACCAAATCTCAAACCCTTTTGAAATATAATTTAAAAAGTAGCTGATTATATTTTCACAATCAAGTTCTTGTTCATGTCAATCAAGAAAAAACATTTTTACAGTGAATTCAATTAATACAAACTGGTACCTTCACAAATTATTAAAAGGCAATAGACTATTATCAAAATACGCAATGCAATTAAAAGAGTGCTCCCTTCTGCTATGCATAATATATGTAGCTTACTTTATGTCAGGTTATTCCAAATCTTCAGCACATGCTTCACTGAATGCCACAACTACCCCGTATGAAGCAAACACTATTATTCTAATTACATAAATGAAGAAATTGAGACGTAAAAAGCTTAGGAAATAGGGGAAGTTAAGCAGTGCAGGAACACAGACTGCATCTTGTTCTTCACAACTGAGCCAACTTCACAGATTCTCTGTGATGTAAGTACCAAAAATCACAAGTCAAAACAACATAGAGGCTGAGAAAGTATTTTAGTGGGTAAGAATGCTTGTTTGGCATGAGGACCTGAGTTCAAGTACCCAGCATCCACCAGGGAGGGCTGCCTATGCCTGGAATCCAGCATTATTCCTCACTATGTATAGATAGTGGTATAAATGCTCCATTTCCTCAGCTCTGGGGAATATATAATGACCTCCTATAGGGAGGATACCTCCAAACTGGCTTTTCTCAGGGAATAGAACTGTATAAAAGAAGTAAAGGCCATATTCAACTCGGAAGTTAAATCTGATGGGTAACTCTCCTGGGTGCTCTGCCAATATACCTTCCTTGTCACTTATATAAAGGACAATTAAAGCCGGGAGGTGGTGGCACACAACTTTAATCCCAGCACTCGGGAGGCAGAGACAGGCGATATCTGAGTTTGAGGCCAGCCTGTTTACAAAGTGAGTTCCAGGACAGGCTCCAAAGCTATGTGGAAAAACCCTGACTCGAAAAAACAAAATAAAACAAAACCACGTATTCACTCTGCTCCCTGCTACACAGGTAAGGCAGTGATACCTCTCAAATACCAGGGTCAACGCCCCTCCTTTCCTTAACTGAAAAAAGTATCAGAGTCTAAACAAACAGCAGAGTGCCTTGCCTTCTTGCTGTAAGTATGGATGTAGCATTTTGGCTAATGGAAACATGTTTTAGAAAGTGTAATTATACTTAACAAATCTCTGAAGAAACTGGATTATGAAAAATTTTGTCTCTTAAATAATTTTGGGGAACTAGTGAGTCAAGGCTCCACAAGCCTGCCTGCCAGCCTGAGTCTGATCCTTAGAGCCCACGGCTGGAAGAACAGACTCATGAGTTGTCCACTGACCTCCACATATGCATGTGCACAACACAAGAACAAGTGGCGGTGAACACCTTTAATCCCAACACGCGGGAGGCAGAGGCAGGTGGATCTCTATAAGTTTGAGGCCAGCCTGCTCTACAGGACCACCAGGACTATTATGTAGAGAAACCCTGGGGGGTGGGGGGTGAGGTGGATAATGAAAAAAAGGGAATACTGAGGGAGAATTAATGTCAGTAGCTAGGTGGGAAAATTGTTCACGTTTTAAATTTTGCAAAATTGACATGTGGTGGCACAGGCGCACAACCCAGACTGCTCTAGAAGCTGAACTACTCAGGAATATTTGTTTCCACTGTGAAAATATTAGGTGTGAGACTTCTGGGGACAGAGGACTCTGGGAAGAAAAAAGGAGCAGAAGTGAGGAGAGGCAGAACACACGAAATACAGGAGGAAAGGTAACAGTCACAAGCCATGAGGCAAAATTTAGATTAATATAAATGGGTTAATTTAAGTTATAAGAGTTAATTAGAAACAAGTCTAAGCTATAGGCTGAGCTTTCATAATTAATAAGTCTCTATGTCATTATTTGGGAGCTAGCAGGACAGAGAAAGACTTGTTACACTGAACCAGCCAATTAGGGAAATTGTCTAAAAATAAAAGGAGGGCTGGGGACATTTACCTCAGTGATAGATGCTTACATGCTTACCCATCACATAAAAATCCTGGGTGGTACACACCTTTAATTCCAGCACTATAGAGGTAGGCAGATCTCTGTGAGTTCAAGGGCAGCCTGGTATACAGAGCAAGTTACAAGACAGGCTCCAAAGCTAAACAGAAAAACCCTGCCTCACAAAACAAAAGCCCCAAAACTAACAAAGTCCTTGGTTTAATCCCAGTATAGCCACTAAAAAAAATAAAAAATAAAAATAAAAACAAAGAGGACCTATGGTTATTTCTGTGCCTTTACAGGAATATGGGTTTAGACAAATGTGCTTATGCCAAGTGACATGGTAAAACGGAAAAGATACAGCACGAGCAGGAAGTAATTTTTTCTTCTTTCAAGATCACTTCAAAGAAAAAACTATGAATTAAATCGTATGTTCTGGCCCTGTGTGGTGGCGTGTACTTTTAATCCCAACACTTGGGAAGCAGAGTCATGTGGACCTCCCCCCACCCCAACAGGGTTTCTCTGTGTAGCTCTGGCTATCCTAGAACTCACTCTGTACATCAGGCTGGCTTTGAACTCAGATTCAGCTGTCTCCATCTCTTGAATGTTGGGACTAAAGGCGTGCACCACCACTGCCCAGTTGCACATTCCTTATGAATCTTAGGTCATCTATGTAGGGAGTTCCAGGCTAGCCAGGTATATGTGATAAGACCATGTTTCTATATAAACAAACAGATAAATAAATGTAGCAGATAAAGGACATGCTAACAGTTAAGCAAATAGTTTTGTATGCAGCACACTTGTATGCTGTTCATTGCTTGCTGTGATCCAAAGCCATGAAGTTTTCTTTCTTTCTTTCTCTCTCTCTCTCTCTCTCTCTCTCTCTCTCCCCCTCCCTCCCTCCCTCCCTCCCTTCCTTCCTTCCTCCCTTTCTTTCATTTGTTTATTTATGGTTTTTCGGGACAGAGTTTCTCTGTGTAGCTTTGGAGTCTGTCCTAGAACTTGCTCTGTAGACTAGGCTGGCCTTGCCTTCACAGAGATCTCTACCTGCCTCTGCCTCCTTAGTGCTGGGATAAGGGTGTGCACCACTACCGCCTGACTGTTTTTATAATTTTGAGCAGATTTTGAAATAGTATCACATTGGCTATATGGATTTCTTCTCCTTTTCACCTATTAAGTATCTCAAATCGTTTTTTGTTTTGTTTTGTTTTTTAAATTTGTTTGTTTGTTTGTTTGAGATAGGGTTTCCTGGCTGAACTGGAACTCCGTCAGTGGACCAAACTCAGAAATACACCTGTCTCTGACTCTGAGTGCTGGGATTAAAAGTGTGCCACCACTGCCCAGCTCTCAAAACTTAATACAGATAGCTAAATAGCTTTGTGCATACATAAGTGAATTTATCCAGAAGAGTTTAGCAAAATCCAGGACTTTCTCAGTAAGAAAGTTAATTAATGAAATATAACTTTGATTATTAGTAAACTTCTATAAAAATAACAGACCCTTCATTAATCTGGAGTCTTAAAAACTCCACTTCCTTACCCACTAAGAACATGAATGCGTTCTGTATTGTATTTCAGTGGCGTCAGTTCACAGCGTAGAACTTGAAGTGCCTCCAGGACCTTGCCATCCTCCAGGTATTCCAGGTACTTCTGCTGCAGCAGCAAAAACTTCATCCTCTGACATGACAGAAAGCAGCAGTCAGGGGAAAAAGGTTGATGGAAGGTTCAGAAAATGTTTGTGCCTAAACAGAACAGTAGAAACCATTCTACTATGCCTTTTGAAAATAATTTTATAAAGCTTCAAGATGACTCAAAATAATTTGTTTTACGAGTCATAGTAGATTAAATGAATGTTCAAGTCTACATATTAATAAAACTCTTTGAAAAATCTCCAGTTAGGATCATTAGTGACCAAGACATTATCAACTTAAGAAAAAACCAAAAAACAAAAACCCAAATTCTGCTCCTAATTTCCTTAGAATTTTATGTGTCAACATTTAAAACTATACCAAGTATTCCTTATTTGTTCTCAAAATTTCTGACTATCTTAACAGGGCAGTAAGAGCGTGCAGCAAGTTTTGAAAACACTGGTGAAAACAGTTCCAGTTAGTGGAAGTTATTTTGAAGCTATGATGTAGCAGGGGTATAGCTCGGTTGTATAGGACTTGTATAGTATGTAGAGGTCTGGATTTGATTCTAGCATCACAAAAACAACAATTAAAAAAGAATCAACAACAAAAACCCCAAACAAAACAAATCAAAAAGAGAATGTGGAAGAGAAACTAAGGTGACTGGAAGGCAGAACTACAGTCACTAGGCAGAAGTTGAAAGTACCCAAATTTGGCTTATCTGAAATAAAACTGGCTTTCTAGCAGATGCATACTGCAGGCTGGTCTGCAAGCATCTGCAGACCCTGTGACTAAACTGGGAGAACACAAGCTCATTCTCTCTGCAGTTATGAAGAGACACCCACATGAGAAGGTTGGATTTAAGGGTCTTTAGAAGATTCAGCATCTACTATGTCTGTATATTTGTAATAATCTGCTCATTGATGTGTTTAGCAACAAAGCACAGATAAATATTATTTATTACTTGCCCACAAGGATAAAGCACTTTTCAGTTATGAGACACTCTCCCATTTATTCCTACAGAAATGTTTGGTTTTAATATTTTTAATGTTACATTGCCATCTTACTCTAAACTTGAAAATGAAGATCATAACCCTAGCAGTTTTTCCACTAGGCAAGCAGTTTATCTATGAACTATTCTATCTATAATGTCTTCTAAACTTGAAGCGTAACTGAGGACCACTGATTGGAGGACCCGCTCATATTTGTTACTCGTGCGTCAGCAATCATAATGACAAAAATGTCTATCACATTTAGAAGCTCCACTGAATGTAGATCTAATGTCCATTTAAAAAAAAAGTAAATTATCCTGTAGCAACAGAATTAAGAGTGTGATGAATTGCTTTGATTTTATATTAAATAATATCTATAACGGGGTTGGAGAGATTGGATGTCCTTCCAGAGGACCCAGGTTCTGATCCCAACACCCACGTGAAGTTCACAACTGTCTATGACTCTAGCTCCAGGAGATCAGACACCCTCACATAGACACACATGTAGACAGAATACCAATGCACATAAGAGAAACATAAGTAAAAACTAAAACTTTTTTAAAAAGTAGTATAAGATATAAACTATTGGCTTATTCTTACTGTGACTCAATACAACAGTTTACTTAAACCCTCTTATATAGAGCAGGACAACTATTTAAATGTATCTGCTGTGAGACCTGTTACTCCTGTTTGATAATCTAATCTTAAAGCTTTAGGTAAGACAAAAACAAAACCCAACAACAAACTTTAGAAACTGAGACATATTCCTGTAACTAGGAAAACTGCACTTACCAATTTTACACATAAGGCTAGGCTAGCTGGTTTCAGAAGCAGACTAGTCAGCAAGATATTTGAAAAGTACACTGTATAGGTCCACTTAAGATTATTTTTATAAGCCAAGTAAAAACACTTTCATGTGACAAAAGTCCCAAAATTAAATTTAAAAGTCTTAAAATGGGGGGAATTGGGCTCTATATGTGAAGTTATTAGGCTATTGTCTTCACCTTCTGAAAAAACCATTTAATTTTACAAAACGAAGCTTCTATGCTATCAACTCTGTTGGGTTCATTAATTTATCGTATTTCTAAGTCAAACTTAAACGATGTCACATTCAACTAGTCGGTATGGATTTCATTTCCTCACTAAAGTTTCTCAGTAATTGGGAATTTGAAAACATTTTTTCCTTTTAATTCCAGGCAAGTCTTGTTCATTTACTATTAATCACAAGGCCCCATACCCTCTCCCTCCCTCAACCCAGTGTGTACAGGGACATTGCTAACCTCTCCCTCCCTCGATCCAATGGACAGAGTGGCAGCGCCCAATGCTATTTCTCCCTTACTTTCTCACCAAGACCCTGGCAGAACATATTAGTGTGTTCTATGGGCAAAGATGGGGCAGGAGAAAAAAAAAAGAAGGCAGACTAAACCTTTGAGCAAAGACAATACAAACTCATATTCCTGTATATACAGAGAATGCTATAAAAGCAATACAAGAACATTTTTTATGAGTCATTTCATCTATCTAAGACAATGAACACCCTCAATGGGTACTAAAGCTTGGCTGGAACACTGCGACTGATACGCTGCTAGACAGTCACAGCTGGAGAGCTTGAGGAAAAGGGTTACCCATCTGAACCTCAGCTCAAGTAGCTGACACACGGTGACAATAAAAGCATATTTTACCTTCCCAAATTTAAAGCTCAAAATTAATATAATCTCAAGAAAATAAAGATCTTTTAATGCATAAACAATGTTGATCCCTGAGAAAGTTAAAAATCAGGCAATACTGAGTCTTGCTTAGACAGGGGTCTTCTTTCCTCTCTTTTATAAAGATGGAAACTTCCGAAAGAAGCCAGAGGGCGAGAAGCAGGACGAGGAAATAACGCCCTCCTGGGTGGAAGTTAGACCTCTACCAGACTATTTCAATGACTTCAGTCCCAGCAATGTTTTCTTTTCTTTCTTTTAGAATCTAATAAAAACCTGAAGCTGAAATCTCTTCTTGGACCCTTCCCCACACCTTACCCAGTATCTGAACCACTGCTCTTTTCCCACATTGTCAGAATGAATTTCAACACTGAAGAAAAACTTTGAAATAATAGTATCCATGGAGCCTAGTTACTGAAGGCAATCTCCTAATTTTGCGATGGCTTTAATACTAAAATAATGTTATAAGCAAATTTTGCTATTAAGTCCTGATTCCAAGGAAAGGAGAAATTATATTTACAGTAAGGATCTCAGAACTCTTATTTGACTTTACGAGTTAATTTTTGTCAAGTCCATATTTGTCCTTTTTGATAAAATTATTTCTATTACATTAAAAAACAAAAGAATGAGACTTTGTAAACATATTGCAATTTTCTGTTGTTGGTCTCAAATGCCTACCTAGATTCTCAGACATGGCATTATCAACTCAAACTGAAAAATGTTGATTCATGACTTTAGCATCCAAAAACCCCACAACATGTGCTATTCTGAGTATCATTTGACTAGAAACCATTTTAAAGTGTAGGGGGAAAGTGAGGGACGTCAACTAGATCAATAAGTGTTCAAACTGTCTTCAGGGCAGGGATGCAGCTGAGTGGCAGGGCACCAGCTAACCCAGCCAGGCTCTGGCCTTAGTCCCCACTACTGGGAACAGCAATCGTGTGCACTCTGAGACTGTGCTGTCATCAAGGGTCTGAGTAGATAATTAAGTAATTATGTTAAAAACCCACAAGGTTGGTGTCTAAGATACTACAATTTCAACTTATATGATGATCTTCTAGCAATAAAATCAGGAAGAAATAAATGATATTAGAAAGGTAAAGAATGGCTTCAAAAAATGTTGAACTGTATCTCTTAAAGCAATTGATTCATCAATGCTTACGGGAGACAAAAGTGGGACCCTTGCTTTGTATAAATACCTAAACAGTTTGATGGTGTGAGGCTCAGCCAGAGATTTAATCTTCATCTTTTATTAGATCCTAGAATGTTCTACAGACTGAACAGGCTGTAAAAAGAAAGGATTCCTCCTTATTATCTATAACTACCTTTTTCCAAAATACTTGTTGCTTCTATTGAAGTTTCTAATGAATAATCTAAATCCAAGTCTCAAATTACTACAAATAAAATTTTAAAGGAAGTGAATCATTAAAATTTTACTATTAGAGTACAGATACAATTTGGATAAACTTAAAAAAATGAAAGCATACTGTAAAAAAAAAATCACATCAAAATACTCCACAAATAAAATTTCTTTATAGTCACCAATAAACTTCAATTCTTATTTTGGCCATTTTATTTTCTTTGTTTTTGCTCATTCAGACTGAGCCAAAAATTTGTGAAAAACTGCTCAATTAAAATATACTCAGGTTTTAAGCCCCAGACATACCAATTGAGAATACTCTATTTCCTGGAAAAATTGAATTCCTTCAAATATGGATGCTAACTTTAGTTCATTTTTATTTTTAAATTATCCTATGGAATTGTTTATTTCTTAGTTAAATCATTTGACTTTATACTCATTTAAATTTTTTAATACTTTGGGTATTGATTGAAAGACCAGAACCATGAATTTACTATACCTTTATTGTACTTCTTTAGACATTTAATTTTCCTGAAGTCCACTTTCTAAGATTATATTATTGTACAGAATTATATGGAGAATTTGAAACTATTTTGTAATAAGATTTTTTAAAAAAGATTTAAAAAAAAAACCACAGCTCTATTCAGTTTATAGACAAAGGTAAAAAAAAGTTAATGTTTGACCCAATTTAAAAAAAAAAAAAAAAAGAACCAAAATACTAATGGTCACTAATAGTTAACAAACTACTACACCTCTATCCCACTTCCTATTCTCCTTCTCTCCCCTCCCCTAGCAGACAGGAAACCGCTTTTGACAATAAATGAATCAGCTAGAAGTTTATAAGCCAGCAGCTGATTTTTCATGCTTTCCAATCACTAGTGCTTAAAAAACAAACAAAAATGTATCCCTTCCTAAAGAATTAAAACCCATCAGCATGAGAAACCAAACCAAACCAAACAAATAAAGGCTAATGAAGGTTAACAGGGTAAACTACTAAGCTGATTTTGACAAGGAAATAAGGGCGGCCAGCAGGGCCCAATAGTCAAACTTGCACCTAAACTCCTCAAAGTGGCACATATTATGCAGACTCTGGCACTTATCAATTCATATAACTTGAAAAAAAGAAAATGGGGAGCACAACAACAGTAATAATTTGGCTTAACTATGTAATTTCAATGTTCAAAAAAATAATGTACCAGCTTCTTCAGGCTGTATGGTATACACATACCCAAACATTTTCTCTTCAAGCATATTCAGTATTTTGAATGATATAAAAGTATAATTTATCCTTGATCCTAACAATATAAGGCTCCTATTAACAGCACTAAAAGCAGGAAGATGTTTAAGTTTTTAGAGCTTAAATTACAGTTTCAAATGACACATTTACTAAGTATGACATAAAACATTTAAAGTTCATAGCTTACAACCATAAACAACTCATCCTTATTTATAAATTATATAAAATTTACTTTCAAGCCTCTTAAGATCAGATGCCTATAGTTATCAATAACCTAAAATAAGCATAAATGTGAAACTAAGAACAAAAGTGTATTTACCACAATTATTCCCAACAAGGTTTGAGAGATTTCAAGTGCGCCTCTTACCACAATCGCATGAGGAGAATGCACTAAAGGCTTTAGTTCATTCAGGTCATTTTCTGCCTGCAAAAATTGGCATAAAGAAAAACAAAACTGTCACAACATTTCCACCAAATACATAATTTTAGCAGCAGTCACACAGCTCTATGTGCCCTACGTTACCTTATCCCAGTCTCCTTCCATGACATGATTTCGGAATTTGGTAGCAGAAGGATGTTCTAAACGACATCCTGACTCTTGCATGAGGAGATCAACAGTCTGGCTGCAGGAGAGATACAGTGTAAAAAAGACCTGACCAACTTTAGGGATTCATGCTTCCTAATACACTAGTATCTACAACTTCATGAAGAAGGAAAAAAAGCTTTGAAACACTTGGTTAAGTAAACGATTTCAAATGCCACCTACATTTAAAGTTGAAAACCTTTCTTGAAACCATAATGAAGTTCTTCCTACTTCTGCCATCTAATGCTTCAGAAGTTTAAAGGAGTATACAATTTCTAAAAATGTTCTCTAACCAACTGGTCAAATAAAAAGTAGGATCCAGAAACTATCTATGGCACAGCATTTCGAAAGATAAAATGCAAGGTGACAGATGGCCTGTGTTAGGTAGAGCTTTCCTTCCAGATATTTTGCTTGTATGGAAATTCTGCTAGGTCAATCTTTAAAATTAAAACAAATCTAGCATCAGAAACCATTTCCTTTCTCTCCACACTAAAAATAGCCAATTTACTATGGTGTAGATTCCAAACAGTCACGGGTTATTTCCGCCTGCTGCTGTCAGCTTGCAGCTTCCCTCAGTAATATGTTCTGTTAGCATTCACGAGATTTATTTTCACGCTTACCCTTTTCCTTTAGGGAATAAAGTGAAATCTTTCTAGATTTTTCTTTGGGAGCTTACTCATCAAATGAGGTTTCATTTACCAGATACTTTGGCATCTAAGAACCTTCATTCAGCAGCCATGTATTTGTGTTCATGGCTTTACTTATGTGGTTTTTTTTAGTGCTCCTCATTTTTCAGCTCAACAGTGCAATCAATGCTCAGCATGAGAATTAAAATACTTCTGTCCCTCTGAGTAAGAGCAGTTCTCCCCATTTTCCAAGAAGTACATGCATGTGCACACATCCACACACACACACCCAACAGCAACAATCCCGGCACTTCAGCCTAAGAGTTTATTTTAAATTTCCCTTTGGGGCTAGGAAACTGCTGTGTGTTTACTCCCATCAGCTCCTTCTGGCTCTGGCACCTTCATTCAGCTCCAGGACACTCCCACCAACCCTACTTCAACTCCCTTAGTTTTTCTTTTGTGTGTGTACAAAACAGTGAGTTTTGGTTAAACCCCCTGCCTATCTTCACCCAAAGTTAAATGCCACCCAAACTGTGTTTGAAAACAAATGATTCACCAGACCAGACATCACTTTTTCAGAGGCAATCTTCTTGGTTTGGAAGTGGGATTTCACTAGTGCTAGGCCTTCAGTACACACAGCCTCGGCATGACTTTTAACTCGTATCTTTCTTCATTATTCCCATCAGATTTACTCTGACAGTCTATTTCCAAATTACCCCAGCCCCTTAGTTCCCATAAACACTTGTAGGCGACTGTCCTTCCTGATTGGTAGTTTGCCTGGGCTGTTGTCGGTCAGGGGTGGGGGTGGGGAGGTGTCCCACAAAGATGCCTCTGAGACACACTTGAAAAACAAATCCTCCAAGGTTCATTATTTCCACCGCTCTGATCCACCCCTCCCCCAGCATAAACACCCTCGGTGTCCGCCTCCTCGGACCGACGACCTAGCTCTGGAGGTGCGAGGGGAGGGGTCGCTCTGGGCTTCCACCACCCCTCCCTAGCCCCGACGGTCCGGCTGGTCTCACGACACTAAGCCGATTCGTTTCCCTCGACCTCCCTTCCGTTCCTCCCGGGGCTGTCTGTCCGCGGCCTCCTGCGCACTGGGCCCCGGGGCCCCCCACAACCCTCCCGGCGGCTCGGCCCGGCCTGGCCCTCACTGGTTGTCGGACGGACACTTACTTGAGCCCTAAGCCATTGAGGTGCTGTCCTATGAGCCTAATGACATCCTCATCGGACTGCGAGAGCCGCTTCTTCTTCTTGAGGCTGCTGCCCAGCTCGGGGGTGGCCAGGGCGGCGGCGGTGGCGGAGGCCGCGGCGGCCCCGCCGGGAACCCCGTTATTGACACTCAGGCTGTTGCTATTGTTGCCAGCGGCGGAGGGGGCGGCAGGCAGGAGCCCGTTGGCGTGGGCCAGGTCCCCCGCGGACGTCGCCGAGGGGGACGACTCCCCGTTCTGCGCCGACAGGCAGGCGAGCTCCGGGGTCTGGCCCTGGCCCCCGCCGCCCCCGCCGCCGCCTCCTCCCGCCCCGTTGGCCTGCATGCTGCCGCCACTGACCAGGCTGTGGCCGCTGCTCCGCTGAGGGGCGGCGGGGGCGGCCGGAGGCAGTCCCACCACCACCACCACGGAGGAGGAGGCGGCGGCCGGCGAGGGCGAGGGCGGGGGGGGGAGGCCTGCTCGGCCGGCCGAGGCCCCGGGCTCTCCTGCTCCCTCCGCCGCCGAGGCTCGGGGCTTCTTCCGCGGGGGCGGGGAGGCTCCGCCGGCGTCCGAGTCGGAGGAGGAGGAAGCGGAGGCCAGAGTTTCCTCGCCGAGAGAGGCCGTGGTGGGAGGCCGGCGGGGCGCGGCGGGGGTCGGTGGGGCGGGAGGAGGGGGAGAAGGAGGACCGGGCCCTTCCCCCCCCCTCCGGAGGCGCTCGCGGCGCGGCCCGGGGACTCGCGGGCACTGGGGGGCGCGGGCCCGAAGCTGGAACCCCGGCGGCAGCGGCGAAGGCGGCGGCGGCGGAGGCAGCAGCCGCCTCGGTGCTCGGTCCGTGCCGCTCCGCTCCCTGGTGTGTTGATTCTTCCCCCAGCTGCTGCCTAATGGAGTCCGGGCGCTGGCGTCACAGGAAATGCCTATACTGCCCTCCTCGCTCACTTCCGGCAGCAGGTATGGAACCTATAGGGGGCTGTCACCCAGCACGTGTGTGTCCGGCAGCCGGGGTAAGGCCGTGGGGGTGAAGGTGAGGGCCGCCGGGGGTCCGGCCCCGGGTGGGATGTGACCCAGCACGACCTGGCCCAGTTGTGCGAGGGCCGCCCTGCTACCCGGGCCTGGCGTGCGAGCTCGGCCCGCAATGAGTTCGCAGCCAACCTCCGAGGCCCTGCGGGGTGGGAGGTAGAGTTCGTGTCCCCGCCGCGCACCCGGAGTGACCCCGAGAGGAGCGACCAGCTGGCCTGCAGGGGACCGCAGACGCACTGGCACGGGCCAGGGTGTGGCCGGCCGGCGGCCTGCTTTTGCAACTGCAACTTCAAGCACAAGGGTGTGCTAGGCCCTTGTCCCCTGGCTTCAGGCTCTGCACCCAGGATTAACAACTGCCTCGTTTTAGGGCGGAAACACTTGAACTTCCCTCAGCCAAGCACTACACACACTTGTACCCGTGTCACCAAAGGACAGGGGAGGTGACGAGCCGAGGAGACTGTGCTCCACCCCGAGAAGGCGAAGTCGTCTGTCACTGCCTGTCTGGTGGGGCAAGAAGTTACAAAGACTGAGGGTGTGTAGAGGAATGGAGGCACTTTACTGGGGAGTTTTACTGTTTTTGTTCTGTTTTTCTTTTAAGCGTTCGCCCAGATGCCTTAGTCCTGGTTCCTGCGCCTTCTCAGACAGGGAGGATTCAGGCATTGATGCAGATCCTGGCTTGACATTTTCAAGTGGCCTGTGTTTCACTGTTCCAGTGCTGTATGCGGCTTTCTTGGTTGGAGAAATACAGCAACAGAGAACTGAGCTGAATGGTCCGCAGGACCCCCTCCCTCATCAGTTACATGTATATGGGTGGTGGCATGTAGACCTGCTACGTACAAATGTTTTCTCTGAAGTTTAGCAAATCCTCGGTGACTTCCCTTTGGGAGGAAAAACAAAACAAAACAAAACAAAAAAAAAAAAAAAAACCCAGCCTCGAGCAATACATCCTATGTTCCTAAAATTTACAGTACTCACAGCTCGGTAATTTTGAGGCCTTTGGAGGCAGCCCTTTTCAAGTTAGAAGTGCAATAAAAATTATCCTATGATTTGTCAAGAATCCTGAGCTCTATTCATCCTGAGACAGGGAAGAGAGACAGGAAGCTACCAGGGCCGAGTCTTCCAGTGTTTCTCATGCTTTAAATATGCTTTCAGGTGTCAGCCGTAATTGCAAGGTGACTCATACCGCGTTTGTCTTCACCTGAGACAGACCTTCGTTCTAGCTGAGGTTCAGAGGGCACAGACGGTAGGTATATCCAGCAGAGCCAGAATTTCTAGGTAGTTGATGCCTTCACAGAGTCTTGTACAGTACCTTCAGAAATCTCATTATCATACAGGTTGTTTTTGTTTAGGCAAAATTTGCGTTGTGCAAAATGGTTTATAGTAATCTAGTAGTAATCATGAAGATGGACCAGGTCTGCAGCCTAGTTTAATTAAAATCTATAGGTTTTATAACGAGAAGAACCATTTAACACCAGACTAGGCTCACACTCAGTAACAAAAGGAACAGGATGAAAGGAACAATGAATAGGATCTCATTGCCACCGACATTCAATATGTATATCTTGGCTTTTGTTCCTTTTGGGGAACCAAAACTTCTAAGAATGTTTGAATTTCTGAAGTTCATATATATGTACACATTTTTATTTATAGTAAAATAGAGGTTGGAAGCGTGTTGTCTAAACTCTGGGCCTTTTCAGAGAAAGATTTTAGCACCACTTACCCATGAATAATTTTGAAATACTACTCTGCACATTCACAAACCTTGAATAACATCATGTTACCCACAGGGTTTAAAGATCTATGCTTTCCATAGATAGATCCGGTCTTATCTCAGTCTTTCTTTTTGGCTAACTCTCTTCTTAAAAGCTTCTTATTTTTATTTTATTTTTAGTTACCTCATAAATTATGTGCTACATATTGTACACTGTGCATATTATTTATAGAAAGGTTTTATCTCTTGCCATCTCTGTGAACCCTTCTTCACTGTCACTGAATGTGCTGGCCTTGTTTCTTCTGAAGACCTCCCGTCTTCTCTGGCAGTCTGATTGTATGGAGCTTCTCTGTCAAGACTCAGCTCCTTTTGAGCCTCCTTTGTGGAGCAGTTCCTCCTGACTTCCAGCCTTTACTGTGAGTATGACCTATTGGTTCTCCCCAATACTAAAGACTGCATATAGTCTCATTCATTGACACTCCTTGAGGTCACTAAGGGGACCTTTTTGAGACCTCTTGTCTCCTGGCTTTCTCTTTCTATTCTCCTACAAAAGACTAAGCTGTGTCTAGGATTAAGTCCAAATTATCCCTCAGGAAAAAGTTACATGTTTGTTTAGGTGCTTGATTAACTTCTGCACTTTTGTATGGGACTCTATATAATGGTAAGTACCAAATGAAAGGTAGCTTCTTGTCCTGTTTGTTTGGTAGTGATAGGGAAGCAAGGACTTCGTTTGTGTAAGCTGTGTTCTGTCTCTGAGCTTTGCTCCTGCCCCTGGAAAGCAAAAGCTTTGGGGTGTGTCGCCCTGTAAGGGATGCTACAGAATCTGCTACACAGTAGGTTACTGAATTAATTCACACTAAGGCCATTCCAAGTCTTGAGGTTGTCGAGGGGCTGTGTGTATTTGAGACTTCCAGCAAATACATGAATACTTCCAGGTAGGAATATGTGTGTACTCATCTTACTGCAGTGCTTTTCAAACCATTTGTGAAATCAATGTGCTGAGCCAAGTAAAGTAGAAAATTATACAAGCATAAATATACAAGTAAATCACCTGAGGTGAGGTGGTTATTTTGTGAACCTTTTGTTTCAGTGATGGATGCGTGTAAAATAAATGCATTTATTTTCCCAGAAAGGTTTGAGGGTTGGAGAGATGGCTCAGCAGAACACTTTGTGCTCTTGCTGAAGACCCAAGTTTGATTCCAAACGCCCGAAGCATCTGTAACCCTAGTTCCAGGGGACCCAACAGGCATGCCCATGATGCACATACATTCATTCAGACAAAACATTCATACACATTTAAAGGGAAAATAAATAAATAAACCTAAATTTTTTTTTATCTGAAGAGTTTGAAAAACAGTCGATGGGTGGTGGTGTACGCCTTTAATCCCAGCACTTAGTAGCACAGAGTAGAATCTCTGTGAGTTTAATATCAGCTTGATCTGCATAGTGAGTTCTAGAACAGCCAGGATCCTGTTTGAAAAAAACCAAAAGTATGAAAGAAAATGACAACAAACCCGTCTGTATCAGTCCTGATTGGCCAGAAAGCAACTCAGGAGACAGAAATGACAAATAACTGCTGTATTCCAAGGCAGCATTTCTCATTCTTAAAACTAAAACAATATAAAAGCTTTGAAAGCTGAGATGTTTTGAATATGTAGGTATTTATAATAAGACACAAAAGTAAATTTTCACAGATGTTGGTAAAACTGGTAATAATTATATTTCTTTCAAGATTTAAGTTTTGGAGTTGGAAGTAGAGTAACTTCTGTTTGGCGTACAGAAGCCGGGTCTAGCATAGAACTCCTGTCCCTGCCTCCCCTTCCTGAGTGCAGGAATCCCAGGCACGCAGCAGCACACACCTGTACAATGGCAAGGCCGACTGGTCAGACTGGGGTGGGCGGGGAGAGTCAGGGGTGAATGTGGGAGCATCCTGGAGCCCGAGGACTTGGTCAGTTCCTGACTGCAGAAGCCCTTTGTCTTCACTGCCCTTCACACACGTCATTGTTTTACATTTATCTTTATTTCATGTGTATAAGTGTTTTTGCCTGCATATATATCTGTAACATGAGGGCCGGCTTGTTGGGGTTTCTGTCCCTCCTGGTACCCCAACAGCCGGCAAGCAACAAAGAAAATCACACACAGGACTCCATAAGGTTATAAACTGATTGGCCCATTTGGTCAGGCTACTTATTAGTTCTTATGACTTATCTTAACCCATTATTCTGATCTATGTTAGCCACACGGGCTCAGTACCTTTCTCAGTGTGACAGCTTACATGTTGCCTCTTCGGTGGTCTGCACAGGAATGGCAGAGGAACTTCTCTGCTTCCCAGAATTCTCCTGTTCTCATTGCATCACCTCTACTTCCTGTCTGGTTTTCCCACCTATACTGCCTGCCTGACCAATCAGTGTTTTATTAAAATATGATTGACAGAATACAGACAATTCTCCCGCATCATATATCTGTGTGAGGGTGTCAGATCTCCTGGAACTGGAGTTAGAGATAGTTAGGAGCTGCTGTGTGGGTGCTGGGAACTGACCCTGGGTCCTCTGGAAGAGGACTCTTAACCAGTTGGCTCTTAACCACTGGGCCAACTCCTCAGCCCACAGTGTCATTTTTTTAAAGTAACTAATAATCCCTATCAGTTTGTGTGATGGAGTTGGTGGATGGGTGAATGAGATTGGAAAAGGCAAACACACAAAAAAAAGTTAAAATGTTTCAAGATAAATTTAAACCTTCCATCATTTAAGGATTCGAGGGCACTAAGTACAAAGATATCAGATAACTTTATTATTGAGCTAAGGACTTGAGCCCCTTTCCTACCCAGTTCTGCCATTCAGCCATGGTCGTGTGCAGCCACATGCAGGCAGTCTGTCTGTCACACTTCATGTCAGCCTTTGTGAGAGGAGGAGGGTCCAGTCACTAAGCTGGTTCGTCCCCTGTCCATGTGCGGCTCTCCAGCCCTTGCTTATGTCCCTCCTCTCTGCAAACCTCCGTCCATGCAGTGAGCAGTTAGTAAGCAGGGGCTGAGGACACCAGGTGTGTCCACCTGATTGGGAACTCACAAGTGAGCATGCATCCACCTTTGTCCCCGAGAGAAGTAGCCTTTTCCTCAGTAGTTGTCTCCAGCTGTTGAGAGCCATTTGCTATAAACAGTAATGTCTAGGGAAGTTTTCTGAAGGATATGAACTACACTAACAAAGTAATTATTCCCTACCACACAGCTCTGAGGGATGGCTTGGAGTAGTTTTATAATTGTTACTACATCCTTGTAGGTTTATGTGGGTTCGAGGCCATCCTGGTCTACAGAGCAAGTTCCAGGACAGCCAGGGCTACACAGAGAAACTCTGTTTCGAAAAAACAAACAAAATCCAAAACCCAACAACTAGTTTTTTTTAAAGAATACTCAAAAACAATCAGAATATGAGAAGTTAATCCTAATAAAAACATGATAGATTGATAGATAAAGCAGTGTTGTGTATTCTGTATTTGTTTTTAAGAACCTCCTCTCCATAACCCGACTCTCCTATATCCTCAGGCTGCTGCCTCCCACATACACATTGTCATAGACACACACCATCACATGTGGCTAAATTTATCTTGGGGATAAAGAGCAGAAGGACATTTCTATTTATTAACTTTGAAAAGTAGATAAATAATTAATTGCCCTGGGAGTCCCTGCGTAGATTCTTAGACAACAGGTCCTTTGGGCAACTTTCCTTATTCGTAGCTCAGATGTATCTTTATCTTCCTGGCATTATCATACCTCATAAATAATTATGGGACAATTATAACAAATTCTGGTCATTAAAAATATGTATACACAGTTTGTATAGAGATACTAAACTAGTAGATATTTAAAATTGAAAATTTTGAAGTAAGTAGTTGTTTATAAAGTTTTTAAAAGTTGGATGGCGCAGTGGTGGCTCACATCTTAGTCCCTGCACTTGGGAGGCAGAGGCAGGAGGATCTCTGTGAGTCAGAGACTAGTTTGGTAGGCTACCTAATGAGACCTGTCTCAAAAAAAAAAAACCTTTGAAAACATTGAAAGGATATCTAGACTTTCTGGTTCATTATTTTTATTTTAAAATAATGTAAGGGTCTGGAGGGTTGGCTCAGGGGTTTAGAGCACTTGTTCTTACAAAGGAATTTGGTTCCTTTCCCAGCACCCATGTGGTGGTTCACAGATACCTGTAACTGCAGTTCCTGGGTGTCTGACTCCCTTTCCTGAACTCTGAGGGTACCAGGCATACATATGTGGAGCAAAGCATTCACACATATGAGATTAAATTTTAAAAATGTAAGATGGTTGCTGGCGCTGTAAGTCAGTGGTCCAGCATGTATAAGGCCTTGAGTTCAATCCCAGCACCAAATGAAATATTAGAACCATGCTCTTCAATATTAAGTGTGCTCTTTAATAATATTAAACATATAGGCAAATGTGAAATGGAATAGCCTAAATTAAAAGAGATAGTTTGTTGAATGAGAGGTCATCAAGCCATTTCTGTGACACTGGTCTAGTCCTTGCATTTGGGAGCTCGAGGCCGAGAGGGCGAGAGGCACAGAGTCATCCTCGGCTGTAGAATGAGAATCCCCTGCATGAGACATAGTTCTGAGTGCTTTGCATGGGTTTCCTATCTTAATCTTTCTGGGTCTTTTTTTTTTTTTTTTTTTAATGAGGGAGAGAGGCCATAATGCCAGTGAATGACAACAGACCATAGCTGGGCCCTTCTTGGGGCTAGGTTAGACTAGGGCTTACAGATCCTATTTAACAATGATGGGAGTTGCTTCTTCTGAACACAGACTTTCTATATGCATTTCTGAAAGGTGAGAATGCCTAGTTTCCTGATACTCCTTTGAGCCCTTATAATGTCTGCTTCTAATGTTAGGTTATTGTCAAATACTATGGCATAGGAATAAATGTGTTGGTAAGGTTTAGCCAGAATTGGAACAACACCATTCTTGTTTCCTGGTGTCTGCAGGCTCTGCTCTTTTTTAGCAGCGTGTTTTGTTTATTTGTGTGTGATGGGGCCATTGTACTTGGTGGAGGTTAACGACAACTTTGGAGCCAGCTCTCTCCTACCATGTGGGTTCTGGGGATCAAACTCAGGTCCTCAGGCTTGGCAGCAAGTGCCGTTATCCCCTGAGCCATCGTGCCAGTCCCTGCTTTCATTTTAGCCTTTGTTTCCTGTGATGGAAGATGTCTACAACAAAGCTTCCATAGTAATTAAATAAGGTTAAACACCAACACTATTGGCCAGGCATTGTTCTAAGCAGCTTACATATATTCTATTTTGCTTTTCCCATCAGCCTTATGAAATAAAATTGGCCCCATTTTACAGGTGAAAACTGAAGCCCAGAAGATTTGAGGCCACACAGCTTGTGTATGGCAGAGTAGGGTACTCAACCCCACAATATGCTACTTTTCAGAGCTAGCTGCTGGTAGAATAGGAAAAAAGGAAAGGAAGGAGTAAGCCCTATAAATTTTTGTGCCTGGCTGTTTTTGTGTATTTGAAGCCTTCGATGCCCATACCATTTTGCCAGACTGCTTAAATAAATAAGGTGACCACTGAGCGACAGTACAAGGATTTTTTTCCTTCAAACACTGCCACGGGGCGCCTGAGGTGCCTTTTTGGAAATGCAGCTCACTTCTCCAAGGAATCCTGGTTGGAATGCAGCTGTTCTGCCTGGCAGAGACTATACAAGAAGCCAGGTGTAACCCGTTGACTCAACCAACTCAGGACACCAGAAAGTGACAAATGAAAGCAGGAAGAAATTCCTCTTCCCTGTAAGTAGGAAAGCTCTTACAGCTGAAGTCTTCCTGAGAAACACTAAATCAGGAGGCCCCTATCAAGTCTGTTTTGTGTTTGCATCTGTCTCTAGACCTCGTGTTTCAACGTAGGATTCTGGAGTTGCAAACAAGTCAGACTAGATTCATTGAGGAACTCATACTTGTTTTCTCTTCCTTCCTTCCTTCCTTCCTTCCTTCCTTCCTTCCTTCCTTCCTTCCTTCCTTCCTTCCTTCCTTCGTCCCTCTCTCCCTCCCTCCCTCCCTCCCTCCCTCCCTCCCTCCTTCCCTCCCTCCAAGGGGTTTGTCTCTGTAGCCCTAGAACTCAGCTCTGTAGACCAGGCTGGCCTTGAATTCAGAGATCCACATACCTCTGCCTCCAGAGTGGAGTGCTGGAATTAAAGGTGTGCCCCTCCAACCCCCCCACCCCCCTGCTCATACTTGTTCTGTTAGCACCTTGGCCAGGTCGGCTTGCGGAGGAGGTTCACTTGTCTGAGATGAAGCTACTTAGTCTAAGTTTGGTGTGTAGTCGCAATGTGTAGGCTAGGTCAGTTCCGGAAGCTGTGGGTGCTCAGAGCTCTTAGAATGGTGCATACCCCAAAGAAGGTAACTGTCTTAGTTTGGTTTTTTATTACTATGGTAAAGACCATGACCAAAAACAACTCAAGGAAGAGAGAACTTAGTTCATCTTACAGCCCTCAGCCCATTATTAAGGGAAGGCTGAGCAGGAACTCAAGGCAGGAATCGGAGCAAAGGGCATAGGAACACTGTTTACTGACTTGCTCCCCCTGACTTGCTCAGTTTGCTTTCTTATATATCTTAGGGCTGTTTGCCCAGGGGTAGCACTGCCCACAGAAGGCTGGGCCCTTCCACATCAATCATCAAACAAGAAAACACACTGAGTAAGCTTGCCTACAGTTCAGCCCGATGGGGACATTTTCTCAGTTGAGGTTGTTCTTGTGACTGTCTAGCTGTGTCAGGTTATCAGAAACAAACAAATCGTCAAATCGTAAGCAGCACAGGGTCGGTGGTCTTTCTGTTACAACTGGATTCGCCCTCTAAGAGTAGTCACTGTGCCACTGCTGTGCAGATCCATGTGCAGCTTGGTTTATGCTTTCTATTTCAGACATTCTGAAAATGGGTGAGAGTGAAGATGCATTTAAAAATATTTAGTTTATGTGTATGAGCGTTTGCGTGAAAGTATGTGTGTGTACTCTGTGTGTGTGTAGTACCCATAAAAACAATGTATAATCCCATAGAACTGAAGTTATAGGCAATTGTGAACTGCCTTGTGGGTGCTGGGAACCAAATCCTGGTTCTCTACAAGATCAACTAGTACTCTTAACTGTGAATGATCTCTCAAGTCCCCAAAATGCTCTTTCTTTTCTTTCTTTCTTTTCTTTGTTTTGTTTTGCTTTGTTTTGCTTTTCAAGACAGGGTTTCTTTGCGTAGCCCTGGAGCTCACTCTGTAGACCAAGCTAGCCTCGCACTCATAGATCTGCCTGCCTCTGCCTCCAGAGTGCAGAAAATAAAGGTGTTATTTATTTTTTATTATTATTTATTAAAACCTGAATTGGGTTTTGTTATTGTTATTGTTTTGTTTTTGTTTTCCCTTTTGAGACAGGCTAACACTACATAGCCCTGGCTGGTCTGCAACTTGCTATGTAGACCGGGCTGTCCTCAAACCGCAGAATCAGAGCTGCCTCTGCTTCTGCTTCCCCAGTGCTGGGTTAGAGTCTTGCACACGCCAGGGAAGGATCCACCACCGAGATCTATCCCTCAGCATGCTTTACTTTTCATTTTGAGACAGGGTCTCTCCAGTGTGCACATACTGACCCTGAATTTACTCTGTGACCCAGTCAAGCCTTGAACTTAAGATCCTTCTGCTTCAGCCTCCTGAGTAGCCTGATTTTGTAGAATGCTGGAAGCTGTAGGTTCAATTCCCAGTACTGTCAAAAGCAAAAAAAGAAACCATTGCCGTAGCACCATTATGACACATAAACAGTTAATAGCCCCTTGATTATCATCAAATGTGCAGTTAGTGTTCAGAATTCCCCCAACGGCCATAATTCTTTTAAACAGTTGGCTTGTATGAAACAAGATCCAAACAAGGCCCACACATCACATTTCTTTGAAGTAGTAAGTCTCTGTCTTTTTTAGTAATGATTTTAATTAAAGTACCATATATAGAGAGGAGTATATAAATCCTTAAGTGTACAACTTGGCTTTTTTTCTTCAAGTGAATATGTATGCAGCCATCTCCCAGGCTGTGAAATAGAACAGTACCCAGATGCTGGTAGTAAATAGTTGTAATTTTAGTGTGCATTTCCCTTAGGACTGGTGTTGACTACGTACACATATGCATATATGCTTGCTTTGCTTTTAGCACATTCTCATTTTCTCTTGTGAAATCTTTTTTTTTTACTACCCATCCCTGCCTTTTTTTTTCTTTTCCTATTTTTATTTTTTATTTATTTTTTTGAAACTGAATTTCACTATTTATCCCTGGCTAGCTTAGAGCTCGATTTATAGTCTATGCCATGAATTCACAGAGACCCTTGGACCCCTGCCTCCCAAGTGCTGGGTTTAAAAGGGTGTCACCATAACCAGTCCTTACTCCTCCCCTTTAAAAACTGTTACCTTACTGATTTTTATTATTTTATGGAATTTTAAAAATGTTATTCTTATTTTGCACATATGAGTGCTTGTCTTCATGAGTGCACCACATACGTACTTGGTATCCACAAAGGGCAGAAGAGGTGTTGGATCGCCTAGAGCTGAAGTTATAGACAGCCGACATGTCAGTACTGGGACTGAGTGCATGTCATCTAGACGAGCAGTCATGCTCTGAACAGGAACCATCTCTCTAGCCCGAGTTGTGTAATTTTTTTTTTAAGCAAGGTCTTATGTAGCCCATGTTGGTCTTGAACTTCCAGTGTAGCTGAGGATAACTTTGAATTCCTGATCCTCCTGCCTCTACTTCTTGACTACTAGGAGTATAGTGCTGTAATTACAGATGTGAGCCACCACTTCTGGTTTTTTGTGGTGCTGGGATGGAACCCAGAACTTACTGCATGCTAGATGAGACTGAACTACACCCCCAGCCCTGAATTGTGGAATTCTTTGTATATTCTGGTTTTGAATCCTTTTGTAGATTTCTTCTCCTATAGTGTGATTTGCTTTCACTTTTAATGGTGTCTTGATGGAACACCCCCCCCCCCCCCAGCCGCCTTTGGTTTTTTGAGATGGGGCTTTTTGTGTATTCCTAGCTGTCCTAGAACTCACTCTGTAGACCAGGCTGGCCTGGAACTCAGAGATCTGGCTGCCTCTGCCTCCTGAGTGCTGGGATTAAAGGCGCGCACCACCACTGCCCAACCGGTTTGTGCTTTTTATGTTCTACTTTAGAAGCCATCCTGTCCTCAAGGACGTGGATACTCTACTACATTGTCCTCTAGGTTCAGCATTTGTCCTTCTGTTTCTGCAGCCTTTGTGGACTAATTTTTTGACAGGTGTAAGATAGGAAACTCATTCTATTGCTTTTCTACATGGGTGCCCAGCTGAACATACCATAGTTTTTTAAAGGAAAAAAAAAGCCCTCTTTCCCCCATACCTTTCAAGTGCAGACGTTATGATAAACAAAAGGACAGCATGCACTGAGCAGGTTTCTAAATGAGCTTCACAGGTGTGCTGTGTATAGCTGTGGTCACTGACAAAGTACCCTCCTGACTCACACCTGGTAGTGAGGGAGTCTCTTTTCCTTTAAGATCATCTTGGCTATTTTTAGCATTTGTGTTTTATATAAAATATAAAATCATCTTGTTAATCATCACAAAAACATGCTTAGATTTTATTGTGGTTGCAATAAACCTGTAGATCAATTTGGGGTAAACAAGTTTCTTTGTAATGTTGAATCTTTATTTCAGAACATGGAAAGCCACCCTGGTGGTGGTGTACACCCTTAAACCCAGCACTAGAGAGGCAGAGGCAGACACATCTGAGTTCGAGGCCAGCCTGATCTACAGAGTAAGTTCTAGGACAGCCAGGGCTACACAGAAAACCCTGTCTCAACCTCCTTCCTCCAAAAAAGAAGATGGAATATTTCTCTGCTTTTATAGCTCTCCTTCCCCTTTTGTTTTTCTTTTTCATTTCTCTTCTTTATTGTTTTTTGACTGAGTATTACTGTAAGGTTATGCTCCCAGGGCTGGGATTTCAGGGGTGTGTTCCATGGACATCTATTTTTCTTTTATTTATTGTTTTATAGGGAAGGGGCATATACATGCTAAGGTGTGCATGTGGAGGTCAGAGGACAGCTTGTATGAATTGATTCTCCTCTTCCACCTTTCTGAGGGTTCCGAGGCAAACATATTCATCTCTCGAGCCATCTTAGTGGTCCTAACTCTGCTCCTCCCCTCTTTTTCTTAATGATGCTTTATGGTTTTCTTTCTCTTCTTTTTTTCCTTTGGTTTTACAAGACAAGGTTTCTCTGTCTTAGCTGTCCTAGAACTAGCTCTTGTAGACCAGGCTGACCTCGAACTCACAGAGATTGCCTGCCTCTGCCTCCTGAGTGCTGAGATTAAAGGTGTGCTCCACCACTGCCCCGCACTTTATGGTTTTTTATATAGGAATTTCACATCTTTTATTGGTGTTTTTTCTAGGTGCTAGTTAAATATATCACATTTGAATTTTCAGTTTCTTTTCTCTGTCTTAGTGCTAGGCTATGGACAGGTACATACTTCATCATCAAGGATAATTTAAAAGCCTGTATCAGTACTGTTCTTCAGTCTTGAATTCATTGTGTCTCAACAATTTATAATTGTCTTCCACTGCCAAACTTCAGTACAGATGGTGCTGGTTCTTCTCAAAGCTCCAGCATTCAGTTCATCCTTTGAGGAGATTGAGAAGAGGGACTCTGGAGTCTGCTAAGGATGAAGGAGTTACCGATGGGCCAAGTGCATCCTGAGGGAGCTGGAGCCAAGCTGACCCCACTTGACCCCTTAGCAAAGCTCTAGGAAACGGAGGACTGCATGGTGCCTGTCACTCTTGCTTGTCTTCTAGCCTAGGTGTGAGTGGACTTCTGTCTTTCTTAGGTCTTCTGGAAGTGGGTGTCATGAGCAGGATTAGGGGGTACAGCAGGTGAAAGGTCAGCTGTTGATAAGTTCAGAACACACGGTGTAAGCTGTGGTGTTTTCTTATCCCCCTGGCTTCATATTACAGAAGGAAGTGCATTGGCTCTTACTTCATGATGAGCTCCTAGAGCTCTGGTACTTTGTGACAGGGCCAGCCAGAGGCGTCCCAGGGCCATCAGGCACCACGGCAGTAGCACAGTAGCTTATATTTATTGGGTGCTTGCTATGTGCCAGGTGCTTTATTAGCTACTTTATAAATATTAGTAATTTTAGTCATCACAGTTACCTGCATAAGGTAGGTCAGCTAGCACTGTTCATACACACACACACACACACACACACACACACACATATATGGATGTGTCTGTGTGAGTGTATGTCACATGTGTTGGGGTGCCCAGAAGAGGCTGTTGGGTTTTCTGAGGCTGAAGTTATAGGCCTCTGTGAGCTTCAAGCATTGGTCCTGGAACCTGCGCTCAGATCTTCTGCGAAGGCAGCAAGAGCTCTTACCACTGAATCATCTGTTTATCTCCACTCCTCCTCCTCTTCCTCTTCCTTTTTTAAACAAGGGCAGAAGCTGCATCTTAGAAAGGCTAATGACCTGTCCCCTCCAATCACATAACTCATAAATGGCAACATCAGTATTCAAACCCAAGGTGGCAGGTCCCAGCGTCCATGGTGTTCAAGTTAGATGACCTTGCAGTGGCAGCTGCAGATGAAGCCAGAGGAGGACTTAGGAGAATTTGAGGATCCCTGCAGGGTGTCTGCCCAGACAGCCTACTGCACTTGCTCTGAACTTGGTTACCACCAGTGAGGTATCCCATGAGGATTGCCAGGAATATCTCCCAGTGGGTTGAGGCTGTAAGAAGGCAAAGAGTGACTTTAGCCACCAAGGTCAAGAGAAATGAAACATAATGGAGGTAATCCTAACTTAATCCTTAGATCAAATTGACAGGTGGGAGAAGTAGTCATTGATTTATCAATTCTATCACCTTAAAATTTCCTTGAAGTAACTGGAAGCCTGACTTCTGGTCCTTTGTTTCTCCAAGGCTACAAGCACATCTATATTTAGACCAATAGTCACACTTCTGTGGTGATGGACCAGTGTGTTCCTCCAGAAGTGGCTGTGAGCTGAAACCACATGTGTGTCCTTAGCAGAGAAGTCGTCAGCATTGTAAGTCTGGCATATCCACGCCAGAGGGACTGCGGTACAAACTTACTCTGTAAACAGATAAGCAGCTTCGTGAGGCCAGCAGAGCACAGATCTGTCACAAACAGGACAGACTCCGAGCTTCAGAGCCTTTTATGTTGAAGAAAACATCAAAATTTCTCCCAGTGGCACCAGCAGACCCTGGAGTCTCTTTAGCCCCATTCTCCCACTCCCATGTCTCAGGTGTCGCTGAGCTCTCTTCCTTTGCCCCCTCAGCTTTGAAATCCGACTCTTTTGTCATCATTGCCATTAAGAGATTGCATTCTTTGCCATTTTTTACTCATCTGAATTAGACAACAGCCTCCTAAATGCTTTGTGTTTTTTTTCCTAATTAGTTGGCCTTTACTACTACCGAGGTCATCACAATATGAAACCATCATGTCACTTGGAACTCGTTGGGTGGCTCTTTGTTCATAGAGATCACAGTTCATTCAGTGCTCAGAGACTTTTCTAAGTTAGCTCACACCTATTTTTTTTTTTTTTTTTGTGGCCCTCTGTCTCCCACAACAGTCATATCAGATCTCCTGGGACTTTGTGCTTAGCACCTCTGTCGTGATTGTCCTCACTGGCTGATTCCTAACCTTTCCATGGAGATTGTTCTAGAGTCATCTTGGGAAGAAGGGTTGGTACACTTTGGACACAGTCCTCTTCCCTTACCAAGGTCTGGCCTCCCTGCTAGGTTGTGAGGCCCCTGAAGGAGACTGCCCCTTCTTGCAGCCCCAGTCCACCACAGGCACCTTGCAGGCACCTGCCAAATGGATTCTTCTGTCTCCCAGCCTTTATCCATTCTGTCGACCAGTTTTTAAAGTACTCACTATATATCTAAGGCAGTATTCTAGACCCTGGAAATATGAACAAGACACAGACTCCAAATTCCTGTGTAGCTTATGTTTGTATGAGCTCATATCGGTTTAAATTGTTGCATTCGGTTCTGTCTTCTAAGGAAAACTCAAAACAAAAACAAAGTAGGACATCCATCAGGTATTTGGTGTGAGGTGCTAAGCTGTGAGTTAAAGGTTGGATCCCATGACACATGCTTTATGTTGGAGGAGCTCTCCTAGAGGTACCCTGAAGGCTAGATCTGCATCGACGGCTCCTGAGATCATCACGTAAAGAGCATTCCAGGCAGAAGGGGAAAACTATAGAGGCTTTAGAGCAAGCACCCCAGCTACCAAAAGGCAGGTAGGAGCAGAGCACTGTGAGGAAAATGCCTCCAGGACATTGAGAACTGAACACGTGGATCGCAGCTAGTCTGGGGACCAAACACAATTGTTCTTAAAACGCTGGATTCTTGCTGGCAGCTGCTAATAGCAAAAGAAAAGGGCCCTGTTGTTCCTAACTGATGCACAAAGCCTCCGAGTGATGTAGATTCCATATGCCCTTTTCTTCATGTTAAAAAGACCCATGTGAAGAAGGTATCTGGGTATAGTTCACACACGTTTCCATCATTCCATCCCTTGGGCCTTTATTTTGCCTAAGATACATGATTACTATGATCACGAGGAAGTGAATACCTCCATTTGTTTGGCTTATTGTATTGTATTGTATTGCTGCAGTGAGTGGCTTCCAGTTTAGTATTTTTGTTTCCTTCCTGTACACTTTGTAAAACAAGGTACCATCTCCTCCATCTGATTCACTGGTGTGCAGGCCACACCACGTACTTACACATGTGTGGGCTTTGTCTGAGTCTCAAATCACATGAGCCTCTCCTACTGTAATTGGTCCCTGCCAGAAGCCCCAGCGTGACAACACTCATCACAGGTGGCTGGCATGAGTTGCCAAGCAGGAGGCCCAGCGTGGTGGGGGAGGGGAGGTTGGTCAGATTTGTTCTGATTGGGAATTTTCCTTTGAATCCTTGGAGCTGGCCTCACAAGACCAAGAGGGTCTGTCACAGAGAAGGAGTTTCCACTCAGTGACAGTGGTCCCTGATGGCTGGTGGGTATCCTCCGGGAGATCTACTCTAATGAAAGCATGTTTATTCCTGTGATCCTATTAACCAAGTGTTTGCCACACCCAGGCTGTGTCTCTGCTGCATATAGAACCCCTGTGGTGCAGGAGCCAGTTTTTAATTTGTTTTTCCCTTCTACCATGTTCTAAGATGTACTTGTGGGACTGGCCTCCTAAAAAAGTTGTTCAGTCCAACACTATAGCAATTAAGGATTGGAAGAAATTTTGAACTTCTAAACTTTTGAGACATGGCAGCTGAGGCACAAAACAATGAATGAGGTGTCTTGCTCAGGGGAAGCGTGGGCTGGTATCAGAGCTGGATCTACCAGTCTTGGGTTCTTGGTTTCCAGGGTGGTGGTTCTGTCTCCACTCATACTGCCGCCAGCCAGTAGACACATGGGTAAGCCTGGTGGAAACAGTCAAGCCAGGAGTCCACATGTCAACATTCAGAGAGTGAGTGCACGTGGGAGTCTGCTTCTGACAGGTGTGTGGTTCACACTTAGTCCAACGCCTGGGAGACAGACACGGGAGGATAAAGAGTTCTAGGTTATTCTCGACTATGTAGCCAGTTTGAGGCTAGCTTGGGCTACTTGAAACAACCTCTCAAAAACAAAAGAGAGAGAGGATTTGAATTTCTGGTTTTTCTCTTCAAAGCCTTGAGTACAAATATTTGTGAGATAAATGATTGATGTGAGCAGTGGCTTCTGCCCCTAACAAGCGATGCGGCTCCTGCTCACCTGTGTCCCTACACCCTGCCACCTTCCAAACCTCAGATTGGCTGGGCAGTGGCAGCACATACCTTTAAATCGCAGCACTCGGGAGGCAGAGGCAGGCAGATCTCTGTGAGTTCGAGGCCAGCCTAATCTATAAGAGCTAGTTTCAGGACAGGCTCCAAAGCTACAGAGAAACTCTGTCTCGAAAAACCAAAAAATCAAAAAGTAAAAAAAAAACACCCTGATTGACAGTCAGCTCAGATCTGTGTACTTGCACTTTTGTATTTGTGATGGCCAGAGTCAGAAGAAAGTGATTGATTTCCTCTTCTTGTGTCTATTAAATGTAGGCTGTATTTCAAGAAGAAATGGGTAGTTTAGAAAGCACAGTGTTTGGGGCCAGAAGAACACAGGTACTTAGGAGAGTGATGTGAGCACATGTGCAGGCACCGGGAGGTGCTGAAGGTTGCCACTGTCTTAACCTACAGCACCATGATCTGAAGATGGCATCTGAGTCTATGACTTGTTTATTTTTACTGCGAGGCCTTTGACAAGTGTTGAAAGTGGGTTTTCATAGCATGAGAGGAAGAGGAGGAATGGAGCAAGGAAGAAATGGGACGCTTCTCTTGCCTTTCACCTAGGATATTAGGACCTGAGATCCATTTCTTTAGACCCTGGGTAACACTGTCCAAAAGATGGTGGGTGCAGTGAGAATTTCTTAATTTCTATGGGATTGTCTGGAACTGTGCTATTGTGATCCAGCCAAAGTCCCAGAGGAAGTGTCATGAGGAATTGCACTGTATAACTCTGAGAAGCAGAGGGTACCTGGAGTGGCCCATTGAGTAAAAGATGCTTTGCTCTGCCCATCCACATCAGAATAGTGCTGTTTATTGGCCTGTTTTATTGGCAAGCCCCGCCTCTGCTTCTGTCTATCCTTCAACTCCCTCAATTTTCAAAAAGTCGGAAGGCTCTATAAGGTTAAAAATAATCCAGCTGTATTGTATTGAGCGTAATTGAAATGTCACAAGGCACCCAGCAAGCACAGGGACCCATTCTCTCCATTTCCACTGGTGTAGTCGGTTTGCTTTTCTCGCTGGCATGCTGGCACGACAGCAGAGCTTGAGCTGAGACCTGCTGAGGAATGCTTCCTTCCGCATTGTTGTGCATGTCAACAGGCACAGCTATTTGTCACCACCTCAGAAGCTGTGACTGTAGCTGAGGAAGGCCACCTGCCCGTGTGGGAGGGATGCTCGTGACCTTGTGTGCCAGGCTGGCATCGGATGCAGGAAGTGCTGTTTTGTTCGTTGCCCTCGGCAATTTCCTGACTCACTCTCTATAGGGACATGCCCCACGGTCCTCACTAGGAAACTTTGGAGATTGTGATGCTGGCCTTTGCCTGGCTGACCATGGGATTTGTAGATGGAGCCACTTAGGAAGAAGGACTGGCAGAGGATGGAGCTGTTGTCATTAGGATGCCACACGTGACAAAGTCAACATGACTGCCCCACCTCTTGGATGACTCACAGGCCTAAAGCATGATTAACTAGGAGGGGGGGCAAGCAGGTATTTGATTCAGCAGGGTGGGGCTTGATCCCTTCCTCTCCATTCAGCACCCACTGCTCCTTCTCCAGAGTTCAGGTCCATGTGGACCTGTGAAGTCTCTGTTGGCCCGTGGAACCCTTGTCATTTGAATGGCTCAATGAAGTGGCACTTGTGACTGAAAGCAAGGCTTTTCAGATCTCTGGATGCTCTTTGGCTTTCCAGGGATCTGACTGGCTCAGTGTCATCCAGGGGTCACCAAGCAATTGATACATGGCCAGCAAGGGGGACAGCTGGATCGGCTTAGCCTCCCTCTCTTCGTGGAGCACATTCTTGGCACCCTCATCAGGGCTCGAGTGTGGGTGATACTACAAGAGGTTCTTTCTCCCACACTTCATGCCTCACATGTGATAGGATAATGGGGGGTCCTAGTTGCCATTCCTTTGTAGGCCACATCAAAGCAACAGCTATTACCCTGCATGGTGAGTTAATGTCCGTCCCAATGTAAGCATTGTTTTATCCCGTTTATATTATTACATGAAGCACTTGGCTCGTACATTATGTATGGGGCATCAAACATCCTGTGTAATCTTATTTCGGTGTGAATAGAACCTATGTTTTAATAATAACCAGCATTTTTACTATGTGTATGGCATCACAGATGTGTCATTGTAAATTATGTATATAGCTTTTAAAGTGTAGTGACTAAAATAATTACAGTGCTTCATGTGGCCTATATAGGATATGTCAGTTAGGCAGATATGGACATTCAACTCACATAAAAAGGTCACCTGTCATGCCTGTCAGAAAGCATGCAGGTCGCATCTTAAGCAGAACTAGGATGACCATCTCCTGTAAGGAGGACTCCTCTTACGTCCTCCTCATACATTCCACCAGTCCCTGTCTTTCCACAGGCATATGGTTTTGCTCTCCCTCAGTACTAGTGGGTCTGAGTTCTGTGTGCATCATCTAAGGTCCAGAAGTAGTCCAAGGAAACCCCTAGACAAATGCCCACTGGGACAGCACATAAAAATTTGCCTGCCTTGCCCATTGTGGTGGCACATGCCAGTAACATTTGCTGAAGGAGGCAGAGGCAGGAGGTTCACAAGTTTGAGGCCAGCCTGTGCTACACATTTTACAGCTGAGAGGTGGTGGTGCACACCTTTAATCCCAGCACTCAGGAGGCAGATGGATCTTTGTGAGTTTGAGGCCAGCCTGGTCTACAGAGTTCCAGGACAGCTAGGGCTACACAGAGAAACCCTGTCTCAGGAAAATAAAAAAAAAAAAAAAGAAAAGGCTGCCTCTTCAAGACATTTCTGCTGTTCCCCAAGGGCCCACTGTACCCTCCCAGAATGAGGTCTCTCATGCTGGAGCCCCCCTGTAATTGTGCCCTGTCCCCCTTTGGATGCTGGCAATCCAGGGAGGTGCAGGAGAAAGCTTGCTTCTAGGAGTCACTGTTCCCCACAACGGGTCAGCTCTATAGAGGGACCCGTCAGGGGCTCAGCAAAGGAGGACAGAACAGCAGCCTGGGAGTTGTGAGTGGGATGCCCCCGTGCTGCCTGTGGGGGTTGGGCACTGTTCTACCAGCATCTGGAGATGGCAGCCTGGGCCTGGACAGGAAACTTGTGCTGAGTCAACTAGGAAGTGGCAAGAGCTTCTGTTCTGCTTACACAGAGCTCTGTCTACCCAGAACGGGATGTCCCTCCTGAAACAGGCTGGCTGTGGGTGAGCCCCTCCTGTTCCCCAACTTTGGGCAGGAAAGATGTCTTGACTTCAAAAAGCAGCCTTGCAGTGAAAGGAGGACTGAGCCCGGGGATGTCCCGGAGATTTGACAATTTTGAGCAGTTTCTCTGGAGAGCAGGGAGGCCAGCTGAGTGTGAGTGCATGGCCTGACAGCCTGGTGTTTTTCCGGAGCTTCCTTTGCTAGAGCACCCCTAGGCCAGTGGGTGAGACATTGGGGCAAAGGGCCCAAGCAGCTGCCTAGGGAGGCGTCGCCCACGGTTTCGGTGGATGCTTTCCCTCTTGTAACTTTCCAGTCGCCGGAATTCCTACCGGCAGTTCTGACGCCTGGTGGTCACTTCAAAAACTGCACTCTGGGAGAATTGTCCACTTTTATTGTCCTTAGCTTCCAAGTTCAATATAAATAAGCTGCATCTTATACATTATCAGTCATTATTGTTACTAAGTGAACCATTTATCAGAAATATTCCTGCAAATGCAGTCAACAAAATTCACGTTTGTAGAAGATTCTAGAAAACTATGCCAGAAACTTTGTGATGAGCCCCAGGGAGCATTGCTGTGGGAAGGAGAAACATTTATTTTGCTTTATACCTGTGCTTCTCTCTAAAATGTATTTCATTTTTCAGTTTTTAAAAATTTCCTTTTAGATTTATTATTTCATGCACGTGGGTGTTTTGGCTGCATATATGTATATGTACTGTGTACATGCCTGGTGCTCATAGAAGTCAGAAGAGGGCATCAGATCCCTGAACTGGAGTTGCAGATGGTTGTGAGTGACCATGTGGGTGCTGGGAATTGACCCATGGTCCTCTGCAAGAGCAGCCAGTGCTCTTACATGCTGAGCCATATCTCTAGCCCCCATTTTCATTTCTCTCTCTCTCTCTCTCTCTCTCTCTCTCTCTCTCTCTCTCTCTCTCTCTCTCTCTTTTGAGACAGAATCTCTTTATATAACCATAGCTGTCATTGAACTCACTATGTAGACCAGGCTGGGCTCAAATTGACAGAAATCTACCTGCCTCTGCTTTCTGTGTGTTGGGATAAAAGGTGTGAGCCACCATGCCCTGCTAACATCTATTTTAGACAAAGGCAATATGCTACTCCAGTATTACAGTTAAGTGCTGAATTGGGCAGGCCCAAAGTCTAGGGCTGTCCCTTCCAGGTCTCCAGATTTTGTATTCAGGAGCCTCTGAAGTGTTAAGGGAATGAAGTGTAGCTGGATTCTCTAGTCTCTTTCACTAACAGCAACAGAATAGCTCAGAGCTGACGAGGACAAAGCAGTTTTGGAGAACACTAGGACCAGAAAGCCCAAACCAAGAAAATCTTCACTATTGAACAGATCCTCCCATCTCCAGCCATGGGTCAATTCCCAGCACCCACATGGTCACTCACTAATTTCTCCAGCATTACTCTTTATGACAGCCCACCTTTATGAACTTGTGGACCCAATAACACTTTTTGAGACTATGAGTGGGTTGGGGACTTACTCAGTGGTAGAGCACTTGCCTAGCAAGTTCAAGGCCCTGGGTTTGGTCTCCAGCTCCGGAGTGGCAGTAAGGTGGGAAGTTTTGTTGAAAACAAACAAACAAACAAAAAGAATATGATCATAGACAAGAAGCCCTCCTTCTGTTTCTGCCCCATAGCCTAGAAGCCCTGTGTGGCTTTGTGTGCTCACAGCCTAAAGGCAGCATGTGTTCAGAGGAGGTGAAGGCCATTGGGACTGCACATCAGTACAGGCATCCAAAGCCAGTTTCCACTGCAATCCTGAAGGCTGGTCCACAGCTTGGCAGAGTTGCTCTTTCTGCAGCTGCTCTGCAGGGAAAGAGAAGCCCCCTCCAAAGATGGGGTTCTCATACTGGAGCTGTGCTGTTTCAGAACCTACCTGTTCTGAGTCTGCCCTGTCTCTGACCCCAGTCATTAGACACCTGCCCTTCTGATGGAGTGGTACCATTTCCTCCTTTTCTTTAACCTGGCAGTGTCTGTCAAGGTGATCAGGCACTTCCCTTAGCCACTCCCCGCCCTCCAGCCTCCTATTGCCACTCAGAGCAGAACCTCAACAGCCATCATGTGACCTTGAAGATGGAAGTCACATGCTAGAGAAGGCAGAAGGCAGAGACTCAGATAACTTCAAAGAGCCAACTAAATAGCGCCTGACTCCTGGTGTTTGTAAAGTGAAAAGAATAAATCCTCGTATGTAAACGACTAGATTTTCCAACCCACGCAGCTGAACCTGATTATAGCAGATAAGGTGATAGCCAAGTGTTTTCCTGTTCTCATCTACACTTGTAAAAGAGCAGAAATAACATGACTTATGACTTCAATCTCTGGTGGGGCCTCCCCTCTGGCAGAGCTCTGTAAACACTGTAAAACTGGTCTGTCTGTGCTAGATTTCATACAGTCGTTGAATCTGATGCCTTTCTCAGAGTAGGGGTGGGGTGAAGCTGGGCTTTCCTAAGAACATACCGTCTCCTAGCTGTCTAAACATGGGGACAGGATGAGGAGGAGTGATAAGGATTCAGAGCAGGGAGACAGGCTGCTCGGACGGCCTTTGTGAAGTGTTCATTTGGAGTCTGCAAGGCCCTGGCACAGAGCTCAGAGGAAACAGGGCAGGACCAAGCTCCTGGTTCAGCTTTCTAAGCACAGCCTGGATGGCAGGAGGTGGCGAAGTCAGAATCACGAATGCACGTCTTTCTTGATTGTGGAACCATCCTTTCAAAGTAGCTTTATTGGGGGTATGGCTGAGAGACAGCAAACTAAATACTAAAGTACTAAAAGTAAATAATCTGACATTTTTTTCTTATGTATTTGGGAAGGTATCTCTATAGTCAGTAAGTATTCATAACCATTAGTCCTGAAAGTTTACTTAAGCCTCTTGTAATCCATCACCCTTCCGTTGACAACTAAGCCACTTGCTGTCTATGACTATGAATTAATTTGCATTTTCTTTTGTAAGTTTTTGAGATTATAATATAATTACATCATTTCTTCCTTTCCTTTTCTTCCTTCAAGCCCTCCAATACCCCCACCTTGCTCTCCTTCAAATTCATGTCCTCTTTTACTTTAGCTGTAATTCCATACCGTGTGTGTGTGTGTGTGTGTGTGTGTGTGTATGTGTATGTGTGTGTATACATATTCCTAAATACAACCTGCTCAGTCTGTCTAATATTTACTTGTATGTTGTGTTTTCAGGGTCATTGTAGTATCATACAGAATAGTTCACTTCCCTGAAAATCCATTATGCTATGCTTAACTTATTTGTTTGTCTGTTTCTTTTTGAGACAGGGCTCTCTCTGTGTAGCCCTGGTTGTCCTGGAACTAGCTCTGTAGACCCAGGCTGGTCTCAAACTCACAGAGATCTGCCTGCTTCAGTTTCCTGAGTGCTGGGATTAAAGGGTGTGCCACAGGCCTGTGCTTAACTTTAAAAAAAACTTCTTAAAGGTTTTGCAAAGTGGCTGTGCTATTTTACATTCCTTTCAACTATGCAAGAGTCCAGCATTCTTTTTTATTTGCTTTCTTTCTTTCTGAGGAACTGGGGATCAGCCCCAAGCCTTTTGCATGTTAAGTAAATGCTCTGCCACTGAGCCGTACTGCCAGCTCTCCTCTATATTATTTAACAACATTAGAGATAACGAGACTTTTTAATGTTAGTTGTATAATGTGATGTTGTTGCAGTCTGAGTATCTTCTTTGGTGAAGTGTTTGAAGTATATGCTAAGAAGGTTGTTTTTTTTTTTTAAATCCTTGACCCATTGTTATACACAAGCCCTTTCTCAGGTATTTGCTGCACAATGACTTTCTCCTAGCTTGTCTGTTGTCTTCATTCTGTCAGCAGTGTAATGGTCTGTCCTGTCTCTTTAAGCGATAAGCCCCGCCCACCCCCTTCCCCATCCACCCTTGAGGCAGGCAGAGCTTCCTTCTACTTCCAGTCCAACCTCTTTCTTTCCATCTCTTGCCCCCCCCACCAGAGGTAGCTGCTGCTGTGGCTCCTCTCCTCTCCCCTCTGGTTCTCTCTCTCTCTCTCTCTCTCCCTGCCCCTCTCTGCTCGGTTCCCTTCTCCCCTTCCCTTCTTTCCCCTCCATAACTTGCTAAATAAATATCCAACCTTACTCTGCATGGCATGCCTCTCCATCTTGGTCTCTCACCTGCCACGCTGCTCCCTGCCTGGGATCCGCTGCTCCTCATGGCCTATGGGCCACTCGGGGACCTGCGGCATTTTTGTTTTTACCATAACAAGCAGTATCTGTTTTTTATCTTTTCTGTTGTTTGTTGGTTTTAGTTTTTTTGAGACAGATTCTTGCTATGTAGCCTAAGCTGGTCAGACTAGAACTTCTGTCTCTTCTATCTCAGCCTCACAGGTGTGAGATGTACTGCCATGCATGGCTAGTTTTAAATTTTGATGACATGCTTTATAATATTTGTGTGTGTGTGTGTGTGTGTGTGTGTGTGTGTGTGTGTGTGTGTAGGTGTGTGTGTGTATGGGAGTGTGTTTAGGAGATAAGGCATGGGTGTGCCACAGTGCCTTTGTGGAGGGCAGAGGACAACATTCTTTCCACCATGTGAGTTCTTGGGGGCATAAGCCCAGGTCAGCAGGAGCTACTTTACCAGCTAAGCCATCCTGTCCTTCCTCCACCCTTTCTGGATGGTGGTAAGGGATTGGATCCAGGCTAGGCAAGCCCTGTACTCTGAGAAATGCCCCATCCCTACACTAAGCACTGTTTTGATTCCTTTAGCTTTTTAATAAATCTGAAAGTCAGGCAGTGGTGCTCTTCAAGGTTGTGTGACTACTCTGTAAATTCCTTGCTTTATCATATAAATGTTAAAACTAGATTGACGATTTCCATACAGAAACCCTAGGTGTGGTGGCACAGGCCTCTAATCCCAGCACTTGGGAGGCCCATGGGAGAATTGCCAATTCTAGTGTGAAGTCATGGAGGCCTTGTTTTAAAACAAAAAGAGCAAACCAACCAACTGAGAAAGCCTTCTCTGAGACTTAGGGCGTCCAGCCGTGGCCAGCTGACCTTGATGTTTTGAACAATGAAGTACATCATGATACAAGTGCATGATGGGACAGAACCACTCACTCCTTGGCCTGAAATAAAAAGAGGATGATGAAGGGGCCAGGGGCTCCCAGTCCCCTTCAAGGGCATTCTCAATCGCCCAAAGTCTCTCACCAGGCCTTCCCTCATCCCAACAGCAGCATGCTGGGAACCAGTCCTCTAAGACTTGACGAGGCCTTTAGCAGAGTTCTCGTTCTCCCTCTCCCTCCCTCTTAAAGTATTTTATGAATCCATTTATGTCACTTATTGGGTTGTTAGCTGTAATGTCTTGTTATTTTAGTGGTTATTTCAAGTCCTGCAGTCTCAAGTCTGGCTCATCACAGCCTGCCTTTATAGGCCCCAGCCATGACAAGCTCAATAGAGACCAGAGTCTCAGTAGTTTACACTAAGGCAATACCTGGTTCCAAGAGAGACCACAAACTGAGACCACCCAGGCACCACCCAGGAACAGACCGTCCAAAGGAAATTCCTAACGTTCCAACCATTGTAGACAGGATCACCTGCCAGCACACACCCATTGCTTTTCACCAGGACACCCTTAGGCAATGTCAGTCACTCAGGGGTCCTGAACCTTAGAAATTCCTCACTCCTACCTTTGCTATTATAAAAACCCAACCCCAACTGACTTGGGGCTGTCTGACCACGCCAACACGTTGGACACATGGAGAGCCTGAGTTCACTACCTTATGTAAGAATAAAGGCTCTTTACTGTGTTTTACAGACGGTTTCAAAGTCAGTCACCTAGTTGCCTTTTGGGGGACTACATGGTCTGGGCATAACACTGTCAGATGATATTACACTTTGTATATCGTAACCTCAGAGGGATGCACCCTCATTTCCCCTTAAGTTTGTTGCAGTTGCAGTCACATAGTTACTTACATATTTGTTGTAACTCTATATTGTCATTTTTCTACACGGAAAGATAACTTTTCCATATACATTTTGAAATAAGATTGTTTATGTCTACAAAAAGCCTTGCTGGATTTGTTTGTTTGTTTTGTTTTGTTTTTCAAGACAGAGTTTCTCTGTAGCTCTGGAGCCTGTCTTAGAACTAGCTCTTATCATCCAGGCTGGCCTCAAACTCAGAGATCCACTTGCCTCTGTCTCCCGAGTACTGGGATTAAAGGTGTGAGCCACAACTGCCTTGTCTTTTAGAGAAGGGTAGGTTTGAGATCGAGTTCCCCTCTATATAGCTCAGGCTGGCCTCAACTTGTAATTCTCCGGTCTAGGTCTCTGAATGCTAGAGTTTGCATGCCTACGCTGTCATGCTGGAGGAGTTTGCGACCTCCACTGCCTTGCTGGGCTCCACTCTCTGCTGTAAAGCTCTTTCTATTTCTTCCCTGTATCTTCTGCTCTCAAAATGATTAATTATTCTTTCAGTGTTTCTCCTTTGTTCTCAGCTATTTCCCTTTCCCCATCCTAGGTAGATCCCCATTCTTCTTTCTTTCTCCTTTATTCTTTTAAAACTTTCATTATGGAAAAGTTGAGGCATGCGCCAAGCCAACTGGTACGATGAACTCCTCTGTACCTTCCAGCAATTAGGAACTTGTGAAACTGCAGTTTTCTAATGCTTCTACAGAGGAATTGTGTAGAGGGGAACACACAACCCTTTCCATCTTGGGTAGCTGAGGATTGTTGTCCCTTTGAGGCCATTTATTATCTATGTTAAGATGCATTCAGTATGAAAATTTAAGAGTCTCCAGGGATTTCAGTAGTCACCACAAGCTTTCAAATTCTCTCTTCATGTTTTATGTATAATCTTTAAATGTAGCCTTTAGCTTTCACTCTGCATGTTGAGTCTCTGGTTGATCTGAGCATACTGCAATAATTGAGCTTTATACTTTCTCAGTGCAGTTCCTATAGTACACACACAGAAATTTATCTGTCATCTGTCTACTTACCTATCATCTATCACCTAACTACCTACCTGTCATGTCTATCTACCTATCGTCTATTTTCTATATCATCTATCTATTATCTACCAATCATCTATCATCTATCCATCCATCTGTCTGTCTGTTTGTCTATCTATCTATCCTCTATCACACTTTCTTTCTCTTTTTTGGATTTTTGGGACAGGTTTTCTCTGTATAACATCTCTGGCTGTCCTGGAACTCGCTCTGTAGACCAGGCTGGCCTCAAACTCACTGAGATCCTCTTGCTTCTGCCTCCCCAGTGCTGGAATTAAAGGTGTGCGCCTCCACCGTTCAGCCTATCACTCATAGCTCAACTATGCTTAATGACTGAAAGCAAAGTAGCCTAAGTCAGTGAGCGGCCGCTGACAGATCATAGCTCCGCCACCTACTAGCTGATCTTGTTGCTCAAACTCAGATCCAGTGTCACCATCTGGAAACTGAGCAACACCCACTTCCAGATGGTTGTTAGGATTAGAGACAAGCAGGTGAGGTGCTTGATAGAGCTCAGTGTGACGTAGTAACTCAGTAAGTGACAGCCGGAGGAGTCTAGGGATGAAGAGCTGCTGTGATGTGGACAGCAAAGTGCCACCCCCAATGGGCTGATTACACATGCACCAGGGAGACTGAAGAAGCCACTTAAAGAGTCCGTGACAGATTCAAAGCCAAGCTCATAAATGCTACTTCCTGGATGTTGAGGCGCCTGTAAACATACCCTAATCTAATTTCTGCTTATATCTTTATGATTCAATTCTATTTTGTAACAGAAGCAGACATTCCCAGCAACTCATTTCTAGGAGATTGGCAAAATTTATGGCCCAGGCATTGAGTCTCAGTCTCTGTGCCTGGGTCCAAGAGCTTACACCAGGACGAGCATTTCAGATCAGTGCATCCCTGTCTGGCTGTGCTGTGGAGTTTCTCTGTAGACAGGTATGTTTTCAGGGTCATAGCATCTTATGGACAGTCTGGAAACTGAGTAGATGACTCAGGGTCTATACAGAAAAAGGAACAACAGGAGTTTCTTTCTGTGTGAGTCTCTGTCCCGTTTTCTCTCTCTGTCCACCCCACCCCATAGATATCTATATAGCCTAGGACTTGCTTTTCTTTGTTGTGTTCTATCATATTTTACTGACTCATAAAAAAATCATTTGGGAAGTGAAGGCAGGAAGATCAGGAGTTCAAGGTCATCCTTACCTATGAGACCCCTCCCCCTCCCCACACGGCAGAAATGATGGCTCAGTGGATATAGTTCTTGCTGCATAAGCTTGAGGACCTAAGTCCAGATCCCTAAAATCCTGTGTCTGTGATCCCAGCACTCCTGTGGTGAGGTGCGAGGCAGAGACAGAAAACTTGTGGAAACTCTTGGCCCAGGTAGCCTTGGTGCACATATCTTTAAACAACGAAAGACCCAGTCCCCCCAAAAAAGGTTAAAGGTGAAGACCAACACCTGAGATTGGTGTGGCAGTTTGAATGTAATTGGTCCCCATACTCTTATAGGGAGTGGCACTATAAGGAGGTGTAGCTTTGTTGGTGTAAGTATGGCTTTGTTGGAGGAAGTGTGTCACCTTGGGGGTGGATTTTGAGGTTTCCTATGCTCAGGATATCATCCAGTGTCTTAGTCGACTTCCTGTTGCCTGCAAGATGTAGGATTCTCAGCTGCTACTCCTGCCTCATGTCTGCCTCATGTCTGCCTACATGCCATCAAGTCATGATAATAATAATAATAATAATAAGTCATGATAATAATGGACTGAACCTCTGAAACTGTCAGTTGCCACTTCAACTAAATGTTTTCCTTTATAAGAGTTGCTGTGGTCATGGCTTCTCTTCACAGCAATAGAAACCCTAACTAAGACAGTTTTTCTCTGAATTCTACACATACACTGTGGCACAGAGGCATCCAGAGTTGCACACACAAAAAATGCACACATGTGCACATGCACACACAGATTTAAAATAAGTAGAAAACCTACTAAAAATTTTAGTTTATCAACTCTAGATTATCTGAAAGCCATGGTTTTGCCTGAAAGGTGACAACAATATCAGGTAAAAATAATGAAGCTGGGGCTGGGAGCCTGGGTTCAGATCAGATCCCCATTACCTACAGAAAAGCCATGTCCAGTAGAATGCTCCTATAACCCCAGTGCTGGGAGCAGGTGGGTGGAGACAGGCAATCCTTTGGGCATGTTGGCCATCCAGTCCAGGTGACACAGTCAGCTTCAAGTTCAGTGGAATATCTGTCTAAAAAATGAGGTGGAGAACAACTGAGAAAGATACTTGCTATCGACTTTTGTTTTCACACACACACCTAGAGAGTACACAATGCATGCGGCAGTGCACACACACACTTGTATAAAGTTGTACAGAGAAGGCTCCCCTTCTGCTCAATATGAACACGGTTGGGGGAGAAGAGGACCATTTCATTTGGAGGGCCTCTAGACAGATGTCCCTGTGACTGTGACCTGCTGATATGAGAGCCCTTCATACTCTGAACTCGATTTGACACTGTTTTATTAGGACCACCATACAAGTGCATTTAAATAATGATGAGTTACCCAGAGGCTGCTGGGTACATTTTCTCCTCAGAAGAAGCGTGAAGGCGACTCCCTCTAAGTCCCGTTCCTTCACTCAGCTCAGTGTCTGTAGCTACAGCACTCTCGCACCCCCACCGCTGTCAGTGGTCTGTCCCTTCCTCATTTCTGGTCCTCAGTAAATAATTATTTTGATGCGGTATGTATGAATAGGTATTAACTGGTAGTCTCCTGTATGGTCTAACTTTTTTGGCTGCTTCACCAATTATTACAGAAGCATGAGTCAGAATTACTGGCTTTCCTTATGTTTACAATCTAGTGGCCACATGGCACTTTGTGTAAATGTTTGATTATTATTTTCTCAAGTATTTTGACTGTCCCTTTATGTTCTTTTCTTTGGACACATGGCACAAGACTGACTCTTTTGACAAGGGTCTGGAAAGATGACTCAGCAGTTAAGAGCCCCTGGGCTCGGTTCCCAGCATTTACATGGCAGCTCACAACCACCAACCACCTGTAACTTCCGCTCTAGGGGGTCTGATGCCCTTTTCTGCATTCTGAGGCTACCTGCACTCATGTGCACATATCTACACAGAGGCACAGATATGCATGCACATACATAATTATAATTAATTTTTTAGGCAAGGTCTCACTATGTAGCCTCAAACTCACTGTATAGATCAAGCTGGCCTCGAACTCAGAGAAATTCTGCCTGTGCTTCTTGTATGTTGAGATGTAAGAAGTGTTCCCCCAGGCCCATCAATAAAAATTTATTGATGAGGTTGAATAGGTTCCTGAAACATTGTCAATTTTTAAAAAATTGTTATCTAACATTGTTCATTTTATTAATTTTAGGAAGGATTTGTTATTTTTATTTTACGTGTGTGTTTGCTTGCAGATGGGTGGTACCATGAGCACAAAGTGCCCTCAGAGACCAGAACAACAAGTGTTCTCCACCATGGAGCCGTCTTTGTAGCCCCAACATTGATAATTTTTTAAAAAATTTTTCTTTATTCTATGCATCATATATCTTGGTCCCATTCATTTCCTTGTCCTGTTGAATTATTTTGGGTTGAGAAATACCAGGAGAGAGAGAGAGAGAGAGAGAGAGAGAGAGAGAGAGAGAGAGAGAGAGAGAGAGAGAGAGAGAGAAAGCAGGAACCCTGGGCAGGGCCACTCTGCTAACTTGGTCCCACCTCTTAAAGTTCATTGGCTGACAGAGATTCCCCTTCACAGTCGCTTTGCACCTACCCTCCACCCCTGTACCCTCCCAAAAATAAAACAAAATTTAAGAGAAAAACGGAAAAAAAATTAAAAATGTCATCATGGAAGCTGCAGCGAGGCACTATGAGTCCTGCAGTAAACCCGTGCATCTTTACTTGCAAGTGTTCTTTGCATAGAGTCATTGGTCTGGTTTGAGGCCTCTGGTTTCTACTACACTGTGGATGCTGGGCCCTAGTAGAACTCCTCTTGATTATCCTGTTGTTGCCCCTATATTGTGCAGATCCTGCATCTTTGAGTCTTCTGGTCAGGCCCCTTCACGAGCTCCAGCAGATCATAGATGGGCCAAGTCGTAATGCTGGTTCTGGGCCTGGGCAGCTGTAGTGTCGATCCACCAACATTGTTCATTCTTAAACAATCTTTTATTTCATACTTTTCAGGTTAGGTTAGTAATCTAGTAATTCAAGTTCACCAACTCTCCTCTTTCGTTGTTATAATCATTGAAAAATTTTTATATTTTTAAAGGGTTTTTTTGTATTTTTTTATATTTTATGTATATGAGTGTTTTGCCTGTCTGTACACATGTGCGCCATGTATGTGTCTGGTGCTTGCAGAGGCCAGAAGAGGTATCCGATCTCTTGGAACTGGAGTTACAGACAATTGTGAACCACTATGTAGGTGCTGGAAATTGACCCTGGGTCCTCTGCAAAAGCAGCCAGTGCTCTTAGCTACTAAGCCATCTCTCTAGCTCCAAACCTGATTTTCTAAAGAAAAAATAATTAACTTTGTGCTTTATTTTTCCTTTCGGTGTGCAGTGGTCTCCCCGGCCCCACTATTGATGACCTGCAGCTCAGGGAGTGACGTTTCCGTGGTGGTTACAGTCGCAGTCTCTCTCTCTTGCAGACTTGATTTCATAAATTCTGGGATTTTCTGACTCAATATAACTTGTTTATACCTTTGTCTTACATACCTGACTGCTTTTATTTACACAATGTATCAAAGAAATGGACACAAAAAGACATCCTTGTTATAGATGAATAAAGCCAGAGCCTTCTGGCTTGAGACTTAACTGGCAAGTCTTCTGCAGTCCTGTACACCTCTATGTATTGGACTATCTGCTGAGTGGAAGGGAAGGAACCCTCAGCACGTCGGCAGCTTGTCCTTCTGCAAAGTTCTGCCTGTGTTTTCCTAAAGGACACAGTTTGTTTGACACCCTCAGTTTTATCACTTTTCTGAGACACTAGGGAATTTGATTAGCTTTGTTTTTGACAGTCTCTTCTGTAGCTCAGACTGACCTTGAACTCAATAGGTAGCCAAGAATGACCTTGGTTCTCTGATCCTCTTGCCTCCACCTCCCAAGTGCTGGGATCATAGATGAGTGTGACCAGGCCCAGGTCAAGGATATTGTTTCCTGTGTGTAAAACTAATATTGAGAAGACCCAAAAAGTGGTCAGCAAGATGGCTTAGCAGGTAAGGGTGCTTGTTGTAGAGCTTCAGGTCTTGAGTTTGATTCCCCAAACCCACTTGATAGAAGAGAGCTGTGACCTCTAATCCCCACACCAGTGTGTGTATGTGTGTGTGTGTGTGTGTGTGTGTGTGTGAGAGAGAGAGAGAGAGAGAGAGAGAGAGACTCATACTTTCTCTGTCTCTGTTTCTGTTTCTCTCTCTCTCTCTCTCTCTCTCTCTCTCTCTCTCTCTCTCACACACACACACACACACACACACACACACACACACACAAAGTTAAATTAATAGGCCTCAAAGTAGCCTGTTGGTGAGTACTGGCTTGCAAGAACTGATTTTATAAACAGTTTATTAAACATGATCACTATTAAATATTGAACCCAATAGCTTACAACTAGATTATATTGAAAACACAGCAGTATGTCCTCAACACACCCCACTTAGCACAGGTTGTCAGCATTTCCTTTTCCCTCTGCTCCAGGGTTTTGAAAGGATCATGTCTTTCTGGTGGACTTTCTGGTGGTGTGGCACGGCTTATCTTCCCGCTTCCACAGCCGGCTGTACCGGTTGGGATCGGATTTACGCCACAGGAGAATTTACACCACAGTAGCTGCATGTGCTACAAAACAACATCTTGTCCTCTTTGGTAGAGGCTCTTAACCCTTGCCAATCAGTCACCACCATGAGAGACAGTTCTCCCATGGCCTGCAAAGCACAATTGTTCCTTGGTAGTGGCTTGTTATATTCAATTAAGCAAGGGTTGTGTCTTGGTTATTGTTGCAAATTTGATTAACCCAGTTGAATTATTAGAAGAATGTATTTCTGCTAAGCCTTAGTAAGTTTGATTGTAAAAAAGAAAAATAATTTAGAATATAAAAGCATTTGAAGAATTGTTGTACACAATGGTGTACACCTGTAATTCCAGCAGTTAGGAGGCAGAGGCATGAAGGTGATAAGTTCAAGGCCAACCCAGGCTACTGGACAGTCCCGGGCTGGGTTACACAATGAGGTAGGTGGTCTCTTTCTCCCCAAAAGAAATCCCTTTGAATAACATTTAATAGTTGCTTTTGGGTAGTTTGTAGCTAGTCTATAAATACAGAATATTAATATCTTGAAAGTGTTTTTGGTTTCCTAATTTAAAATATATACCAAGAATTTTCTCAAGAAGCCTCCCTCACTCCACTTCTGAGTAGAGATGTTGGGCTCGTGACCATCAGAGCCTGTTTCATTCTTGTTTGCATAAGTGTAGCCTGTAAAATTTATAATCAGAAATAAAAGGACTGTTCCCCAGGAAACAACGAGAAATAGAACCTAGCCACGTGGAAGTCCATTTCCTTCACACCCAGAAGTCCACTTTTGTTTCCCTCTACTTGGGCTGAGCCATTCGTGTTCATGAAATCACTTGTTCTGCCTGGAGTTGAAGGTCCTCACCCAGGGCGGCTAGAGACCGACAGGCGTGTGGTCCAGCACCGGTTCTCGCCGGCAGGCGTGTGCTGAGGCTGTCAATACTCGCCGCAGCTTCTCCTGCTTCTCCTTTTGGGTCTTCTTTCAAAGGTTGCTATTCTTTTCTGAGTTTACAATCTTCAGTCAAGCTGGACAGTAAAAGCAGACATCTATTGACAGTGAAACTGAATTGCTTCGGCTATTTTCATATAATAATCGACAGGGGCAGGATGGTGATCAGCCATCTAATGGCTACAGAGCCAGACCTTTGTGTCTGTCCAGAGGTGCACAGCCAGGGTGTTAGCAGGACACCTGTGGTGGCTCATAGGCCACCCAGAGCGGACAGAGAGCAGGTGAGCTGGAGGCTTTCAGTCAGATTACACAGGAGTGCATGCACTTGCCTGTGTCTGAGCTCATTTGTGGGGTGGATCTCTGCTCACTGCTCCCTGCTATGGGAAAGCAGCTTTGCAAGAGGCAGACTCTTGCCTCCCTCCATCTGTGTGAGTAGAACATGTTTACAGCTGCTCTATTTTTAACTTGGGGCTGCTTGTGAGTCCGGGGTCTCTGTTTACGTCTGTCTGACTTTGCGGTGAAACCACAAAACAGGTATGGTCCCTGTGGGGTCCCTTCTCAGGCTCTGGGTGGTCCCAGGCTTTCCCATAATACAGGGTTTTAGTTTAATGACTTCCCTGGAGAGTGAGGGCGCTGACCCCAGGCCCTTAATCATCTCATAAATCTTGTTTACTTGTTAACAGCTGACAAAGATATTTTAAGCCTAGAAATAAAATCCTCCCACTTTTAAATTTTTTATTTTTGGCATGACTGGGGATTTAACCCAGTCCTCATCCAGGCAAAGCAAATGCTGTTATTGAGGTACATCCCCAGCCCTTAATTTTTATTTTATTTTTAAAATTAATTGATTTACATTTTTATGTATACATATGTCTTTTGTCTGAATGTAGGTGTGTATCATGTGTATGCCTGGCTCCCAAGGAGGCCAGAAGACAGTGTTGGATCCTCTGGAACTGAGTTATGGATGGTTGTAGGCCACCATGTGGGTGTTGGGAATCAAACTCAAAGGACTCAGGCCCTTTGAAAGAGCAACAAGTATGCTTAACCACCAACTCAACATTCCAGTCCTCTTAATTTTTTTTTTCTTCGTGTTTTGTTTTTCAAGACAGGGTTTCTCTGTGTAATCCTGGCTGCCCTGGAACTCATTTTGAAGACCAGACTGACCTCAAAGAGATCCTCCTGCTTCTGCCTCCCACGTGTTGGGATGAAAGATGTGTGCTACTACTGTCTAGCCAATTTTTTTTATTTATTATGTATACAATGTTCTTTGTGTACCTGAAGGCCAGAAGAGGGCACCAGACCTCATTACAGAGGTTGTGAGCCACCATGTGGTTGCTGGGAATTGAACTCAAGACCTTTGGAAGAGCAGGCAATGCTCTTAACCTCTGAGCCATCTCTCCAGCCCCTAATTATTTTTTTTTGAGACAGCTTCTTTTTATGCAGCCTTGGCTCTGTAGACCAGTTTGGATTTGACTCATAGAGATCCCCCTGCCTCTGCCTCCCATGATAGATAAAGACATGTGCCATTACACCAGCCTCCTTAATTTTTTAAAGGAATCATCTTACTGAAAGTTATTTAGTTTGCTTTTGTTTACATTTGATGTGATAAGTAATAAAGAGGTTATTAGATAGGCAGCTGATTTATGTGATCAACATTCTTGACTTTTTAATTGTTGGAAATATAAAGATTTGCAAGCCACCTATACTGTCAGTAATTGTCTTGCCTGTTCTCTTCTGGATGTAGTCATATTGCTGTTGTTTCTGCACCCAAGCCAGTAATCGTCAGACTTTTAAAATAGAACTTATTACAGACTTATAATTTACATTTTAGCTTTAAAGATTAAATTATAGACTGCTTCACTCTATAAAATTATGTGTATATGTGTGTGTGCCTGTGTAAATTTATATGCACCATGTATGTGCAATTGCCTAAGGAAGCCAGAGGAGGGCTTGGATTCTTTGGATCTGTAGTTACAGGTGGCTGTGAGCTGCCTGACATGGGTTCGGCGAACAGGACCTTGGTCCTCTGCAAGAGCAGTAAGCTTTCTTAACTCTGGGCTATCCCTCCAGCTCCATCACTTAATAAAGTTTGGATTTATAGATATAAATTACTTGTATTCTATTCCCTTGTGTAGCTATTGCCACTTTTATTAAATTCTACTCTAAAATTTTATCTTATGTGCATTATGTTATTTAAAAATTTAATCATGATACAAAAGCAGCTTGACAGAAATTTTTTTTCTCTCCATACCAATTCAGGAACATTTTTCATGTTGCTCATGGCCTGTGTAGCGCTACTTTCCAATATTTGCTTACTGCAGACTTTCTTTGATCAGGATGCCTTCTTCATGCTTTTCAAACATGTTCCAGTTGATAAAACCCAAGGGCACAGTTTCCAGGGATGCAGCTACTGGGTGGAGTGAAGCGAACCATGAAGAGCTGAAATAAAGGTTGGTCATCCCTTTGTTAGCAGGAATGGTGCATGTGAACACGGGCTAGAGTACATGAACACACTAAATACCTTAACTTCTCAGCCCTCCACAGTGTCTTATTTAGTTGTAGTAAATATATTAGAATTTGGGGTGATTTGCTTTGATCATAAATTGGGTACAGTTGAGGCCTCTCTCATTCCTGGTATCTTTTGTTTTGTTTTGTTTTGGGACAGGGTTTTTCTGTGTAACAGCCCTAGCTGTCCTAGAACTAGCTCTTGCCAACCAGGCTGGCCTTGAACCCATAGAGATCCTCTTACCTCTGCCTCCTGAGTGCTGGGATTAAAGGCGTGCGCCACCACCACCTGGCTCTCATTCCTGCTTTCTTATATGATTCGAATCTCAGTGGCATAGCTAGGAGCAGAGCTGGGTGTATGAGTTGGAGGTGAGGGAAAGAGGGAGGAGGCTCAAGATCCCTCTGCCCGGCAGGTCAGGGAGGCCAAGGCCCTCAATTAATAGTGCTGTGATTGTCTCTGCCCAGAAGCAGCCTCACTTCAGCAGTGAACAAATTTAAATGCACTGAAATTTAAATGCACCGAAAGGATGAAAACAGAAAATGTGGCACCTTGGATCGTGTGTGTGTGTGTGTGTGTGTGTGTGTGTGTCTGTCTGTCTGTCTGTCTGTCTGTCTGTTTTGGTGTATGTAGAGGCCTACTATAGGCCAACCTTTGGTGCTATTCCTCAGGTGCTGTCCACTTTGTATTTTAAGTCATGTCTCTCATTGGTTGGGAACTCCCTGATTAAACTAGACTGTCTGGCATCCAGCCCCAGAGATCTTACTGCCCCCCCCCTTTAGCACAATCTGGGCACCACCATGCTATGACTTTTTCTCATTGGTTCCTAGGATCAAACTCAGGTCCTCACACTTGAGTAGTACAGCCCTTTCCTGGATGAGACACCTTTCAGCCTCCTGTCTTGTTTTTCAAGAGACAAGATTTCACCATGTTTCCCTAGGTAGCCTTGAACTTCTTGAACTTCTGAGCTCATGGGATGCTCCTGCCTCAACCTCTGAAATGGCTAGAATTCAGAACTCACACCACTGTTCTAGCTCTTGGATTTTTTCTTTTTTAAAATCATAGTTACTTTACCCTAGAGGACTCTTAGGTGATTCTGTCCAAGTCAAAACTGAGCTCCATTCTCTCTATACTGTAATAACAAGTGACCCAGGTCTGGGGCTGGTAAAGGGAGCACATTTGACCAAAGTGCCCACCAGCTTGCTCTGTGCTGAACCCACACCTTCTGCATCTTTATCACACCGACTCTTTCAGAGGTCTTAGAGAGATCATATTGCTGTGACAAATTACCCAAGGCAAAGCTGTATTTACTCGGAAGAAGGTTTGTTATCTTAGCTCATGGTGTCAGAATCTTCTGTTCATAACTGATGGGCCCTGTCTCTTTAGGTCTGTGGAGGGATGAATATCACAGCAAGGAACATATGTTGGAGTAAAGTTCCTAAATAATGGAGGCCAAGAAGAAAGGGGGATACAGGGAGGGAGGGAAGGGTAGGACCAGCACCCCTTTTGAAGAACATGTTCCCCAGTAACCTAGCTTCTCCCTATGAGGCCCCACCTCCTAAAAGTTTTACTATCACTCAATGGGGTTATCAACTAGGAACCAAGCATTCAATACATGGATCTTTGGGGGAGCATTCAAGGCTGAAAAACTGATGTCCAGGAAGTGGCTTACTTTCTTCGGCAGCCTCTCCCTAACTCTATTTCTCCAGCATTGGGGGTGCCACTAGTGCTTTTTCTCAGCTCCCAGAGTTCAGATACACACTCAGGCACACTCATTCATACTGTGTGCACACATATTCTTGTCTCAGAGACCTGCTAGACATGCTGGGTGTGCGAATGCTTCCTTTCTCAGGCTTGTATCAGACTCACCAGTTTCGCTTCAGATCAGGACTTGGGACCATCTCACACAATTCCTAGAGGCCTAATCCTGAGTTCCAATTCCCACCCAATCCAGGCAGCATTCTTCCTGTGGCAGAAGAAAGGGTACCAGGATTCACCTTGAACATTTCAATCTGCTTGGATTTTTGTTTTTTTAACTACAAGATCAATGGGAGGAGCTTCTTTGCCTAATTAAGGCCTGACTTGCTTCTTTTCGGGACAGAGAAAAGGAGGATTCATTTGCCCGTTGACTGTTGCCCTGTCGGTGTCAGTCCAGGTGCTGCAGTCATACAGTCGCACAGTGAGAGTGCAGAAGAGAGGCGCGCACAGTGTGTGACAACATATGTAAGGAAGGACTCGGCATGAATGGGTCCCTTCACTCCCTGTGTGCTACTATGACAGAATACCTGAAACGAATATTTTATAAAGATAAGAAGTTTGCTTTAATCTCAGATTTAGAGGTTGAAATCCAAGAGCATGCATCCTCATCTGCTTGGCTCCAGGGAAGCCTTTTGGCTCCATCACACTGTGGTGGGTGTCGCAATGGAAGAATTGCAAGCACAGTCTGAGGGAGGCCTGAACTAGGTTTGCTGACTTTGTTTTGTTTCTTATTGTTGTTGTGGGTTCACCCCCTTAAATAATGGCCTTCTTTTAACAGAACTGGTTAAGGTCCCAGAAAACTGTGTTAACTTCTTCAGAGGGTGACACCCTTGATAACCCAACCACCTCTTATGTGGCAGTTTCTCCCAGGTTGGATGTGGTCATTGCCATCTTGAATTAGCACAACTCGGACCGCTCACATGAGGCCCCTGTAAGGCAGGACCTAGTATTCCCATATGGAAGGCAAGAAGGACTCAGAGGTGAATGAAGATTCACAAGGTGCATAGGCTGTTTCCCCACACCGAGGATACAGGAATGGTTACTTTACTGCAGGGAGGGAGGCTCTTCCTCGGTGGTGCACCTGCTTGTGAGTCGTCCATGTGAGTAATCCCAATAAACTCATTGGTTCACCAAGCTAGACTTGGTGGGATAATTTCTTTGGTCTGTCTTTGTCGTCTCTGGGGTGACTAGAAATGTATTCATCAGGAAGAGTCATATGACAGCCTTCTATAAGGCCCATGACCCTTAAAGTTTCTGCCACACCTCCATATTGGGGATCTAGCTGCCCGCATAGGAATCTGGGGGACAGTCCACATCAATGGATGTAGATAACTCAAGATGCTGGGCTGAAATACAGGGGGGACAGGATTCAGTGGTGAGAGACCGACTACCAAGTCTTATTGAGAACAGGTCTGCCCTAAACACACTGTAAGGAGTATGGCGTCATAGCAGATAACATTGCGTTCTATAGGTTTGTCCATATTTCAAGTGTATAAAAACCGCAGAGATTCCAAGACCATTGAAAATAGACAACAACACAAATATATGAGCCTATTCATAGCAGTGTTCATAAAAGCTAAAGGTGGAGCAGCTCAAGTGGACACTGACAGATGCCAGATAGAATATGATGCAGTTGGAATACTATCCAGTCATAAAGAAGAATGAAGCTCTGGTCTATGCTCCAGTATGGGTGGACCTTAAGAAGATTCACAGAAACACAAAGTAGATTTGTGCTTGTCAGGGGAGGGAGGAATTGAAAGACTGTGCATAGGTACAGTGTTTCCCTTTGAGGAATGTATGGTGGATATGAAAACTTCTCAGTGGTGAATTTCAAGTTATGAGAATAATATTTTAATTTTTCTGAGACAGGTTTCTTTGTAGCTTTGGAACCTGTCCTGGAACTAGCTCTTGTAGACCAAGTTGACCTCGAACTCACAGAGATCCGCCTGCCTCTGCCTCCTGAGTGCTGGGATTAAAGGCGTGTGCTACCACCACCTGGCTAATATTTTAATTATTTTAAAGCCTAGCAATTACATGTGCTATAATAGAATATAATATCTTAACTCAGAAAACTTGAGTCAGAATTCCTCATGGGCCCTGTCTGCAGAATCAGGAGCTGTGCTTGCTACAGCTTTCTTGAGAAAGACCGTGTGTTGCTATGTCCTGCAAGGATTTTGGGTCTTGGTGTGGGTTGGGGGTTGTGGCTGACTAGGGTTAGTGAGGGCGTGAAGAAGGAACACACATTTGTACAGTGAAGCTAGAATCTGGTGGGGTTCTCTAACACACCATCTACCTCCACCTGGAACCTTGGTATGTTTATTAGGTACAGCTGGGGAATGCTAGTCTCCACAGGAGGACTCTGTAGGCAAGCAGTGTCGGGTGGTAAACATCCCAGGGGCAGAAGCTGCAGTTCCTAATCTGTACACTGATCAATCATTTATCAATACTTAGACTCTGTCATGGCTACTCTTGGTTGTCAACTTGACTTCATCTGGAATTTACTAAATCCCAAATGACTGGGCATACTTATGAGGGACTTTTGTCAATTAAACCATTTGAAGTGGGAAGAACCACCTTTAATCTGGATCTTTTGAGGTGGGAAGATCCACTTTAAATAGGACCACACTTTGCTGGAAGCTTATATAAAGGAAGAAGGAAGCATGCTGTGGGATAATGCTTTTGTACTCTGTAAAGATTTGTCACTCATATTGGTTTAATAAAACACTGATTGGCCAGTAGTCAGGTAGGAAGTATAGGCAGGGCAGTCAGACTAGGAGAATTCTGGAAAGAAGAAAGGCAGAGAGTCAGTCACCAGCCAGATGCAGAGAAAGCGAGATGAGAATGTCTCAATGAGAAAAGGTACCCAGCCATGTGGCTAAACATAGACAAACATAATGGGTTCATTTAAATTGTAAGATCTGGTTAATAATAAGCCTGGGTTAATAGACCAAACAGTTTATAATTAAGATAGGCCTCTGTGTGCTTCTTTGGGACTGGACAGCTGCAGAACCGGGCGGAACAGAAACTTTCATCTACAGAAGCGCTTGCTCTTTGCCTACTTGCTGACACTCTCCCTGGCAAGACCACTCCTTCCCAGGCATCAGAGCCTACTTCTTTGGGATTCTGGCATGTACTGAAGACCAGATGAGACATCCAGCCTCATAGACTGAACTTCTGGATTCTTGAACTTTCTTTTGGTAGACAGTCATTGTTGTACTAGCCTGTAAGCCACTCTAGTAAGTCTATCTATCTATCTATCTATCTATCTATCTATCTATCTATCTATCTATCTATCTACATATCTACCTACTTATATATATTTTATGAGTTCTGTTTCCTTAGAGAACCTTAGCTAATGCAAACTGCCCAGAAAAGCTTTGCTATTTCTCTTGAGCCTGGTTCATATGGCTAATGTCTTTGCCATTTGGTCTTAGAGTCCTTAACAGGCCGTGCCTATGTAAAAATACACATTTAATCCAGATATTTGAGGAGGAAAGATACACCTTAAATCACACAAAGTACATACTTTCTTAGGACTTGTTCACTCAGAGTCTCCACTCCCTACAGTGCCTGTGAGAGGCAGCTGCAGGGAAACATGACAATGTTCTTTGTCATAATTGTAATATGGATGGGGACCCCTCTGTCACCCCTGGAAGCATCTACAGAGCAGCTTGACATTGATGCTCACCAGGACCACCACAGGGATCTTGGGATTAGAAGACATCTCTAAGATAGCCTCATGCCAAGGAGGAAAGAACTTCCCACTGACTCTGCAGCCATTCCTGGGCCTGGGCAGAAGGGTGGCCGCTTTGCTCTGGCCTAGCAGTCTTTGGGACTGTGACTTAGCATCTCATTCTCCCCTGTCTTCTCAACTGATGAGATTTTCCCAAATGGGTTCATCACATCCCTGTTTATGGGCACTGTCTTATGCAAAGACTAAAGTCTGCTAGTGAAGGTGTTCTGGCCAGACAGAGGAGGTTCCCCTGGAACTCTTGACTTCTGGCTTGGTCTCCTGCCCTCAAGGTCAACCTCTTGTGTCCCGTGCTCCCAGCTGCCCATCTGGGTGGCTCCAGCTATCCTGGAGACAGCAGCCTTGGTGGTAGCAATGGCAAGGGTGTCATGACACTAATGAGTCACTGCTGGGCCTGGTTCTCTGTGACTCAGACAGGAAGCCAGTAACCAGTGAAACCAGAAGCTTCTATGGACCTCTCTGGGTTGGAAACCCCTGAGTGTGTTTTAAGCTTCTATTTCTAGAAGCCAAAAGGGAAATAAGCCTCAGAAGGACTGACTAATTTACCCATATTCAGCCGTGTAGAGAGACTGGCTGGTAGAGAGTTGTGGGAGCCAGGGCTCTTGTTTCTTACCAAACTAAAATGTATCCTTTAGTAGTTTACAGCTGGAGCCCAGTGAGGGAGCAACTGGAATTATGCAAAGGAACAGTTCCACACACAGGTGGGAGGCTGTCCTGGAATAAGGGAATGAGTCAGGCTGAGAAGAGTGGGCCCCATGGTTCCTCAGCAGCACAGGAGAGAGAGAGAGAGAGAAAGAGAGAGAGAGAGAGAGAGAGAGAGAGAGAGAGAGAGAGAGAGAGAGAGAGAGAGAGGTGTGATGCTGCATGGCTCTGGCAGTGTCAGCCCAAGGGATGGCTGTGGCAGTAAGGAGTGGTGCGGCAGCAAGTCAGGCCCTAGAGACCTGGAGTCAAGAGTTTAAAACAAGCTGGGCGGTGGTGGTGCATGCCTTTGATCGGGAGGCAGAGGCAGGTGGATCTCTGTGAGTTGGAGACCAGCCTGATCTACAGAGCAAGTTCCAGGACAGGCCCCTACAGACAGCTACAGAGAAACCCTGTCTTGAAAAACCAGAAAAAAAATAAAAGAGTTTAAAACAAATCTATTTGAAGTCATTTTATCTGATCATATAATGGAGTGCAGGAGAAATCACCAAGGCCATTAAAAAAAAAACCTGTAAGGAATTGTTTTAAAATTTAAAGTGATGAGTTTTCTGTTTCTTGAAATGTCTAAACAACTAAATCCCATCTTGAGTGTTACTGGAGTTTTCAGGGCAAAAGTCTGAGCTCTGACAGCCCTGCAAACCAGGCTCCACCTCCTCCTTTTCGGGTACACCAATGAAGGAGACCAGTAATGGTGAGAAGGAGAGATAGAAGGTTTCTGGAGCTGTGTTAGGAAGAACAGATAAAGGGGTCCAATGACTCTGAGGTAAATAGAGGAAGAATTGCTATAGGGACAAGAGGTCTGCAGAATGGAGCAGTCCTGGTCAGGGTACGCGCTGGTTGGCAGTGTCTCAGTCCCATTCTGCAAGGTGTTCTGAAGAAGTCCTCCCTTGTGGGGCTCCCTCTAGCCCCTTGAGATGATCACTTCTGCCCCAGGGTGCAGCCTCACAGAACAGATAGAGGGAGAGTGGTCCTCGATGAGGGAGGGTCTCTTCCAGGCTTTGCTATTCCTGGCATTCAAGGTGACGGTAGTTTCAGATAGTGATTTATCTCTGTGCCTTCAGTCTCAGGTCAGATAGACACTTCCGTGGTGAACTGCACACCAAGCAGCAGAGCTAAGCTGGTGACTCAAGGGAGATAGGTGCAGTGAAGGCAGGGATGCCAGGCTCCCATCTTGCTTTCAGTTGCCTTGTGAGCCCAAGTGAGTCCATGTTCTTCTTCTTCGGCAGCAGCAGCTTCTAAGTGCCCGTTCTCTGAGGAGCAGCAGTGTGGGGTTTTGACCTCTCTACTGTGCACTACAAACTCTCAAGGGAGAAGGGGGAAAGGCCCTTGGCACTGATAAGGTGTTGCTAAAGGAGCTGCCTGCTGGCTGACTCCCAGCCATCCACATCTGGGGCAGTTTGATAAAATGCCTAGGCTCATTATTACTCCAAACAAGCTTCTGGCCAGGAATGGTGGTGCAGGCCTTTACTCAAGCGCACTCAAAGAGTCAGAGGCAAGTGGATGTTTGTGAGTTAGAGGTCAGTCTGCTTTCCATAGCAAGCTCCAGGCTACACAGTGAGACCCTGTTGCAAACAAACCAAAATCAACAGCCTGCTCTTTTCTTCAAGTCTCCTTCCTATCTGTCATGTGCTGGCCACCTGAGCTAACTTCCTAACACGGTTTCAGCCATGCCATTTTCTCTCCTCAGCCATTTTTAGCAGGGCTTCCTGTTGCCTACATGAAGCTCAATATTTTGGCTTGGAGCAAGGGAAAGCTGGATGATTTAGCCCCTCTAGCCTCTAATTTCCCTATTGTGTGCAACACCTCACACTCTTGTTATACTGTGACCCCGATTCTGGGTCATTTCTTCAACACTGAGAAATTGAAAAAGTCAAGGATCAACCTGATTTATGATAATATACAAGGATTTGTTCATTCTTGGACTGGGAAAAAAGCCTAGCATCAAATGAGACTTCAGGCAGGGCTCGATCCGGCAGCTAACAATTTTCCCAGAAGCTAAGTCCGTTTGTGTCTAACTTAGTCCCCAGATGTTGCCAGCAGCCACTGGGACTTAGCTGCTTTGTCTCTGAAGAAAGAATGACTGTGCACAACATTCCTAGCCGATCTTCACTCTGAATATATAGAGGTGTCACGGCTATCTCAGGTACCCGGATCCCTGTGGCCAGCGGAAGAGGTGCACTGCCTTACGCTAGGCTTTTCCCCCTGGAGTTTCTCCAGGTGGAGAGGATACCTAGTGTCTTAGTTAGGGCTTTTTATTGCTGTGAAGAGACACCATGATCATGGCAGCTCTTATAAAGAAAAACTTACTTGGGGTATCTCGCTTCTAGTTTCAGAGGTTCAGTCCATCATCATCATGATGGGGACTATTGTGGTGCAGGCAGACAAGGTGCCGGAGCTGAGAGTCCTACAGTTGGAACAGAAGGCAGCAGGAAGTTGACTGAAGGTCATACTGAGGGAAGCTTGAGAAAAGAGACCTCGAAGCCCACCCCCACAGTGACAAGCTTCCTCCAACAAGGCCACATTCCTAATTCCTAATAATGCACTCCCTTTGGGGGCCATTTTTTTTTCAAACCACCACATTCCACTCCCTAGCCCCCAAGGCTTAAAGCTGTATCATAATACAAAAAAATTATTCAATCCAACTTCAAAAGTCCTCATAGTCTATGTATAACAGTCTTAAACTTATTTCAAGTTCAAGATCCAAAGTCTCTTCTGAGACACATGGCAAACTATTAACTTTTAGTTTTTATCACCTGCAAAAATCAAAATCAAAAAGCAGATCACATACTTTCAACATATAATGTCACAGGATATACATTACCACCAAACATAGGGAAGGGTACATAGCAAGGAAATACTGCACTACAGCAAGACCAAGAACCAGCTGACCAAACTTTATTCTCTACATCTCTGCGTCTGACGCTAAGACACTCTTCAGGTCTTTAATTCTGTTCAGCTTTGTTGACTGCAACACACTTGTTTCTCTTGGGCTGGTTCCACTCCCCGCTAGCAGCTCTGCTTGGCAGGTGTCCCACAACTCTGGTATCTCTAACGTCTTGGGAACTCCAAGGTTCAACCAGAAGTTTAAATTCACAGCTTCATGCAGAGGCCTCTCTACAAGGCCTCCATTCAGGGACACTCCTGACACATGCCTGGCCTCAGTAGCTTTCTTTAGGCATGAAGGTAAATTCCATAACCCATTTCTTCTGTCCTTAACTCTAAAGCTAGAACCACATGACCAAAGCTGCCAAGTTCTGCTGCTTACTGGAGCAGGAACCTGGCCCCCTTGTTTAATTACATCTTCATCAGCTTTCTGTTTTCCTTCACTGCCTAAGCTTGGCTGTCCTTGAACTTGCTCTTTAGGCCAGGCTGGCCTCAAACTCAGAGATTTGCCACCCTCCACCTTCCCAATGATGGGGATTAAAGGTGTGTTCCACCACACCTGGCTGTAAACTTTTCTTTAGTTCCTTTTCACAAATTGGCCATTTAACTGGGTGGGATCTTGCCCTGAGGTCCCCACTCCCTTTATTCCATTTCTTAAATCCATTTATCTCCTTGAACATAGGATTTAGTTCCATTCTACTTCCTGGTGCTCTTTTTCTCCTCAAACTTTACATTAGTAATTTACCCTGCTCAGCTTGCTCCTCTTCATTATAAATCTTCATTAGAGTTACCACTATTAGTCACATGACAGAGTCTACACTAGGTTGTTTTGAGATTTCTTCTGCTAATGGAATTAATTCAAAACTCTTTACTTTGGCCTCAGGCAGAGTCTTTGGACAAAGGCAAAAAGCAGCCATATCCTTCACCAAAATATCACAAGAATGATACTAAATGACACTAAAGAATGACAACATACTAAAATTCTTTCATGAAACCTCTTGAGCCAGCTTCTGACATTTCAAATAATTATCAACACCATTGTCTTCCATGCTCCTACTAGTCTGCCCCATTGGACAGTACTTAAAGCATTCCACTGCTTTCTTAACCCAAAGTACCAAAGTCCATATTACTCCAAACAAAAGCATGGCTAGGCCTATCATAGCAATATTCCAGTCCCTGGTACCAGCTTCTGTCTCAGCTAGGGTTTTCTATTGCTGTGAAGAGACACCTTGACCACAGCAACTCTTATAAAGAAACATTTAATTGGGGTGGCTCGCTTATAGTTTCAGAGATTCAGATCATCATCATCATCATGGTGGGGAATATCGTGGTGTGCAGGTAGACATGGTGCTGATTATATCTTACCAGAAAGGCAGCAGGAAGTCAACTGACTGAGAAAGGAGACCTCAAAGCTCATCTCTTACAGTGACACACTTCCTCCAACCAGGCCATACTCCCTAAAAGTGCCACACCCTTTGGGGGGGCATTTTTTTTCAAACTGCCACACCCAGATGAACTGGGGTATCAGGAAAGAGTGGGAAGCTAAGGAAGCATCTAGGTGTTGGGTTATACTAGTTAAAGATGTATTATATTCTTGAGTGCTGCGGAATATTGGTTTAATGATGCAAAGATGTCTTGCATTCTTTTATGTTGCATTTGTTTAACTTGGTGAAGCTATATTACTTTGTCTGCCTAATATACCTGATTGGTCTAATAAAGAGCTGAATGGCCAAAAACTAGGCAGGAGAGAGAAATAGGCGGGGTTTCCAGGCGGGGAGAGTAAATAATAGAGAAATCTAGGCTAGAGGGGTGAGAAAAGGAGGAGAGGAGCTTGCCAGGAGCCAGCCACAAAATAAGAAGGAAAGAAAAGATATATAGAAATAGAAAAAGGTAAAAGCTCAGAGGCAAAAGGTATATAGGATAATTTAAGAAAAGCTGGCTAGCCAGGTGGTGGTGGTGCACAATTTTAATCCCAGCACTTGGGAGGCAGATGCAGGAGGATCTCTGTGAGTTTAAGGCCAGCCTGGTCTACAAAGCAAGTTTCAGGATAGCCAGGACTGTTACACAGACTGTTACTGTCTTGAAAAAAGAAAAAAAGCAAAAGTAAAAAGAAAAGCTTGCTAGAAACAAGGAAAGCTAAGGATGGTTATTTATAAGTAATAATAAGTCTTCATGTGATTATTTGGGAGCTGGGTGTTAGGCCCTCAAAGAATAAAGAATAAAACAAACAAAAACACCCGACTACACGTAGGCTCGACTCACTGCATAATCTCTTCCTTCCTGTGGCTGACTGACAACATTCTAAGTGTCTATTTCATGAGGTCACATTAAGCACAGATTAGGGGGCCAGTGACCTGCTCCTCCATCAAAGCCATGCTAGTGATGCCAGTGATTAGCAGGACATAGTGAGCTCTTTGGAAAGAGTTCCAGGTGCTTTTTCCTTTCTAGGAAAACTCCAGGTTTTTATGTCCTGGCACAAGTAATTGGACAGAGTCATGTGGACACTAAGTTACAAATAGGAGAATTTGGAAAAGAATATATTACCACAGGTGAAAGTGGGTTGGAGAAGAAAAGAAGTTCAGAGGCACCAAGCAATGTATAGGAAGGAGGGGTGATTTTGGCGTTACATTTCATGAGCTTTCAGTCATTTTCATAGCACAGGCTTTTCAGTGCACCCTGTATCTGCCACATGTGGTTCTACATGCAGTCTCCACCCAGATGCGTGCATTGTAGGAATATACTGGACCATAAGTTCCTTCTAAGCACTCTGGGTTCTGGGCAGGCTCTAGCAGGATGGGGGTGGAGCTCAACAGTTTCTCATTTGCTAATTGTGCGCTTGGGTCCAGCCTCCTGGACCTCATTCCCTGCCTGTTCCTCCTGCTTCACTTAGCTCCCTTGGGAAGAGAGAGTTGTGGGTGCTGTCCTGGGGTGGGAGCTGTCCAGCTGCTCTGCCTGTTCTCTTCTCTGGAAAGATCAGCCTCCATTCTCTTCCTCCCCGACGCATGCCCCTATTCTTTGTCACCTACCTGTAATGGTGTTTCTTAATTCTGTTTTGTTTTGATGGTGGTAGGATTGAGTGCAGGGAATTCTCCCATGGAACTACAATCCTCAGGCCACTTCTGTCTTTCTTCATATCCAGTTGTTTGTACACTCAGCTTTTTCTGTGAACAGAAAGACTCTAAGGCAGGGGGATTCATACTTGTTCATTGTAGGGGTTTACAGGCCATCATTACTGACAGTTGAGTGTGTGAAAAGCGTTTTGCTAAGAACTTTTTGGGACTGGATGGGTGGTGCATACCTTTGATCTCAGCACTCTGGAGGCAGAGGCAGGTGGATCTATATAGAACATTCCAGCATATGTGTGCAGGGGTGGGGGGTAGGAGGGACGGTATTTTAGTGTTTTACTGAAGCACAGATCCCTTTAAGTACTCTGGAGGCCTCTGTCCCTGTGCAGACCTTGTATCAAAACAAACCAAACAATAACAAAAAACTCAAAACCTACCACTACCCGCCAAACAAACAAACAAAACAACAAAATTCCCAAATCACCACCACCACCAAAGACAAATATTCTTCCTATGCAGCCGTTGATAGAGTGCTGCCTTAGCTCACATAAAGCCCTGGGCTACTCTCAGTGCAGTTTAAACCAGGCAGGGTAGTGTGGCTGTAATTCTAGCACTTAGAGGGTGGAGGCAGAAAGAGCAGAAGTTCAAGGTCATTCTTGCCTACCTAGTGAGTTTTACACTAGACCCTGTCTCAAACAAACAGTTTTCCTCCTGTGCTGGGAATGTGGCTGAGACAGTATAGAAAGATTGGAAACTAGGGGTCATGGGGAGGGGAGGGAGTGCTTTATTCTGGAGTCTGGTGGAAGTCTTCTGCCAGCTAAGAGTTCCAGAACAGTTAACAAAATTTGTGGTGAGATTACTAACACAGAGACAGTGCTCACTTTATACATATATTTTTTTTTCCTTTTTCGTTCTATTTTATTTGAGACAGAGTTTCTCTGTATAGCTCTGTCTGTCCTGGGACTCACTCTGTAGACCAGGCTGGCCTTGAACTCACTGAAATCAGCCTGCTTCTGCCTCCCAAGTGCTGGGATTAAAGACGTGCGCCACCACTCACTTTGTATGAAGATATTAAATGGTAGTGACCCATGCTTCAGACCTGAGTGGGTTTGGACTTTCTCCTTTCCCCGCTATAAACCTGCAGTTTTCTAGAAATCTCACCAGAAACCCCATTTACAGCAAAGGGCATTGTCTTAACCCCCTTGCGCAACTCTTGTGGCTTATGGTTTTATCATCTTTTTCAGATAGCAATCCTATCCAAGGGGCCTCTGGAACCACACTTATTTAAAAAAGGGGAGAAAGGAGAAAAAAAGGTTTCTTAGTAATGCTCTGAGAAATAACTTCACAGCCACCAAAACTGTATCTAAGGCTACCACTAAAACATTTCAGGGAGACTCCCCCTTGAAAGGCCCGCACACCTGTAGTTGGGTGTGCTCTCTGACCTGAGCCCCTCTTTTTTACTTCTTTTTTGTTTTTGTTTTTTTGGGACAGGGTTTCTCTGTGTTGCCCTGGCTGTCCTGGAACTTGCTTTGGAGGCCAGGCTGGCCTTGAACTCACAGACAGCCACCTGCCTCTGTCTCCAGAGTGCTGGGATTAAAGGCGTGCACTACCATGCTCGGCCTCTCTTTCTCTTATATCAGACATGTCTTCTTAATAATTCCAACTCTGCTTCATACTGGCTTGCCCTAAAATTCTTTTCTGCTGTGACATCAAGACTCTCACCTTGCTTAATTGGCAGTCTGTGGGGAGAGTTCTTTGGGTAGCTGTGTGGAGGTGTGTCAGGCCAGCTGCCAGGACACACAGTAGCAGGTGCTATGCATGCCCTGGGCTCCATCTGCAATAAAGAACTTGTACATACTCTCTCTTAATATGGGCAGCAGGCAGCACTCTGGCACAGGTAATATATCCAGTTACAGGCGAGGAACTTGGAGTTTAGTAAGTGACTTGCCCAAGCTCACATCATTAGCAGGCAGTAGCTTAGAGGCTTGAACATATGTCTCCTCTAGCATGTGATGTTTTAATGCAGACGTCTTTCTCAGGCTGATGTCTTTCTGGAGGATGGTCCTGCTCCAGGTGATTCTCTAGACACAGATTGGAAGGAAGTAGGGAAGAGGCATGGGGGAGCTTGAGTCTCCCTGAGGACAGGCAGTGTTAAGGCACACATGACTCTCTTCTTGTTCTGGGTGGTTGCCAGTTGGGGACTGCGGACCACCAGACCCTGATTTTCTTGTAAACTTGTTTTCCTCTGCTCTGAACAGCCTGCAGCTGCTCTGAGCATGAGACCTGATGGCAGACTGGTGGGTTTGCAGCTGAAAGACCCCGAGAGCTTTGGCGTGGCCAGAGCCCGATATAAGCTGCTCCTGAGCGTAATAAAGTGGGCCTTCTTGGCATTCTTGTCTCAAAGATGTAACCGGGGTCCCGGCTGTCTGTCTGTCTGTCTCTATCTGTGTGTGTATGTTTTTAAATTTTCAGCCTACTTCCCATAGCATGTAGTGAGTAGGGCGTGGAACAGAACTGGTGAAGTTTTACAGTTGCCTGGGTAGTTAAGAAGGGACTTCCCTAGGTGACCAGCTGTGGACAGATTCCAGGAGCACCTCTGAGAATGGCCTCAGGGACAGAGGCTCTTGTCATCCTGGGGCCTCAGAAGTTGGAATCATGCAATTTTATTTGCTGGAGGAAATGGAAATTGGGAACTTGCTCAAACTCTGCTGGAATATACAGGTGGCATGAGCAAGCCGCTGAAGCTGCCTGGAGGGAACAGAGCTGATTCAGGAAGGGTCAGCAGTGGACAGGGACGGGGAGGGCGGGGGGGGGGGGGGGGGGGGGGGCGGGGCAATAGCTCAGCCCTCCAAGTAAAAGGTCCTGATCTCTGGGCAGGCACATGGGAGCTATGACCCGCTGCTAGCCTCCTGAGCCTTCTAGCTGAGAGAGAGAATGGACCAGCCTTCCAGCTGGCCTAGACAGCCTGCCTGCCCAGAGAGGAGAAAGGGGAGGGAACAGGGTTAAGACCCGGGTGCCTTCCACCCAGAAGACAGCTGGTGGGCGTGAGGCTGGTGGGTGGAGGTTACCGGGCCACCCCTCCCCCTTCTCTGCAGAAGCAGTCGAAGACACTGTCCGCTTTTATTGTCTTTACCACTGGGTGTTTTCGGAGGCAATTTAAACACTGGCAAACACCAGCCTTTCGTTCTTTCTCTGGCCACTGAAAGGAAGCGGTGGACTTAAGAATCATCTGAGTGGCGAGGCCAGGGCCAGGAAGACGGGAAGGGTGGGGGAAAGAGTGAGACGATGGTGAAAGTATGTGGTTTGGCGGGTGGGACCAGGCTCGGGTAATGGGCTGAGACCTGCGGCGAGCAAGGGAGGAGGGCCCAGGCCTTGCTGGGCGGCGACCTCAGCCCGCAGGAGGCTCTGGGGAGGGCTCGGGGCGGGGACAGGAGGTCTGCCAGGGCCCAGTCACCCCTTCCCCCTCTGCGGGAGGATGACAGGAAGGAGGGCGGCTTTTATACTGTATTAAAATCCTACGCTCTACCTAGGACACGGTGTACCAGCTGTGCAATCAGTCAGCACTTGTCGGGCAAGAGACTGGTGCTCGGGGCCTCGTGGATGTATCTAGTTGTGCTGCGAGGGCGTAGACCAACGAACCCCCCTCACCCCCCTCCCGCGCCCCTGGCTGGCTTTAGCCTTCTACCTCTCTGCTTTCGTTTCCATCTGACACCAACCCACCTTTCCATTTCCTTCCTTGGGTTTGGACCCCAGGAGCTTGGATCCCGCCTCCCTTCCTTAGTCCCAGATCCTGGGTGAGGAGATGTTACCAGCCTTAGCCAGTACCACCCGGAGGGTGTCGCGCAGGGCGGGTCTTTCCTAATCTTGCCTCTGCACAACCCTGATGATTGTACAGGGCAGCGGGTGCTGTGTTTGGGAGTCTGGAGTAATCCTCCCCAAAGGTGTCCCGGTGGGTAGCACAGCTGCGGAGTGGAGATAGATGGACCCGGGCCACGGGTCTGCCCACAAGGCCAGTGGCCTGCCGCCTCCTGCAGGCTCTCTGTACCTCTGGAGTCTGCAAGCAAGGACACGGTGCCAGGAAACTTGGTTTAATCATGAGCAAAGTGAACCTGCCAGAGTCCATTCTCTCTCTCTCTCCCTCTCTCTCTCTCTCCCTCCCTCCCTCCCTCCCTCCCTCCCTCCCTCCCTCCCTCTCCACTTGCAAAGCTTGAACAATAACTTGCTTGCTTCTTGCTTCTTAATCAGGTTATTTGGGGGCTGCAATTAAGCCAGTCCTTCTCAAATTAGTTCTGGGTCCAACCCTACTCTTGGCACATGACAACTGACCTTGGCCTCTGTTTTCCAGTCTGGGAGGGACAGTAACAGAACCACACTCATTGGGCCCAGCAGTGAACTCAACTGCTGAGGATTTGTAAGTTGCCCAACACAGGTTGCCTGTCGTCATAGTCAAATGGGACATTTTTGTGCAAGTAATTTGTAAACTGTGGTGTGTTCTTTAGAAATGTAGGCGGTTACTCAGGTACAGACTAGGTGAAATTCTGGGCTCTGCCCCATTTTCTACGGGAAATCCATCCTCAGCACCCTGGAACTTCCCCCTCCTCAGTACTATCCCCCCCTCTGAGGTACACACACACACACACACACACACACACACACACACACACACACACACACAAAGGAGAGATGTGAATTCGCGTGAATTCTAATTGGTCTTAATAATAAAAACCTGATGGGGGGAGGCAGGCAAGCTGTCTCAGAGGTTAAGAGCTACTTAACCTCTTAACTCTTTTATAGGTCCTGAGTTCAATTCCCAGCAACTACATGGTGGCTCACAACCATCTGTTATGAGATCTGGTGCCCTCTTCTGGCCCGCAAGCATACATGCAGGAAGAACACTGTATACATAATAAATAAGTCTTAAAAAAATAATAAAACCCCGAATGGGATAAATGCTGAAAGATCAGAGAAGTAAAGGAACAGTCACTAGAGAGACTTTTTACCTCTACCGAATCCTCAGACCAAAGGGGGCAAGATCCTGTCTCCATGAATTCTCAAACTGAATGGGCTATCCTGTCTCTACAAGTCCTCAGACTGAACGCAATGCCTTGAGCTCCTGTCTCCTCCTGCCTTGTGTTCCTCTTTCACCCAGCCATATCTCTTCCTGTCTCCACCTCCCTGGCATTAGGATTCAAGGTGTGTGACTCCCAAGTACTGGAATTAAAGATGTGAGCCACCACTGCCTGGTTCTGTTTCTCTTTGAGACTAAATCTGTCTAGTGTAGCTCAGAGTGGCCTTGAACTCACAGAGATCTGTCTGCCTCTGCCTCAAGTGCTGGGATTAAAGGTGTGTGCCACCACTGTCTGGACTCTATGGCTAACTAATGGCTTAGCTCTGCACTCTGATCCTTAGGCAAGCTTTATTTGTTATAGCACAAACAACAAGATATCACTACAGAGAAAAGCTGTGTATCTCTGCTCTATCATCTCTCTCTCTCTCTCTCTCTCTCTCTCTCTCTCTCTCACACACACACACACACACGAGAGAGAGGCAAGACAATATAAATAAAAAGAAGCCTCAGTTTAATCATCTGGAAAATGGGAAGCAGCAGTAATCAGGAGCATTAGAGGGGGCTCCACATCTGAGGAGGTGGCAGGAGGGGTGAGGAGGGGGTGGGAGAAGTGCAGTGTCTGGCACCGTGGTCTGCAAGTTAGAGGCAGTTTGTGTGCAGCCAGTGCCTTCTGAGCACCCTGCCTCCCCGGGCAGAGTATGAGCTCTTCGTCTATCCCGGTGCTCATGCCTTGGCTGCTCAGTAGGACTGTGACCTCACCCCCTCATCATGGCTCTCTGCAAATATGCAGAGTGTTACTTAGCAATAACGACTTTTTTCACGTTTATGCAGGAGCAAGATTTACTGAACACAGGCTTTTGCAGGTGCCAGGCACTTTCCCTGTTATGATCAATGAGGAAACTGGAGTTCACAGAGATTGACGAGATCACCGGCCCGAAAGAACTGGGATTGCAACTCAAGGTCGGTCTATCTCTAAGATTTTGCTTCTTTTTATTTTTATATTGTCTTGCCTTTCAAAACAGATTTTAAACTTTTATTGTATTTGCTGTTTACAGTGACACCACATGGATCTTTGCTGGTCAGTAAAGTGGATGAGCTGACAATTGATTTTTTAAAAAAGTCTGCAGGTACAAAGCACTTTGAAGACGCAAGGCTTTAACTGTAAGCTCTTGATCCTGTGATCTAGAAGTCTGGCTCTTTCTCTTGAAATGATTGGCTTTAGGGTTTAGTCTTACTTGTTACTTTGAAAGCACACTCTCTTTTACTTCCAGTAAGTTTGTGGTAAAGGCCCACAGGCAGCTGATTACAGAATTGTGATCTTCTGGAAATGCTAGTGAATCTTTGGGAGATGGAATTCCTGTATAACAAAGGCAGCCGGTGGCTGCTGAAGGAGACCAGAAAATGGCCTGTGAAGTGCTGTGATCATAAGACAGGGACCACACTCTGCTGGCCACACACACACACACACACACACACACACACACACACACACGGACTCACTTGGATTCGCAGTCACACCTCTGTGGTCACAACTCCGGGCAGTGAGGAAGCAGCACTGCCCCTGTTTGTCTCCCCACTCAGCCAGCTCTTGCTCTGCCAGCCCCTGAGCCTCTGTTCTGTGATGTCCCTTCTGGCCCCAGCAATGCGGGGCTGCCCTGAGTTGTCAGCTCTGCTGTCTGGAGGAACCGGCTTCAGTGCTGAGTGTGGCCCCGTGGAGCACTTGCAGGTGGGGAATGGTGGAAGAATGAAGAGAGCATTGTTCTTGATTAGCTCTGATTAATCCTTTCAGGGGACCCAAGATCAGAAGAAAATCAGCAGCCCGTGTCCAGCTGCCACCCATGGCAAATGAACTTGGTTGTTTTTACAAAGATCCTTTTCTTCATTGAACAGTCACATGGGTTCACCAGTCAGATTATGCCCATCAGTGGACCAGAGAGAAAAGTGATCACAACTGAATTCTCATGTAGCTCATTATCTAAATAGGGAGTCCTCTTTTGCATAAACAAGGAAAATACCAGGTATCAAAAATAAAACAAGCAAATAGGCTGCCAGCAGGCCAAATAAAGAATCGGCGTAGCAACCCAGACCACATGTGTCTACGCGGCTAGACAGATCAGGTGCAAATCTTGGGTCTGTTGCTCGATGATTGTGACCTCAGGCAAATCAAGCCCTTTGTGCTCCAGTCTTCTCAGTGACAAGTGAGGGTTGTATGAATATCAGTGGGGTCTTGCCGTGAACATTGGGTCAATTAAAATGGTGCCTAGGCCTTGAACATTGAGGCTTGCATGAACACTGAGCCAATTAGAATGGTGACTAGGCCATAATAAGTTCTCTAATACCTAATACATATATCATTATATCATGGCATTTGGTGTAGCTCAGAGATTGGTGTTGAGGTCTTCCTCTGTTGCTCTCTTATGGGGCTATGAAGTCCTGAGTGAATGTGTGTTGCTGACTTGGGCATGGCCGTGTCAAAGACCCCAGTGCCTCAGACCCATGGGAACTGGCAAAGCTCCTCTAGTCTGTGTTGTGGATATTGACAGTGTATGTGGGGGTGCGGAGGTCGGGGGTCTAGCATCCTTTGCACCTTCCTTCTCCCTAATGACTGCAGTCTGAGATTTCCCTCCCCTACAGACGACTAGTTAACCTTCCCTTGAGTTTCCGGGTTGTGATGCGGTAGGTTCCCTCCTTCAGAGTGAGCACAGACCACGCGGATCCCAGCTTTTCTGCCCTTTCTTCAGTGTCTATCATTTCTTCATCCCCTGCTGCCCCACTCGGGTGTCCAGGATCAAGCTGTGCTGGACCCAGTGCTTTTCACCTGAGTTTTGGGACAGCGTCTCTCACTGAACCTGAAGTTCACTGTTTCAGCTAGACTGGGTGATGGGTGAACGCCAGGGATCTTCCTGTCTCTGCCTTCCCAGTGCCAGAATCCCAGATATAAACCATCAGGCCTGGCTTTTCACATGGGTGCTGGGGATCCACTCTTATCCCTGTTCTGTTAGCAAGGCGGCTGCCAAAAGGTGTCCCTGCTCTCTTCTTATGCTATGGTCTGGCCTGCCGAGCTGCGGAGACCCCGGAGAATTACCACTGAGGGAGACCAATTTATAGATTTATACCTTACACTTCTATACACCTGTAATGCCGGCACTCTAGGAAGCTGAGGTAGGAGGGTTGTGAGTTCAAAGCTGGCCTGGGCCTCCTTGCGAGGCTCTGTTTCTAAATAAACAAACCCAAACCAACACCAAACAAAAGAACAAAGAGTGAGTTACGGTTTCACAAGAGGTTGCTTCTGTGAGCATTTCCTGTCAGAAGTCAGAAGTATGACTCTCTGCACGGCACTACGGCACTACGGTGACCTGCGCCAGAACCAGTCCTTGCTCAGGAATGCTGCCTATGTTCTACAATGAATAGGATGCTGCCTGCCAGGGATTAAGCATGGCTGCAGAACCGGGGTGACTCCTTGCTTTATAGGCCTTTCTCCCTGAAAGCCAACTCTGTTCCCTGACCCTCTGGAACAGGAGAAGGCCCTCCGGCACACACAGCAGTGAGTGAGTGGCATCTCTGTCCTCAGCTCCATTCCCAGGTCCTTTGGGAAGCCAGGCCTGGAGTGTGCTTGGCAGTGAGGAGGTTTATTGAACAGAAAGCAGCTCCACGGCTGGAGATAAAACCTATCCCTCTCCTCGTTCTGTCAAGCAGAGACTTCTCTTTCTCTCTGATTCGGCAGACATGTTGTTTCAGATGATGGTCATTAAAGCCAGATGTGAGCCTCTTCAAACTCACAACCTGGCAGAGTTGTGAGTGCTCTTGGCGTTTCCACGAGTGAGCTTTTCTAGTGAAGATGAACGTGCTTGAGCTGGCACAGTTGGATTTTCATGCTGTGTTTGCATGTGTCTTAATTGGAATTCCCAAGTATTCTTTTTTCTTTTTCCTTTGAGATAAGGTTTCAGTGTGTAGACGTGGCTTGTTTGGAACTCTCTGTGTAGACCAGGTTGGTCTCAAAACTTACAGAGCTCTGCCTGCCTCTGCCTCCCGAGTGCTGGGATTAAAGGCATATGTACTACTTTGTCCTGCTTTTGTGGTACATTTTAAAGTTAAGGGTCCAGGCTGAGAATAGGGCCTTGGGCATTATACTACATACCAGAACCCTTTATTAGAGACTTTTTTGCTATTCCTTACTAATCTTATTTCCAGATCCTCCCAGCCACGGTTCACTCAACCCCTGTAACTGGTTTAGTTTTCCTAAGCACAGCTCTGATTAGATTTCTCTTTTTTTCTGCAAAACTTCAACAACTCCCCATTCCTCATAGTAGCAAGTGTACCCTGCCTTCAGTGTCTTCCAGAACATGGCTCAATTTCTTCTGCTATCATCTATGCTTAATCAAATCAGATATGTTTCTGTATTTTAGCCAATGAGGCCTCGTTGATTAAAAACATGGTATGTGTTTGCTTTGTTTTGCTTTTGCGACAGGGTCTCCTTATGCAATCCTGGCTGGCCTGGTACTTACTGTGTAGACCAGGATGGCCTCTACGTTACAGTTCTGCTACGGTTACAAGCTTGTAAAACCTGGATGCAGATTAGGTTCTTATTGTGGAATGACTTATAGTTTCTTAGTGGAATTCGTCATTAGAGCAAAAGACGGAGACAAAAATGTGCTCTCTCATAGAGGAAGGATTCTGTACTATCTAATGTAGAACAAATTTCCCGGTAAATAAAGTCCAGGGACTGTTGGTCACGAGCCTCTGTAGGTGGGGTTTCCTGTTCCACCAACCAGATCCCAAATAGCCACACAGAAATTTAATGCTAGTTATAAATGCTTGTCTGATAGCTCATGCTTATTACTATCTAGCTCTTACAACTTAACCATATATATTAATCTACATTCTGCCACATGGCTTTACTTCACTTTCATCCTGCACCTCCTGGTTCCTCTCTGTGTCTCACTGGTGACTCCTCTGATTCCCCCCTTCTTCCCAGCGTCCTTAGTCTGGTTCTCCTGCCTAACCCTATCCTGCCCAGTTTTGGGCCTGTCAACTTCTTTACTAAACCAATTACAGTGACATATAGTCACACAGTGTAAAGGAATAGTCCACAAACATCCTTCCTCCTGATTGTTCCGTTCTCCCTTTACCTCATTGACTACCACCCGACCTCAGACTCAGTCCTGACTCCCATGCCCAGTCCCTCTGTTATCCTTTCTTCCCATGACAGGCTCCCACTGATGCCTTTGGATTCTTGTTCTCTTGGGAGTAATTTTTCCATCTCAAACAGTGGCCAGAACGGTCCTCCTTCAACTCCACTTGGATCCTGTAATGCAACCATAAAGCTGTTGCCGTAGGGCCAGGCAGTGGTGGTGCACACCTTTAATCCCAGCACTTGGGAGACAGAGGCAGGTGGATCTCTGAATTCGAGGCCAGCCTGGTCTACAAGAGTAAGTTCCAGGACAGTCAGGACTGTTACACAGAGAAACCCTGTCTTGAAAACACAATCAATCAATCAAATAAAAAGATTTGTCTATATAGGACAGTATGCTACTGCTGTGGCTAGGCCTGTCATTACCACAGCCTGCTTTGATTCTGGTGCCCCTGTGTCCCTTCACCCTGGATTTTAGCAGTGTCTCATCTTGGCCTGTTGGGGTGTAGACAGCCTGAGGAGCCATATTGGTATCTCCCTTAGGCCGTGCAATGGTCCAGAGAAGGTGGAGGTTTCTCTGGAACCCTGCTGCCCCTAGCCCAGGAAACACAAAGGAAGTTAGCTCTAGGGCTGACTCTGGGTTTTTTGTGCCTGGCTTTTCCCAAGTTCATTTCTGGGGTCTTTTTTTTTTTTTTTTTCCAGTTTGGAACCCTCTCTTTGTCACTTGGCCCAGCTTCTTTTTTTTTTTAATGTCTTATTTCCTCCTTTATTTTTTTCTCTTTTTTAAATTGATATTTATTGAGATCTACGTTTTTCTCTGCTCCTTTCCCTGCCTCTCCCCTCCCCCCTTCAACCCTCCCCCAAGGTCCCCATACTCCCAATTTACTCAGGAGATCTTTTTCTACTTTCTACTTCCTATGTAGATTAGATCTATGTAAGTCTCTCTTAGTGTCTTCATTGTTGTCTAAGTTCTCTGGGACTGTGGTTTGTAGGCTGGCTTTCTTTGCTTTATGTTTAAAAACCACCTATGAGTGAGGACATGTGATAATTGTCTTTTTGTGTCTGGGTTACCTCACTCAAAATAATGTTTTCTAGCTCCATCTATTTTCCTGCAAAATTCAAGCTGTCATTATTTTTTCTGCTGTGTAGTACTCCATTGTGTAAATGTACCCCATTTTTCTAATCCAGTCTTCAGTCGTGGGGCATTTAGGTTGTTTCCAGGATCTGGCTATGACAAACAAAGCTGCTATGAACATAGTTGAGCACATGTCCTTGTGGCACGATTGAGCAGCCTTTGGTGGATATATACCCAAAAGTGGTATTACTGGGTCTTGAGGAAGAGTGTTTCCTAATTTTCTGAGAAATTGCCACACTGACATCCAAAGGGGTTGTACCAGCTTGCATTCCCACCAGCAGTGCAGAAGTGTTCCCTTTACCCCACAACCTCTCCAGCATAAGTTGTCATCAGTGTTTTTGATCTCGTTGGCCCAGCTTCTTATCTACCTTGTTTAAACGTGACAGTGGAGCACCCGACATGCCCTTTCAGCTGTCTGCAGATGTTGCACCAGGAATTGCCCATGAAGCACAGTTTGAATATGGTTACTTCTCCATAAAATCTATAAGGCTTTAGGAAGCTGCATGAGGCAGGAACTTCTGGAGAAAATTAATCTACATATGCAATGAACAGGTTAATGGACTATCTAGGCTGTGAGTCGCTAGGTTCCCTGGATGTCTCTTGCTATGGATGCCCCATGCCTCCTCCCAACCCTGCAGCAAGTGAGCCACCACCAGATGTTGTCTTTAACCTGGACCAATCGACTGCCAAAGTTAGCCTCTCTCCTTTGCAACTTGCCTAGCCTATGCTACTGTGTTATCAGCAACAGAGAACAGACCAAGGCAGAGAGAGGAGGCGTCGGTCTGAACCAGTAGCCTTTTGCCACATGCAAAAGAGCTTAGACTTTATCCCTAGCCATGGGGTTTGGGGTGGAGAGGTGCAGGTAGGGCAGGAAGGGAACAGTATTTCAGTGGGGGGTTGTAAAATAAATTCCGTTTGTCAGGAGCTGTGGGTGTGAGACTGAGGACCGAGGTGAGGGAGGACATCAGTACTGAGTCCTGGCCTTCATGTCACAGGTGGGCAGATAAGAGAGTAAGAAGGTCGGGTTCTGGGTCTGCACAACCAAAGCTCACAGACACTTGTGGGTCTGTGGACTAGGGGGGGTCTCAGACCTGTCTCCCCACATCACGCCTCGCTGCATCCTGAAGCTGGCAGAGCCCAGCACACAGCAGGACGCTGCCTTAGTTTTGCTCAATCCGGAACCTGTCGGTCTCGGAGTTGCAGTCTCAGCTCAGCCTGTAGCTCTGCCGGTGCTACTTTCTCTGCCAGTCTGCAAAGTGCTCTGCTGTCTCTTAGGAGGTGACAGGAAGTGCAACTAATTGGTGTTTGTGGAGTGCTCGGAAGCCCCCAGACAAAACACCGTAAGCTAGGGTTGCTCGTTCAGGGCGGGGCCTGGGCTGGTGTGCTCTGTGAGGGCTGAGTGGGTGTGCTCTGTCATGATGCCACATGAAGATACTCCTCTCCTCCCAGTTTCTTCTCTGGAAATATCATTTAGGAAAAATTTAAAATATAGAGCTATACAGAGAATAAAATAATGAACAGCCATGGTACCTTTCAACCCCAAATGAACAAATACCAACAGTTTCACAATTAACATCTTGCTAGAATTTAGAGAGAAAGAGAAAGGAGTGCGGAGAGAGTGAGCAATGGGTTAAACCCAGGGCCCTGCAACTTTTGGGCAAAGGCTCCAACCCTGGCTCTTAAAATATCTTCTCCATTCCATCTATGTGTTTGGACTTAAAAACTAATTCTTTATTTTTAAAGGAATTTATTTATTTAATTTTATGTATATGAGATAGATAGTCCTCTATCTGCATGTACACCTTAATGCATGAAGAGGGCATCAGATTTCACTAGAGATGGTTGTGAGCCACCATGTGGTTGCTGGGACTTGAACTCAGGACGTCTGGAAGAACAGCCAGTGCTCTTAACTGCTGAGCCATCTCTCCAGCACCCTAAAAAGTAATTCTTTTTATGATTAAATTTCAGTGTGTGTGTGTGTGTGTGTGTGTGTGTGTGCCCGCGCTGGCACCTGCAGAGGCTAAAGGAGAGTCTGGGGTTCCCTGAAAATGGAGGTACAGGAGGCTGTGAGCCAACCAGTGTGGGAGAAGCCCACTCTGGTCTTCTGAAAGATCAGCAAACCACTCTCGATGGCTGAACCATTTCTTCAGCCCTGACCCTTGTCTGTTTTTAAAAGAAAAGAGATAAAGCATTCCCGTCCTGCTCTGCCCTGCTGCCCATCTGTCCACTCACCAGCCAGCCACTCACCCTCAGGGTGACCACTGTCATAGCTGTGTGTCCCCTACGTCCTCCTTTCATGTGTATAACAGGACAGTGTGAGCAGACGGTGCGGGGTTGAAGTCAGTTCGTCAGGTCTGGAGATCCGGGGGCTTCTGCTTTTAACTGTGTTCTCTGGTCTCTGTGAACCTAAGTCTCCCCATCTTTACTGGGGCAGTTTTGGGCCAGTGACATTGCTGTTCTTCTTGGAACAGCAATGAATTGCAGTTCTTCATACTGGCAAATTGCTGGGCTCAATAAATGACAGCATTTCCCTTCTCTCTCTTTTTTCTATATGGAAAAGTCGTGGAGAACTTTCTGGAACCTGTAGTCCTTTGTACCGTTCCTGGGGTCCCCAGGTCACTGCAAGGCTGAGTGACTGTCCCTTAAGGAATGTTTGGACACTTCCGTGCTTCAGGTCAGGCTCACCTAGGTTTAGCGCAGAAGCTAATTCTACTTTGGAGACCCTGCTAGAACGGTTGGGGTGTCCTGAGAGGAGTGGCTGCCATGAGAAGAGGTTTGGAGTCTTCCTCCCAGGTCCCGCTCCATTTCAAGCTTCAGGTGAGTTGTGTGGTGGCATGGGAGGCAGAGACTCAGAACTATGCCGGTCATTTTGTTTTCCTTAATTCTACTGTTGAGGGTTCAGGTGATTTTCTAACCTAGCAGCCTCCAGCAGTGAACCTCCAGGGAACAGATGTCTGTCTCCAGCAAGCGACAGTAGGGGGCGCCAAACCCGCACAATTTGGCCCGCGGACCCTGCCTGGCAGTGACTGGCCCCGAGGCACCCCCTTTTCTGGACATTTCGCATAGATTCCCACAGCGGTGCAGCAGAGAACACACTTTGTGCAGGCGACAAACAGCCCTCTTGTCCCAGCCGTTGCCTTAGAGAGTCGCAGGGGCCTTCACCCCACAGACAGAATCATCGTGTCAGCTTAGATTTCTGTTAGCTCTTAAGGCAGGTCCAGAGTCCAGGACCCCGGGGATGATGTACCAGAACCGGGCCATGCTTGTCCAACCCCTAAAGTTATTTCAAAGGCTTTGCAATGTTTTCATTTGTACACAAACTGGGAAAAGCTGCGGAGTTTTGGCCCCGAGCGTTTAAGGCTGTCCTTGGTCAAACACATTTCCAGTTCTCCTCCCCGGGAGTTGACACACAAATCTACTTGCCAACATTTGCTTAGTAATTTATCTCCCAGGCTTGCAAAAGTTATATAAAGAAGCCAACTACCCCGGGTGAGACTTTTATGTTTTTGAAATATATATATTATATATATATATATATATATATATATATATATATATATATATATATATATATATATATAATTAGCATTGGGACCCAAGAGACAGTTCAGCTTTAAGAGCCAGTATTTAAGAATTGTTGCAAGCACAGGACCCAGTACTCACAAGGGGAGTTCATAGCTGCCTGTAACTCCAGCTCCGGGGTTATCTGGATTCCTTTGATTGTCACAGGCACCTGAGCTCACATACACCTGCCTACCCCTCTCTACACATAATGTAAACAAATCTTTAAAAAAAGAATCAGCATCAATATAGAAGCTCCTCACCCCCCATCCTCCTCCTCTGCACTGCTTTCCACAGCTTTGCTTTTCTCCTGTGGGGCAGAGGCCTGAGGGAGGACTGAGGCGGAGGACTGAGGCGGAGGACTGAGGTGGAGGACTGAGGCGGAGGATTGACGTGTCTTAGTTCTCCCACATTCACATTTCGGTGAGTCACAGATCTGAGATCTGGCTGGAGTCCTTATGACTCCAGCAGGATCAAAGTCCAGTTAGACTGGCAGGGTTTTGACAGAGTTCTGAAGTAACCATTGCCCGGACTTTGCCTCCTTTTGCAGTGTTGGCGGTAACTGTTTGGACAGATAATAATTGTTCCTCTTTATGGGGAGAGTTTGATCTCTGAGGATATTTATGTTCCTTATGATATCCATTCTTTTTGTGAAAAGAAATTCAAAATATCTCCCAGCTACTTTGACTCCTATAGCAGAACACTGCTATCCTGCCATGTGTGACTCGGTACCAGAACCTTTCTCTTTCTCCTTTGCATTCTCAGCTCGTGCTTTATTGCTAAAACACATCCGTACAGGTGCAGAAACTCTCACCTCAGGTTTCTTTTCCAGAGAGGCAGATTTCTTCCAGACTCCCGAGGACGCAGAGATTAGGAAGCTGCCTTTTGTAGCGCTTCAAACACTCAGTGCGGCTCTTTTCACGTGGCTTCGCACTCCAGTGGAATGGAAGGTTCGTAGAAGAGCGGGTGAACAGCAGCGCCTGTACTTGAAGGGCAGACGTCCTACCACTTTCCGGTAGATTACGTGCATATCCTTAGTCCTTTTTAGTTATAGGGATGGGTGGGTTTAAGGTTAATGCCCAGACTAGTTATGTTAAAGACTGGTAACATGCTAACAGAGTATCAGTGCTGAGGCCTGGCCCCGGGGCCTAACTACGTGTTCAAGAGCTATATCCAAAGCAAAATAAATAAGTAAGTAAATAAATAAATAAATTTAAAAAGCATATTTAAATTAAGTACACAGCACACCATTACCAAAGGTATCAAAATGTTTTGGAAATCATCAGTAATCATAACTATATTCTGACTTAAAAGGTGTTTAGAAGTCTGAGCTCTACCAAATACACGTTTAATTTTCCTGTGTGATGTTTTAATTGACTTTGGTAGACTATTAGGAAGAGTGTGAGAATTAAGAACTCTGACCTTACATCTTTAATGGCCGGCAGATAGGTCAGTAAGTGGCAAAGAACATTTCTATTTGGGACACATTACCACCTTTTTCTTTTATGGGGCTGAGACCGTATCCACTAGCCAGTCTCTTTTTATCCCTCCCCTCCTGTTCCTGACCTCTGGACCACTGTTCTATTTTCTACTTCTGTGAGCTCAGCGCTTTCAGAGGTGTGAAGAATGCAGCATATATCTTTCCGTACTTGGCTTAGTTCACTATTATGATCTCCAGGTCTACCTATGTTGCCCAGGTGATGGGATTTTATTCCTTTATTACAGCTGAATAATTATCCCTTCCTGTGTGTGTATGCAGATGTGTGCACGTGGGCCACGTTGTTCTTTCATTTGTTACTAGACAATTCAGTTGATTCCATGTCTTGGCTGTTGCGAATAGAGTTACAGTAATGTAGGTGTTGCAGGTGTTTCTCTAGAGCGATTCATATCTCTCAGCTATAAATCCTATAGTGGTAATGCTGCACCATGTGGTATTTCTATTCTTAATACTTTTTGAGGCAGGGTCTCACTGTGTAGCCATAGATGGCTTGTAATTCACTATGTAGACCAGGTTGGTCCCAAACTCACAGAGATATGCCTGCCTCTGCCTCCCGAGTGCTGGGGTGTTTTTAATATGTTGAGCAATCTCCATGTTTTTGTAGTGACTGTACTGGTTTATCTCTTTCTCCACGTTCTTACTAACATTTGTTGCCTGATTAGACCCATTCTAAGTGGGGGGGATATCTTATTGTAGTTTCAATTTGTATTTCTATGATGATTTAATGGTAAATATTTTTAAATATTTTGGCCGTTTGCATGTTTTCTTTGAGAAATTTCCATTCAGATAATTCTCCATCTATCTATCTACCTATCTATCTATCTATCTATCTGTCTGTCTGTCTGTCTATCTATCTATCTATCTATCTATCTGGTGGTATTAGGGATTGAACCCAGGGCCTTGTGCTTGTTAGGCAAGCAGTCTGCCAGAGAGCGATATTCCCAGCTCTTGGGCCCACTTTTATTGATTGATCATGATTTGTTACTGTTTTTGAATCTTTGCACATTCTGGTACCGTCTGGATAGCTCACAGAGCTCCGTCTGTAAGTTGCCTCTTCACTCTGTCTATTGTCTCTTTGCTGTGCAGACACTTTCAAAGTGATAATGTCATCCCATTCGTCTATTTTGGTTTTGTTGCCTGCGCTTTTATTTTCCTGCCTAACAAAAATACTTGCCCAGACTACTGCCATAGGCCCTTTACCATATTTTTTCTTTTATTGGTTTCTATGATTTGGGGATTTTACATTTAAGTCTTGAAAACACTTTGAGTTCTTCTTTCCTATACTGGAGGTCGAACCCAGGGCTTTGCCCATGTTAGGCAAACATTTTACCACTGAGTAATACCCCTGGCCTATTGATTAGATTTTTGTATGTAGGGGCCTAGTTTCATCCTTGTAGCATAATTAATAAAAACTCAGAGACAGATATTGGGGTTCAGCCTGAAGGTCAGAAAGCAAAACAGTTGGCTATTGGCTCTTACCTCTACCTCAGGATCCCAAGTCTGGCGATCCTGCCTTCAGGAATCTCAGAATGAGACTGTGTGAGAGCCGTCTCCTCCTGTCTTATATTCCTCTCTAGGGATGGGAGTAAAGGCATGCACCACTACTGCCCTGTTTCTATGGCAACTAGTGTGGCTACTGGGATTAAATGTCACCACTGCCTGGCCTGTAAGGCAGCTGTTTCACTCTCTGATCTTTAGGCAAGCTGTATCTATTAAAATACATATGAATTATCACTATAATCATAGCACCATTTATTTAAATATGTTATTGCGAAGGGAGTGTCTGGACACCTTTGTTAGAAATATTTGGCTGTGCGTTCTTTCTTTCTGGGTCTTCCCTTACATTCCATTGGACATAATGGAATATTGTATATACAATATATATATGTATATATTATATATAATATATGCATAGTATATGTACATATAGTATATGTATACTATATATACTATAGTATATATAGTATATTGGACACAATATACTAGCGTCAGGCTGTTTAGATTACTGTAGTTTAGGAATTTGTTTTAAATTCAGGCCATAAGATTCCTCTGTCTGTATGTTGCTTTGCAAGCTCTTCTTTTTTTTTTTTTCATCCAACATCCAAAGCTTTTTTTTTTTTTTTTTAAATAACAGTGAGATCCAGGGTTACAGGGTTAGTTTTTATAGCCACGGCTGGCCCTTCTGCCTCTGGCACGTTCAAACTTCAGGCCATTGGAGCAGACATTGAGTTTGGTATGGCTGCGTAGAGTTCCTGGGGCCTTGCCAAATGCTGGTACACATCTCTGCTCTTCCGAGGTGCAGACAGTAGCACAGTGCCACGGCCCTTAGGAGACTCCAGGGTCAGCTGGTCAAAGGTGAGGATCTTACCCCCAGCCTTGAGGATGCGACTTTGGGCCCAGCTGCTCTCCCGCAGTGCACATACCTTCAGTTTGGACCCTTCAAGAATCCTCACATCATCTGTGACCGTCCCCACAACCACTGCTGTCTTGTTTCCTCGGCCAGGAAGCTTCATCTTTCGGATCATCCGGGACAGGGACAGAGATGGCCGGTTAGTACATTCATAAATAACCTTTTCAGCCCAACCTGACTGAAGGTGGAGTTGGTTTGCCTGGCCAGAAACCTGTACAGCTTGGCTAGCAGCTGCAGGTAGATGTCCTGGCCCGTGGACTCCTTGCGCCGAACCTTGCGGTCCTTGTGGCGAATGTCAACACCCATGATGGCGTCACCTGCTCAGCCAGGTCCGGAAAGTCAGAACTACTGCTGGAGTGGGCAGGAAAGGGTTCTCAGCGAGACTCACTCCTGACGCAACACCGCAAGCTCCTCTTTTAAATAATTTTCTTCCTGTTGCTCAAGATGGCAAAAAGGTCCCTGGCAAGAATGGGAGGGTTTGGCTGGGCAGTGGTGGCATGCGCCTTTAATCCTAGCACTGGTGAGGAAGAGGCAGGCTGATCTCTTTGAGTTCAAGGGCAATCTGGTCTACAGAGCAAGTTCCAGGGCAGGCTCCAAAGCTACACAGAGAAACCCTGTCTTGAAAATAAAGTGGCGGGGGAGGGGGGGGTTGGATGAGGCTCATTGATTTCAAAAGGTGTCTGCCAAGCCCCTTTTATCCCCCACTGTTGCCTCAAGCAGCTTTGAATGTGAACTCCTGACATGCACATGTGCATTTAAGGTAAATTTGTGCCTTTATAATGGTTTGTTTCATTGCTGTCGTTAGCTACTTAGGATGAGATCTCTCATTTCCGATATGCAGAGCATGGTAACTGACATACTTTTTGGTTAACTTGTGGGACCTGAATACTTGCCAGTGTTGTCCCTGGGGATGTGACTGATACAGACTCGCCAGCTCTCCCTTCCTCTCATCTGCCTTGTGCACGGAAGTGTACTTCAGCCACGGAAGTTTTAGAGCGGAAAACCTTTCTACATCTTGCACAGTTTGAGATGTGTAGGAAGTAGATCTTGTGTAGACCCATTTACCTGGGCTGTCTGTGAGGGTTGGTTCTCACTGGGGAGAGAAGCAGGAGGTGAGGCTGCCGTGTTCCTCAGAGTCCCACAGGGTCCTGATGGTTTGTGAATGGTGAGGGTGGGACCAAGTGAAGCCTTGAAGGCCATTGCTTATAGCAAGTAGTTCTTGATTTTGGCTTAAAATTTTTATTAATAATTTTTTTTTTACTTTGTTGGACATAGTGACACTGTCTTTAATCCCAGCACTCGGGGGCTGAGGCAGGCAGCTCTCTGTGAGTTTGAGGCCAGCCTGTCTATATAGCAAGTTCTAGGCCAGTCAGGTATACACAGTGGGATACGCTTCCAGAATTTGTTTTAGGGCTGGAGAGATGGCTCAGAGGTTAAGAGCACTGAATGCTCTTCCAGAGGTCCTGAGTTCAATTCCCAGCAACCACATGGTGGTCTACAACCATCTGTAATGAGATCTGGTGCCCTCTCTGGCCAGCAAGCATACAGACAGACAGGACACTGTACACATAATAAATAAACAAATCTTAAAAAAAGCAACCAGACTTTGTTTTAGTTGTTTTATAAAACAATGAGTTCCATTATGACATTTCATTGTGCTGTCCTCATATTGACCCCTCTATTCTCTTTTGCCAGTCTTCTCCCTCTCACTGGTCCCCAAAGCACCCCGTAATCTTTCTTCTGCTTTTATGTCAAGTGTGTATGTGTATTTATTGTTTGGGTCAGTTTTTTGGTGTTTAGTTTTTGAGTTCTTTATATATGCTAGGTATTAATATTGTGCTGGCTAGTTTTCTGTCAACTTGACATGTGTATATATATGTATGAGTGTGTATGCATGTGTATATGTATATATCTGTATTTGCATGTGCATGTGTGTATGCATGTGTGTATATGTGTAGGTGTGTAAGTATGTGTATACGTGTGTATGTATGTGCATGTGTATGTGTGTATATGTATACATATGTATATGTATGTGCATGTGTGTGTATGTATGTGTGTGCATGCATATAGGTCAGAGAACCTTGTGGAGTTGTTTTCTCCTACTTTTTTTGTGTGTGGTTTTTCAAGACAGGGTTTCTCTATGTAGCTTTGGAGCCTGTCCTGGAACTAGCTCTTGTAGACCAGGCTGGCCTCTAACTCACAGAGATCCGCCTGCCTCTGCCTCCTAAGTGCTGGGATTTGATTAAAGGCATACACTACCACTGCCCAGCTCTCTTTCTACATTTAAAGGGTTCTGGGGATTAAACTCAAGATAGTCAAGCACGTATGGCAAACGCTTTATCCACCGAACCATCTTGCTGGCCCTGATATGCATTTTCTTGATTTCTAAGGATGTTGAACTTTTAAAAATATATTTATTGCCCATTTGTACTTATCTTTTAAGAACTGTATTATTTATTTCATTATTCCATTTATTGTTTGGGTCAGTTTTTTGGTGTTTAGTTTTTAAAAGAGTTCTGTATATGTGCTAGATATTAATATTGTGCTGGCTAGTTTTCTGTCAACTTGACACAAGCTAGAGTTGTCTTAGCGGAGGGAGCCTCAACTGAGACAATGCCTCCATAAGACTGTCCTGTAGATTATTTATTGATATGGGAGGGCCCAGCCCTTTATGTATGGTGCCACCCCAGGCAGGTGGTCTTGGGTTGTGTAATGCCATGGGGAGCAAGCCAGTAAGCAACATTTCTCCATGACATTGCTTCAGGTCCTGCCTCCAGGTTCCTGTCTTGAGTTCCTGCCCTGAATTCCCTCAGTGATGGAGTGTGGCCTGAGAGCTGTAATATGAAATAAATCCTTTCTTCCACAGATTGCTTTTGGTCATGGTGTTTATTACAGCAGTAGGAACCCTAACCAAGACAAATGCATAGCAGCTAAGATTTTCTCCCGTTCCATAAGCTGTATTTTTACTTGATTAATCATTTCATTTTCTACGACTTTTTGAAATCAATTTATTTGATGTGTATATGTGTACCTGAGTTTGTGCCCCATGTGCATTCAGGAGCCTGCAGAGATCAGAAAAGGCATCAGATTCCCTGGATCTGGAGCTACAGACAGTTGTGAGCTGCCTGTGGCTGCTGAATAGAAATCTGGGTCCTCTGCAAGAGCAATAAGTGTTCTTAACCCCAGCGCCATCTCTCCAGACCCTAAGGAAGCTTTTACATTTCACGAAATTCCATTTGTCACTTCTGGTGCTATTGTGGCCTTTCTTAGGAAGTGCATGTCTATGCTGTTTCTTTGCAGCAGTGTCTCAGTATCAGGTCTTACATGAGGTTGTCTGATCCATTCTGAAATGACTTATTTATGGAATGAGTGATAAGAATCCATCTTCATTTTTCTATGTGTAGAAACCCAGTTTTCCCGGGGCATCTGTCACAGAGGAATCCCTTTTTCTTTTCCTTTGGGACCTTTATTAAAAGTAAGGTGGGTTTATTTCTGGGTCTGCTATTCTATTCCATTAGTCGACCTGTCTATTTTTGTAACAGCACCATGCTGGTTTTGATACTATGCTCAGAGGTATAATTTAAATCAGGTATTGTGATTTTTGCTCCTTATACATTGTTCTCTGTACTCTTCCTCTTTGGAATTGCTTTGGCTCTTTGAGTCGTCAGTACTGCTGTGTAGACTTCTAGATGGTTATTGCCAGTTCTGTGAAGACTGTCGTTAGAATTTGATGGAGGTTACCTTTGATAATATAGCCATTTTCAAAATATTAACTCTGCCAGTTTATAAGCTTGGAAGGTCTTCCCATTGTCTGTTGCCCTCTTAACTTTTTCCCTAGAGTCTTAAAGTTTTCACTGTGGTGTCTGTGGGGTCCTTTAACCTCCTTGATTAGGTTTATTCCTAGACTGTTTTTAAAGGCACAGTGAATGTGACTTTTCCTGGTATCTTTTTGGAAAGTTCGTTATTGGTGTTTAGAAAATTTACTGAATTTTGCATGTTGATTTTTTTTCTTGTCCTGGTACTTCTCTGAAAGCATTTATCAGATCTATGAGTTTTCTGGTAGAATGTTTAGGAATTTTAAAGTATAGGAAGGAGCATATCATTTGAAAATATGAACAATTTCAGATCTTCTATTTGTATTCTTTTTATTTCTTTCTATTATTTTACCAATGTAGCTAAGACTTCAAGCAACATAAGAGTGGAGAGGGTGGGCACATTGTCTCATTTCTGATTTTAAAAGTAATAGTTTCATTTCTTTAATAATCTGAAAAGTTTTAACTAAAGTAGAATTGCATTATTTCCTTTTCCCCCCTCCAACTACTTTCATGTCCTCTCCTTCCAGTTCCTCTCATGTTGCCCCTCACCTCCTTTCAAACTTGTGTCTTCTTTTTCTTAATTATTGTTATTTATTAGGGACTTGTTCCAGGGAAAGACTACTTCTTCCTCTCTCAGTTGTCAGTAGTTGCTTGTGGTTTTTCGTTTAGAGGTGGCCCCTTGAGATTTCTCCCTTCCGTGTGAACACGTGTTGTCATTATTTGGGTCTTGTTTAGGAGGCCATATTGTTATGGTGTCAGGTGTAGCTGCCCTGTCATTTCTAGGAGACACAATCAGCTAACAAACTCTCGTTCCTCTGGGCCTTACAGTCTTTCTGCTCCCTCTTCCTTATGTGCACTGATGTGCACTTGATGTGCTCCTTGATATGCACTGAGCCTTAGGTGTAGGCGATAGTTATGCTGTAGGTGTACCTGTTGGGTTGGACTCTCTGTGACTAGTTGTTCTCTGTGTTTTGACCTGTGTGGCTTTCTGAGACGGTCTCTATCTCTTGCAAAGAGAAGCTTTTTAGATGAGCCGTGAGAGCTACATCAATCAAGAAAAGGAGGCTCATAGACAAGAAGAAATGTTTTAGAATTTCCCTGTTAGTATAATTTGGCTTTAGTTTCCTGGTATACAGCCCTACCATGTTGAGGTCTGTTCTTTGTATCTCTAGTTTCTATCATGAAGAGATAATGAACTTTGTCAAGAACCTTTCCTCTGTTTATAGAGATGATTTTATGATTTCTGCCTTTGAGTTTATATATGTGCTAGATTACATTTATTGATTGTGTACAAACTGAAATGAAACCAACTTGGCCATGGTATATTATCTTTTTAATAAGTAGCTGAATTCATTTTGCCAGCATTTTATTGATTTTTTTATTTATATGTGTGCTCATCAGGGGAATTGGTTTATAGTTTTAGTTTTCTAATTTTTGTGTGTGCTATATCCATATCCAGTTTTGTTATCAGGTAATATTGATTTCATGAGATAGGTTTTTGTCTGGCAGCAAGTCCATGTGATCTGGGCTTTTCTTTGCTGGGTGACTGGTTACTGCAGATTTGTTCTTGTTGCTCACTGTACGCCTTAGGTTATTAATATCCTCTTGATTTACTTTGGGTTGGTCATAATGTGTAGAGGAGCTTACCTGTTTCTTCTGAATCTTTTTTTTAATTTTTATTTTTTGAGACAGGGTTTCTCTGTAGCTTTGGAGCCTGTCCTGGAACTAGTTTTTGTAGACCAGGCTGGCCTTGAACTCACAGAGATCCACCTACCTCTGCTTCCCAAGTGCTGGGTTTAAATGAGTGCACCACCACCGCCTGGCCTCTTCTGAATCTTCAGCTTTTTAGAACACACAGTTTTAAAAATGCTTTCTAGTGATCCTCTGGATTTCAGTGGTATTTACTATAACACAATCCCTAATTTATTAAATTGGTTTTTCCTCTCTTTTATTTGGTTAGAATGGTTAAGACTTATCTTGTGTATCGTCACAAAGAATTACCTATTTTGTTTTATTTTGATTCTTTGTATTATTGTTCTAATCTTTACTTAATGAATTTTTGCCTTGGTCTTTATTATTTCTTTACATTCACTGAGTTTGGGTTTGACTCATTCCTGTTTTTCTAAGAACTTGAGTTGCATCTTTCAGTTACTTACTTGAGTTTCCTCTGATTTTCTTCAATGTTAGTATTCATATCCATAAACCTACCTCTTAGAACTGCCATTATTGCATCCCAGCCATTCTAAGTTACACTTTCATTTCCATTTGGTTCTAGGAATTTTTAATTTTCTTCCCGATTTCTTCAGTGACCCATTGATCATTTAAGAGTGTTTGTTCAATTTATATGTGTTATTAGTCAGGGTTCTCTAGAGGACCAGAACCAATAGAATGAATTCATATAAAAGGAGATTTGTTAAATTGGCTTGCACAGAGAGATCTGGGTAGATAAGTAATGGCTGTCTCACTCTGGAGAAGTCGAGAACATAGTAGGTGCTCAGTCCACAAGGCTGGTTGTCTCAGCAGTTCCAATCTCAAGCCGAAGACCCCTGGGGTCCTGGAGAGCTTCTGGGTTTGAGTCTATGTTGCAAGCTCAAACACGCTGTTTCTAATGTCACAGAAGGAACAGTGACAGAAACGATGAACTTGCCAGCAAGAGTGTGAGCAAGCAGGCAGAACACAGCTTTCCTTCTTCTGTGTCCGTTTAGCTGGACTGTCAGCAGAAAGCACTACCCACGCTTAGGCTGGGTCTTCCCACTTCAAACAGCATGGTTGAGAAAGTCTCTTATAGGAGTGCCCAACGGCTTGGTTGTATCGATCCCAGATCCATCCACTCAAATTGACAACTAAAATTAACCATCACATTGTGTGTTTGTACAGTTTCTTCTGCTATTAGTGTGTCCCACTGTGATCTGATAAGATACAAGAAGCAATTTGTCAGTCTTAGTGGCCACACCTTTAATCTTATACTTGGGAGGCTGAGGCTGTCTCAAGTTTGAGGTCAGTCTGATCTATGTAGTGAGTTTCAGGCCAGTCAAGCTACACAGTGAGACCCTGTGTCAAAAAAGAAAAGAAAAAATGTTGAGTCTTCTGTATTTGTTAAGATTTGCTAGCTTGGCTTAGTGGCCCAGCAATTAGTCCTAGTTACTTGGGAGGCTGAGACAAGAGGCTTGCAAGTTGCAAGCCTGCCTGGGCTACAGAGAGAGTTCAAGACTAACCTGGGAAAGTTAGTGAGGACTTGTCTCAAAATGCACAGTAAAAAATGCTCTGTGGAGTTGGGTGGTGATGGCACCCTCCTTTAATCCTAGCACTCAGGAGGCAGAGGCAGTTGGATCTCTGTGAGTTCGAGGCCAGCCTGGTCTATAAAGGAAGTTCCAGGACAGCCTGGAACTGTCTCTAAAAACCATAAAAAAGGATAAACGAAAGTTCTGTGGGTTTAACTGAGGTCTACAGTGCTTGCCCAGCAAATGTAAGGCCCTGAATCCAATCTGCAGTACACACATGCACACGCGCACGCACGCACGCACGCACGCACAAACACACACACACACACACACACACACACACACAGGGAGAGGGGAGAGGGAGAGACTGACTTGTGGCTCAAGGTGTGGTCTGTTTTAAAGAAGAGCTCCGTGGGCTGCTGGGAAAGACGTGTTGTGTAGCTGTCGATGGGCATGTTTTACAGATTCCTGTTGTCTGTTTGGTCTCTGTTGTAGTCAAACTCCGAAGCTTGTAGATACTTTGGTTTGGATGATCTAGCTGTTGATGAATGAGGTTTATTTATTTGCTATTCTGAAGGTAGAGTTTATTGATCTAGTATTAGTTAATGAAGATGAGCAGCAAATTTAATATAATTTCTGCCAGACCCGGGGCTCATTTTCTACCTTCCATGTTTAGGAAGATATAAAAGGGGGGGAAGAGCATTCCTGACACTTGTGTGCTACCGCGGATCAGGCTGATCCTGTGGTGTGGTGCTTTCTCCTGGGAAGGGGAGTTTTTATTTATTTTTATTAAAAACATTTATTTTAAGTTTTTGCATCTAGATACTTTGCCTGAATATATGTCTATATGCAGTGCCTGAGGAGGCCAGAACAGGGTGTTGGATCCTCTGCAACTGGAGTTACAGATGAGTGTCAGCTGCTCTGTGGGCGCCGGGAACCAAACCCCGCCCGGTCCTCTACAAGAGCAGCCAGTGCTCTTACCACTGAGACATCTCACTTGTCCCCAGATTTTGCTTCTTTTTATTTTATTTTTAAAAATTCTTCAAGATAGGGTTTCCTTGTGTAGCCTTGGTTGTCCTGAAACTCACTTTATAGACCGGGCTGGCCCTGAACTCATAGAGCTCTGCCTACCTCTGCCTCCCAAGTGCTGGGATTAAAGGCAGGCGCCATTACCACATGGCAGGTTTTGCTTCTTAATCTAATCAGATAGTTAGTGTCTTTTAACTGGTGTACTAACCCTATTTACACATAGGGCTATGATTGACAAGGATTTGCTGATTCTGGAACTTTGGTTAGTTATTTCCTGGTTCATATATGGTTATTTTATTTCTCTTTTATTCATATTATGGATTTTATTTACTGAGTTAGACATAATTGATTCCTGTCTAGTTCTTATTTATTCACATATTCCTTTCATGACATTTATTCTTTCCTGTGCTCTCATAGTTAAGACTTTTCTTTCCTCCTCTGTGTGTAGGATTCCTCTGAGTGTCTTCTGTAAAGCTTGTTTCGTGGCCATTAATTCCTTTAGTTTATTCTGTCTTGATATGTCTTTGTTTTTCAATATATATATTTTTTATACCTAGTCTTTCTGTGTATCCCTGAATGACTTCTATCTCAATATGATGCCCAGAAGGAAGTGCTCTTAATCACTGAGTCATCTCTCCAACCCTAAAGTCTTTGATCATTTTTAAAGTAGTCTTTTGAATTCTTTGTTTGGCATGCCATCCACTCCAGTATATCTGTTTCAGTATTTGGGGATCTGAGCTTCGGAAGGCATAGTGTTGGGATCTGAGCTTCAGAAGGCATAGTGTTGGGGTCTGAGCTTCGGAAGACATAGTGTTGGGGTCTGAGATTCGGAAGACATAGTGTTGGGGTCTGAGCTTCGGAAGGCATAGTGTTGCTTTACTCTTTCATATTTCTTCAGTTTCTGTTTGTGATTTGTGTATCTGTTTGTATAGTCATTTTTTTCTAATTTATTTGAGGATATTTTCAGTGGGCAGACTACTCTTTTTTGTTTAGAACTAAGTTAAATTCTTTTTTAAATTAATTTTTAAATTCTTCTCTCATACATGACGCCCCATTGTGGTTTCCCCTCCCTCAACTCTTCTCAACTCTTCCCCCACCTTCCTTCTCCCCCAGATCTGCTCTTCCCATTTTCCTTAAAGAAAAAGGCAGGCCTCCCAGGGATAGCCACCAAATGTAGCATACCAAGTTACGATAAGACTAGGCACAAACTCTCATATCAAGGCTGGATGAGACAACCCGGTAGGAGGAAAAATGTCCCAAGTGCAGGCAAGAGTCAGAGACACGCCCCATTTCCATTGGTGGGAGTCCCACAAGAATACCAAGTTACACAACCACAATGTATATGCGGAGGATGAGCCGGCTTTTCTTGGGGGTCAATCCACAGTACAAGTTAAAAAGAAGAAAACAGCTCATGCAGCCGAGCAAGATACTCAAGGAAAAGAAGGTCAAGGGGAAAAAAGAGGCCTGGCCCCCTCCGTTGTGAAGAAACAGGAGGCCATAAAGGTAGTAAATCCTTTGTTTGAGAAAAGGCCTAAGAACTTTTGGGGAGGACATTCAGTCCAAAAGAGATCTCACATGCTTTGTCAGATGACCCCGCTACATTAGGCTGCAGCGGCAAAGGGCCATCCTCTATAAGCAGCTCAAAGTACCTTCTGCCATTGACCATTTCACCCAGGCCCTGGACTGGCAAACAGCTACTCAGATGCTTAAGCCTGCCCTCAAGTACAGGCCAGAGACAAAACAGGAGAAGCAAAGGCTGCTGGCAAAGGGGATGTCCCAACTAGGAGACCACCTGTCCTTCGAGTAGGGGTCAGTACAATCACCATCTTGGTGGAGAACAAGAAGATGGTGATTGCCTATGATGCAGACCCCATTGAGCTGGTGGTCTTCCTGGCCTGGTCTGTGTCGGAAGAGGGGGTCCCCAGCGCATCATCAAGGGGAAGGCCAGGCTGGGATGACTGGTCCACAGGAAGACCTGCAGCGCTGCTACCTTCACAGAGGTTGACTCGGAAGACAAGGGTGTGGCTGGCTAAGCTGGTGGAAACTATTAGGACCAATTACAAGGGCAGATATGATGAGATCCACCACCATTGGGGAGGCAATGTCCTGGGCCCTACATCAGTGGCTCAAAATGCCAAGCTGAAAAAGGCAAAAGTCAAAGAACTCGCCACTAAAGTGGGTTAAAGGTACTGCTAAGTTTTCTGTACATTAATTATAATTACAAACTTGAAAAAAAAGAAAGAAGAAAATAAGCAGTGGTTAAAGCACTAATACCACATAGCTAAAAAGTTCTGATGGTGCAATAAAGAAAGAAGTACATAAACATTAGATAAAATTTAAGATAACTAAAAGCAAAGTCTTTTTGAAAAGTAAATAAAATAACAACCAAAGTATGCTAAAGAGGAAAGGGGGAAACACAAAGGCTGAAAAAAAAAAAGGAAAATAAAAATAAGACGGGGGGGAGGCTGGAGAGATGGTTCAGTGGTTAAGAGCACTGACTGCTCTTCCAAAGGTCCTAAGTTCAATTCCCAGCAACCACATGGTGGCTCACAACCACCTCTGTAATGAGGTCTGGTGCCCTCTTCTGGCCTTCAGGCATACACGCAGACAGAATATTGTATACATGATAAATAAATTAATTTAAAAAAAGAATTGTTGAGAAAAAAAATAAGACAGAGCATCTTCTTGGGTCTTTTAATATCGGAGTCTGCCAGGTGGAGATGGGGAGTGAGCTTCAGTGGAAGTTGAGGTCTCTTGTCTCTCCTGCCATTTAGGTTGGTGCTCAGCCAAGCTTGGCTAAGTATCAAATGTCCTTAAGGGCTGTGTTTCCTCTAGCGACTTCCATTCTTTTCACGAGGCCACACTTAGCATCCTACGGTGAGGTGGCTTCTCCCATGCTCTAGAATCACCCCCCACCCCCAGTTCATATGCACCAGGTTGGCTAATGGTGTCTCTGAGTGCTTTGGGGACCGGGGAAATGAACTGAAGTGTTGAGATCTGTACAGGAGAACTAACTGCAAGTGATTTCCAATCCCAGGCATCGTTAGGCATCCGTGGGAGGAAGGAGGCTGCAGAAGTCAAGGACTCTGGGGGAGTTTCAGAGTTCTCAGTCTAGCTGGAAGTGAGCCAGCAGTGGGTGGTGGCTCCAAGTGTGGAGCACCTGCCAAGCTCACGCTGGGGCTTATCAGATGCCACAGTTACCCAGCTCCAAAGGGCAAGGTTTCTGGTCAGCATCCTTCTGTCTACGCGTTACCTGCTACTTGAACTTCTTGGCATGTTTGCGTCCAGCCTGCCTCTCCACAATTGTCTCCTCTGCTCTCTTGCCCAGAGGCTGTGCCAGTTTGTTCCTAGCCCCCCCCCCCCCGGCTTGTGATCCATTAGATCTTGTGATCAGGTCCTCAGAGTAACCCAGTGTTAAACACTAGGCCCCCTCTCAGGACGTTCTCTAGGTGCAGCTACCTGAGACACCGCAGGTAGAAATGCGATCTTGTAAGTGTTGACCAGTCACACACAGGAGGTGCTGTCTCCCCGAATCCCTCCATGGAATTAGAGGGTCTTGAGAGCCACGGCTTTGTCCTGTGGGTAGGACTGTCAGTTTCTGCTCACCAGGGACTCTTGGTTTGCTTTTTTCCTGCTGGGGAGCCATGGCCAGGGTGGACACTGGCCACTCCTTCTGCCATACTGTGCTTTCATCCTTCCTTACTCCCCAGCTGTCTTACCAGCTCCTTTGTGGTTTCCAATGCTCTTCCAGTCTTGCATAGGAGCAACCTAAGTTCTCTGCAACACATGAAGCAACTTCCAATCTGCACGTCAGCCTGGATGTTCCTAGACTGAACTGTCTAATTTGTTTTTTTTCCTCTTAAAAGAGTTGTTCCTTAATAAAACAAAATACAGAAATATAGAATGCTTCACGAATTTGCGTGTCATCCTCACATAGGGGCCAGGCTAATCTTCTCTGTGTCGTTCTAATTTTAGTATATGTGCTGCTGAAGTGAACACTGAACTGTCTAATTTGTTATGCATTTAGTTGCATAGAAATACATATTTTTTTAAAAAAAATTATTTATTTTTATCTTATGGGCGTGGGTGTCAGGTCCCCTGAAACTGGAGTCACAGACAGCCGTGAGTCACTATATGGGTGCTGGGAATTGAACCCAGATCCTCTGAAAGAGCAGTCAGTGCTCTTAACCACTGAGCCATCTCTCCAGCTCAGAAATATAGAAATTTTAATGTTTTCTTCCTATACTTCTGGATCAAGCTTTACAACCATCATAAAAGAAACCATGGATGAAGGGATCTGTCCTAAGCCCTTTGGCTTGGTGTGTGAGGCCCTTCACAGTCTAGCCTCAGTGAGCCTTTCTAATTTCATAGTCAATCTGTGGACTTCCCATGAGACTATGAACTTGGGGAGCTCAGGACTGGAGACTGGAACCCTGAGATCTCAGCACGAAAGTGCCAGTGTGTAGGGCAATGGGCATTCTGCTTTTGGATTGGATTGTGCCAGTTCAGTGAGACCCCAGACAGCGAGACTGACCCTCCTTCTATCTATAGACTTTTCCAGACAGCCTGGTCTCCACATGGGTCTGTTTGGCAAGAGCAGATGAGCCGTTCAGTGCTTGCACGGATGGAACAGCACAGAGCAGATGGGGGCGGATTGCAAACTTTGCAGTACGTTTCCCTACCCTCTGCACCGTGTCTTCCCTGCCAGACACTCTGTCTCCAGGTGGTGCCATCACAAGGCCTCCCTGGGCCTTGTCTCATTTACTCAGGAGTCATTGGCATAAAGCAGAATGGCGCTCTCCCTGCCCCCAGCCGCGCTTCTTCCTCACTGTTAAGGGAGTGAAGGATAATTTAGGGTGGTGTGGGGTTGCTTCAGAGATCCTGGAGATGAGGACCTGTGTGTAGTGACTGACGGTCAGGCTGTTCTGGCTGCAGGATGTTTGATTTCTCTATTTTGTAGTCTCTTATGCCGCCCCCACCTCCGTCTGCTCCTCTGACCTGATGGAGGTTGGTGTGCTGGTGGGACCTCCACGAGCCCTGCAGACATGAGCCGCTGTGGAGAAGTGTGCTGCTGTGTGGATCTCAGAGAAAGGCTGCCCACAGGGCGTCGGTTCTGGAGCAGGAGTCGTGGACTGGGAGCTTCGTGCTGAGCTGTCTCATAAACCAGGCCACTTCTACATAGTGTGTGCAGTGTTTCTGTGGACGAACCAGTGCTTGTCTTGTCTCACCAGGCTATTTACCCCTGCAGACTGACATTCAGTGCCTTCTCTCTCTCAACCATTTTCTCTAAGGGAAGATGGGTATCTGCTCAGCAAGTCTTCGCTGTGGATGAACACTGTGGACATCACTGAGAATCAGCGAAGATAAGCCTGGGCCATGGATCTGGGGAGGTGGGTTCCGAGAAAAGTGCCGGCTGGTCATTACTGTGAGAATGGGCCGGTCAGCATGATTATGGATCCCCACTGCAGCTTGCAGACTGGACAGCTGAGGGGTGCTTGTGAGCGGTACTTGGGGGTGCAAGGTTTGTTCACCAAAGAAATGAATCCACAAGCTAGTTGTGGGGAGCTTCACAGCAGAGTTGGCTCTGACCATCATCTCCCCTGGCCCTTGGGGCTTCTCAGCCTCCACAATCATTGTTTCGTGTTCCCAATCTAATGGTAAGCGACAAGGGTGGCAGAGTCCGAAGCGGGAAGGACATCCAGGTTTGTGCCCTTTCTTAGGCCTGTGGGACGGTGAAGGGTCAGACATGTCTGCCTCAGCAAAGGATGAAGGGCAGAATGCAGACTGTTTCTCGCTTGCTGCTCTCTGTGAGGAGACGTGTGTTTGTGGAGAATGTCTGCAGAAGAGGTAGGGTGTGTCCAGATGAAAGAAACAGACATCCAGTAGACAAGCAAGCGTAGAAGTGCTTGCGTTGTTTGATTTTGTCGGAATTCTAAGCTAGTGTCTTTGCAGTTATCTTGGCTTTCCCCACACTGCTCATAAGATGGCGGCAGCAGCCCCAACCTTTGCTTCCTCAGACATCTAAGCCCAGGGGCAGGAACTGGGAGCGAGCTCAGAGCTGTCTAGGGCAGCAGGCAGGCTTTGTGCACTTTCCTTCCTCTTAGTAAAGAAAATCACCTCCCCAGACTTCTCCTCCGTCTAATAGGCTGGGACCTGTTATGAATCTACCAATGAAATAATCTGGAGGATGGAAAGGCATGTCACATGACTGGGTGAGATAAGTAAGAACCAGGTAAGCAAATAAGCACACAAAAGTGAGATTCTGCCAGGAGTCACGAGGAGGAGAAAGGGATGGGCAGAGAGTGGTGTGTAAATTCTTGAGATGCTTCTGAGTCATCAATGCCTGTTGAGAACATCTTTGGTTTCTACCTGCCCACCTGCCATATCTTCTTCAGAAGTAGACTTTGATGTTCCTTTGGGCATGGAGGGGATTCTATCTTCATTGTTCCAAGGTAGACAAATAACATGAGTCAGACCCACGGGATCAATTTCAGGGCTCCTGTTTGAAATACCGGGAATAAGTTCTCCTTACCCCATGGTGTCTGAGGAGACGATTCGCCGGCCTGGAGCTCTTGGGCTCTATTTTGCCTGCCTGAATGAATAAATGATCAGATGAAACCAGCAAAAAGGAAAGAACCACAAGCGAATGAGAAACGTGGGTCCAGATGAAGTTCCAGGAGCCTGAAGGTTCTGCCGACAGACTCAGGCCAGGTGGTCCAGTGGTCTGATGTGGCACAGCTGCAGCCTCTCTGCTTCCTGCTGGGAATCAGAAACAAGTAGGGAGATGCTGTAAGTAATAGATTCTAAAATCGGAACTGGTTGACTCAAGGAATTCCATCTGGGCTAAGAGTATGTTCTTAAAAAGCAGTTAGTTAAGTCATTTCCTGTCCCATCCTGGGCTTCTAAGCCAGTGTAGACTAAGGTAGGATTGCTGAAAAGCTTGGAACTTTCCAGGCTGTGCAGAACATGAGCTACTTCCTGAAACTCAGGTTCTGGGGGGCAAGAGTCTAGCTTCTGTTAAAACGGAGCTACCCGGAAAGATGTTTGTATGTAAGAGGCCCGCCCCCTTTGCTTTTGGGTGCTGAAAGTCAGGTGATGCTGTGTCTTGCAGGGATAGAACACGTGAATTCCTTGTCAGGTGATGTGACTGGGAAGAAAGATAGGAGTGAAATCAGAGAGGGGTGTGGGTTAGACTTGCATTCCTGCAGGGTGGGAGGCAGTGAGCTTCTTCGGGGCAAGGAAGGTCTTCCCACAGAGTAAGAGCACTAGGCTGGGCAGTGGTGGTGGTGGTGGCGGCACACACCTTTAATCCCAGCACTCGGGAGCACAGACAGGAGGATCTCTGTGAGTTCGAGGTCAGTCTGGTCTACAAGAGCTAGTTTCAGGGCAGGCTCTAAAGCTACAGAGAAACCCTGTCTCAAAAAAAAAATCATTAGCCACCAGCGAAGACACACAGCACCACAGCACCTATGTACAATGATTGGCTCAGAACCAGATGATGGAAAGAATTATAGGTAGTAGTCATAATTAAAAGACAGTGGATCTGGTTGAAAGCAGGCAGCATGATTAACATTGCTCTGTCTTCTCACTCTCGTGTGCCAGGTGTGTTGGTGACGCTCACATTCATCGTTTAGCTTGTAGGCTGTCCAACCATGAAGTGCTATACTTAGAGCTCTCTGAGAGGTCCCTCATCTTGGGACTGGGTGTAAAACAAGACATCATTCTGGACTACCTGTGACTGAAGAGGAAAGGAACGAACTCTGAGATGTGTGTGTGTGTGTGTGTGTGTGTGTGTGTGTGTGTGTGTGTGTTATATGGTGGCAGAGGCCACTGAGACAGTGTGGCTCGAAAGAAGGAGGTGTACAGATGAGACAACGGAAGCGCCCGACTGTGGGGGCGCAATTGTTATCTTACCCTTTGCCAGTCAGCATCTTTCTCTTTGGAAACAGCACCCTGGTTATCATTTGAGGGAACAGCTTCTCACTGAGTAAGCTCAGACTCTGAGATGAGGCCTTTCCCTCAGGCACAGGAACCAGTTCAATAGCAGGCAAACAGCCCAATCAAGCATCTATGTAAATGGGATTCAGTTCCGGAAGGATTGAAACCCGCTGAGAGAGAAAAATCTTGTTCTCTATGATACTGATGTCATGAGGCATGGGGTAGGGTCACTAGGACTTTCTTCCCAGTGCAGGGGTGGGGGGAAGGGAGAGCTGCAGGGAAGCATTTGTCTACCTTAGCCAAGAAAAGTGGAGAGGGATGGAAAGAGGTGAAGTGGGGTGCCTCATCCAAGCTCTGGAGATGATGTCACCCCTGAACTTGTTAGTTACATGAGCCAGAAAACTTCATATTTTCTTCACGAGCATCTGGGATTTGTAATTAAGAACCCCAAGGCCACAGTTATCTGTGGCACATGTAAATATGGTTGGTTCCTTGTGCTTTGAGTCTATTGGACACGCTGTGGTTCTCCAACATACAACCAATTAAGGAAAGATGGATTCCTTGGCGTGTGATAAGAGGAACCAAAAGCTGAGAGGAGAGGTTTCAGGACATCAGCAAGAAAGTGTAAAACTCAGAATCAGGAGATCGAGAAGCTTGGATGAGGGCCTGGGGAGCCTGCCATATTCCGTGGGAGGGGCGTGTGCTGTTCAAGGCTATTTTGAAGGGTTGTCCTAGCCACCTTCTGTCGCTAATGCAGCACCCAATGCCTGGGGAGTGTTGTATCCTCCCTGTCTTCTGCTCCAGCTTGGCCTGGGTTTGACACACACAGGGCTGTGGGTCAGAGACCAAGGTGGGCACAGTAGATTGACATAGCTGCAGCAGTGTTTATCGCCGTGGTTTTTGTATGAGGTATTGTATGCTGTCTTAGTTAGGGTTTCCATTGCTGTGAAGAGACATCATGGCCAGGGCAACTCTTTTAAAAGAAAACATTTAACTGAGGGCTTGCTTGCAGTTTCAGAGGTTAGTTCATTATCATCAGGGTAGGGAGCATGGCAGTAGGCAGGCAGGTGCTGGAGAAGTAGCTGAGAGCTACATCCTGATCCGCAGGACTAGAAAGACTCTGGACTTGGCGTGGGCTTTTGAAGCCACAAAGCCCACCCCCTGTGACCCACTTCCTTCAACAAGGCCACACCTCCTAACTCTTCTGATCCTTTCAAATAGTGCCACTCCCTGGTGACTAAGCATTTGAAAATATGAGCCTCTGAGGGCCATTCTGATTCAAACCACCACGTGTGCCTTTTATCTTTCCATAGCGTTTGATTTCAGAACTCCTAAGCAGGTGTCACATATAGACCCAAAGTAGGTGCTTGTTATGGTTTTGTGTCTTCAAAATTGATATGTTGAAATAATCCCCAGTGTGATGGTATTGCTAGCTTATGGTGGGGCCATTTCATAAGAGAGCTCTATCCTCATGAATGGACTAATGTCCAAAAGAGATTGGAGGAAGTGGGCTTCCCCTTCTATCAAATGGGAGCATCAAAAGGCACCATCTTTGAAGCAGGGTGCCTCAGGAGACACCGCATCTCCTGACACTGTGGCCTTGGTCTTCCAAGAACCATGAGTGATATATTTTTGGTGTTTGTAAGCTCACTCTGGCTATGGTCTTCAGTTATATCAGCACAAATGGGCCAAGACAGTGCTAAAAAGGCTCAGTGAACTTGGGTACTCACTGAAGGCACAGTCCTGTGGGGCTGATACCTGATGGACAGAAAGATGAAATCTGCACAGACCTCACTGGCGGCTTCTGCAGCTCAGGAGAGGCACAGCAGGGAGGACTCTGAATTTGAATGTCACTAGCCTGCTGTCATTCCTGTCTGAATGACACTGTAAGCAACCATGTTTATTTATCAACCATCTGTTCAAGGAATGGCACGAGCCACCAAGATAAATTCTAATCTCAAACAAGGGAGAAGACGTTTCTTACCAGAGGAGCCCTACCTTCTGCATTTCACAGAGGCCCCAGCGAAGTGCCTGTTGGGAGCTTTGCCTGGGGGTTGTCACTGAGGCGGCAAAGGCTGAAATGGGCTGGCACATGCTCATGCCAGGCCTTGTTTAAGGAACACACTGTTACCAGGAGCCCCACTCTGTATTTATAGCACGGGACTTTACTAAAAGCCTAGGATGAAACATTATGCAGAATTTCATGCAAAATGTTTCTAAAAGGACTTAGTTATGGAAACTTGACACTGATAAAATGACAGGCAATAAAAACAGGCTGCAACACATAGAAATATTTTCACACAAACATGTACATATATCTGTGTCTGTGTCTTTACACACAAGACTAAAAGTCTGGCAACTTTTGGATCATAGAGTTGTAGGTAACTTGGTGTTCAGGACTCTAAGTCTGGCTCCCAGGAAAGGTGGACATACAACACTTAGGAAGCTTCTGGAAGCAGTAGCCCAGACCAGCACTCTGACATTCCATATTTCTCTCTCTTTTTTAAAGATTTCTTTATTTATTATGTATACAGTGTTTTGACTGCATGTATGCCTGCATGCCAGAAGAGGGCACCAGATCTCATTACTGATGGTTGTGAGCCACCATGTGGTTGCTAGGAATTGAACTCAGGACCTCTAGGAAGAGTGCTCTTAACTGCTGAGCCATCTCTCCAGCCCCATCCCATGTCTTTTGAGTCTTGTTCTGTCATTCTCCTTCCAAGACCTCTGCATCAAGCACAGTTCACCATGTCCCTTCCTCTCAGTTTGCCACACACCTGACCCTCCAACGCGCCATTATTTCCTTTATTTCCCAGCAGTCTCCACTTCCACTTTCATTCCTCCAGAAAGTCTCTGATGCTGCTGCTGTTTACACCCAGGCTTTTTATTCATTTGTATTTCACACTTTTCTACCATGATCATGTAGTGGTTCTCTGGGTCATTGTCTCTTATAATCAGGATATAAAGGCAAAATCATCATCTTTAAAATGACTTCTTTCTGTCCCCAACTTCCTGTAGGATCATAGTAATGCGCCACTGTGTCTGCCTCTGCTGTGTCTGATCATATGTCACCTGTTGGGGTGTATCACAAAAATGCCACCTTTTTTAGAGATTATCCAGTTTGTTAGTGGTCACCCAGAGACCTGATGGTAGAACTAAGAACCAGATTTGGAGACTTTTGAGGGTCTCTGCATCTTCCAGAGAGCTGTGCCCATGTGACTGCAGTCGGCCGACTGCTGATGCTGCCCAGTCCTTGATCTGCTCCCTGTGTGGGGGGAGGGGACAGGCCTGCAGGGAATGCCTCCCTGACCACTGTCTGACTTTTGGTATGAAAGGGGAAGGCGGGTGGTGAGGGAGAATTATCTGTATTCTGTCAATCATATATTTTAATAAAACGCTGATTGGCCAGGCAGGAAGTATAGGCAGGTCAATCAGATAGGAAGTAGAGGCGGGACAATGAGAATAGGAGAAGGTTAGGGAAGCAGGAAGCTCCCTCCACCATTCCTGCCCAGACCACTGAAGAGGCAACATGTGAGCTGTCACACTGAGAAAGGTACTGAGCCGTGTGGCTAACATAGATAATGATAATGGATTAATATAAGTTACAAGGACTAATAAGAAGCCTGACCTAATGGGCCAATCAGCTTTATAACTTATAGAGATCTCTGTGTGATTGGTTTTCTTTGGGGTATGCCGGTTGTGGGGTGTCGGGCGGGACAGATACCCCAACAAGCCGGCCCCCTCATGTTACAGGCGGGTGAGCGTGATATTCAGAGGGCCTTCTGGATTTGGGGCGCCAGTGTATCTTGGTTCCCGAGCAGTTCTGCTTTGTTCTGGCTTCCTTTGTGTTACCCTGCAATCCTCGAGGCCCTAGCAGAGAAACCCTCCTTTCGATGCTATCCAGTCGACCTGCCAGTGTGCTTATTTATCAGGACGCTGCCAAGAAAGGATGGAGCCAGGAGTGAGAAGTGGGGAGAAGCACAATTATTTTACTGTGCCATACTGGTTAGAGTAGGGTCAAAGGGTACATACCAGCAAGAAGCAAAGGTCGTCCAAGGGATGTGCCAGTCCGAAGGACAGGAAAGACTGAGTTTCTGTCAGGTTCATACATAGCCTCCATCGGCATAGTCCATCTAAGTGAGGCTCGCATACCACACAGAAGGCAATTACCGGGAGATGGCAGATGGCCCTAGAGGGCACAGGTGGGAGGGAGGCGCAGAAGAGAGATCCCTTTTCAGTGCTCACGTCAGTGGGACCAATAGGGACTCCACAGTAAAGGAAAGGGGCTCTTTGCTTAGTTCTTTGAACTCTGCAGTTAGGCCTCCCCAGCTGAAGGTAGGATATTCTTTCTGATGTTGGACGCTATCTTCATGGCAAAGGCATTGGGAAGATTAGAAGGCATCATGGCAAATGTGAAGTCCTCCCCCAGCCTCATGGGCTTGCCCATTTGGTCCTAGCACAGTTTTGGGAGGTTGTGGGGACTCTAGGGTGGAAGGCATAGCTGGTGGAGGGAGGTCACAGGGCAGGGGGACTGGGTGGGTGTGAGCCTGAGAGGGTTAGCCTGAGAGTCTGCTTCCTGGCCAGGCTGGCTATTTCCTAATCAACACCATGTGAGAACCTGCTGCTGGAGACTCAGTGACTCCAGCCACCATGCTTTCTACACCATATTGGACTGTATCGTCTGAAGCCTGAGCCCAAACAAATGTCTTATTCCTTAAGAAATAATGGGCTGGAGAGATAGCTCAGTGGTTAAGAGCACTGGCTGCTCTTCCAGAGATTCTGAGTTCAATTCTCAGCAACTATATGATTGCTCACAACCATCTGTAATGAGATCTGGAACCTTCCTTTGGCATGCAAGCATACGTGCAGGCAGAACACTATACATAATAAATAATTAAGTTTCTAAACAAACAAGCAAATAAACAAACAAAAGAAATAACAAGAAAATCTAACACAGACATGCCATCCTAAATCCCGAATGATGATGTACGCTTCAGGTACAGTGGGCATCCACTGGCCTCATATTGTGCTAAGCAGGCATGGAAAGCAGTTTGTCTTCTGGGGTGCAAAAGGGTTAGTTGGGGCATAGTCTCTTAAGGATGCATCCCCCAAAGTTCTCCAGAGCCAAGAGTAAAGCTACTGTAAGGTCAAGGTCAGAGGGGGCCAGAGGATAGGTTAGAAGATCTTATTTGGGTAACTTAATTATGCAACAGTATGTTTTGATTGTTATTTTTCTATGTGATTTTTTTCTGAAGTGATTGAACTTATTATTTATTTAGTAAACAAGTTTTCACAGGTCAAGTTTTAAATTGTTTTTGACTGTTTAAATGTAACTATTATAAAAAATTGTTATTGCCAGATGGTGGTGGTGCCGAGGAGAGGCAGGTGGATCTCTGTGAGTTCGAGAGATCTTATCTACAGAGTAAGTTCTAGGACAGCCAGAGATACACAGAGAAGCCCTATCTCAATGCCCCCCTCAAAAGAAAAAATTTGATATCAATATCAGTTAGCATTCTTATGTTACAGCTGTCAAGCGCATGGGACATTTCACTGTAAGGATCTCATTTACTGTGATGCAGCAGTTTGTGATATCAGAATTTTCTCCCCATACTGACAGATGATGAGAATGAGGTGAGACACATCCAAAGCTACACAGCCACTGAGGTGCAGAACTGGGACCCTATTTTATTTGAAACTTAATTTTCTTAGCCTACAAAATAATGGGGTTTATTAGGACATTTACACACATGTACCATTCTAGCGTGTTCCTGTTTGCACCCCACTGTCCTTGCCCACACGTCTTTGCTCTGGGCCAGCGCCCTCCTCTCATGGCCGCCCCTCCTTTTGCTCTCTTGTCTCATGTACATTCTAATCCAGCATCTGTCCGTGGATGAAAACCAATAGGCTTTGTCTCTTATGGAATTAGACTTCTAAAAATGTGCATTTAATTAATAACTCATTTAATGTATATGTTGTTTGTGTGAGTCTATGTGCACTGTGTGCATGCAGGGGCCCTTGGAGGCTGGAAGAGGTTATCAGATCTCCCAGAACTGGTAGTTGTGGGCTATTGTGTGGATGCTGAGAGCCAAACTCAGGTCCTCTATAAGAGCAGTCAGTGTTCTTAACCCCTGAACCACCTTTTCCCCCTGGGATGGTTTGAATGAGAATGGTCCCAATAGGCTCATATATTTGAATGCTTGATCCCTAGTTAGTGGAACTGTTTGTGAAGGATTAGGAGGTGTGGCCTTGTTGGAGGAGTTATGTCAGTGGAGATGGACTTGGAGGTTTCAAAAACCCACACCTGACCCAGACTCTCTCTCTGTCTCTCTGTCTCTCTCTCTCTAACTTACAGATCAGACTTGAGTTCTCATCTGCTTCTCCAGCAACATGCTTGCCTGCCTGCATGCTGCCATGCTCCCTGCCATGATGATAATAGATTAACCCTCTGAAACTATAAGCACACCCTCAGTTAAATACTTTCTCGTCTAAGTTTCCTTGGCCATGGTATGATGTGGGATTTCCCTCTGTATGCTGTGATTACCATTAATGAATAAAGAAACTGCTTTGGACCTATAGCAGGGCAAAACTTAGTTAGGTGGGGAAAACTAAACTGAATGCTGGGAGAAAGAAGGGAGGAGTCAGGGAGAAGCCATGTGCTGAAACTTTACTGGTAGGCCACAATCTCGTGGTGATGTATAGATTAATGGAGATGGATTAAATTAAGATGTAAGAGTTAGCCAATAAGAAGCTAGAGCTAATGGCCAAGCAGTGATTTAAATAATACAGTTTTCTGTGTGATTATTTCGGTTCTGGGCGACTGGGACAAACAAGCAGCTCTTCTCCAACAATGGTATTTCCTCAGAGCAACAGAACAGTAACTAAGACACTGCCCTAGGTCTGCTATTTTAACCCTGCTTTTTTTTTTTTTTTAGCTTCTTTTACTCCTTGGGATGAAATGGTTTCTCCCTGGGGAGCCACAGAGGCAGACCTTCTACTGATGGAGTCATCACAGAGTTTACAGTATCTCTGCAGATTCTACTTCCTTCTTCTTATCACTGATTCTTAAAGACCCTAAAGGGCAAGATCCAGGACTGTATGAACAGAGCCTTGAGCACAGTGTTCCTTGCCTGAAGCCACACTGGTCTCTTCACTCATTTAATAGATGCTTACTAAATACCTGCTGCATGCTGAGTGTGGAGCCAGGCACTAGGGTCCAGGGGACCATGAGATTGGAGTGGACCCTGTTGTCATAAAGCTCATAGAGGAGACAGGTCGGTGGTCAGTGAGTCATGACTTACTCTACTGATGTCAGTGATGAGGTTTGGTGTGCATCTTTAGACAACATGAACATCTAAACCAGAAACTCAACCTGGGGATTCTGGAGTTGTTTTCCGGAGAGAGTCATGTTAGGACCGAGAGTAGAATAAGCCGAGTGAGCTTTTAAGTCCCATGAAACATGAACTTCCGGAGAGCTAAAAGGCTTGGATACCCTGCATGAATGAAAGGGGGGAGGCTGCACTGATGAAAATGATTGGGCACGGATGATGCAGGGAAGATGAGGGCTTCTATCTTTAGACTAAGAGTGAGAAAAACATCAATTGAAAAAGGAGCTAAATGATGTCATTTATAGAACAATATTATAATAAATATATCGGTCTGTTCAGGAGCAGTTACGTAGGCTGGAATCCTTCAGGGAATGTGAAGGAACAGAAGCCAGATTTAGCCTGTGAGCAAAGACTAGATTTGGCTGATTCATACAAACAGAAGGGACTGAAGAGGGCATTCCAAATAAGAGAAGGTAGTGATCCAGCCAGAACTTGCATACAGATGGAAGTAGTGTCTATACATGCCTCCAGGTTTTTTTTTTTGTCTTATTAAAGTCCTATTGCCAGCCTGATATATTCAAGAGACAAGTCTATGGTGTCAGAGGTCTCAGAGCTGAGATAGTTGGCTTTTGTATTAAAATCTATGGAAGTGGTGACCATGGATGGGTTCAGGAGCATGGAGAAACCCTTGTCAGCACCAGCATGGATATGGTACCCTGTTATGGGCTAAATTGTATCTTTCCAAAAGATATATTGCCTTCCTAACCTCCAGTGGGTCAGAATAGGGCTCTATTAGCAAGTAGAGTTTTTGTAGATATAACCAAATTAACATAAAGTCATTAGGTATCCCCTGATTCATGATCGGAACGATATTCTCAACAGAGGCAGACTTGGGCATAGGCTCAGAGGAGAGGAGGGCTATGAAGCAGAGACAGCAGAAGGGTGCTGTGTGAGTACAGAGGCTGAAAGGAAAAAGTCTGGTCAAGATTGTCAGCAGACCTAGAAACAAGAGATTATTCTTCTTACAGGTTCCAGAGGGACATGGCCCTGCTGACACCTTAACTTCAGACTCTGGCCACCAGAATTGTGAGCCAATCAGTTTCTTCAGCTGTAAGCCACCTACTAGGTGGTGCTTTGTTACTCTTCTGAAGCAATTACGGAGTCCCTTTCAAGGATGTTCACCTGTCTCAACATTTCATTTTCTTATGTTAGTGCACCTCCCTTAATGAACTTGGTGACCTGCTGACTTGAGCTTACTGGTGGTAGTGTGTGGCTGATGGGAGCCAGAGGTCACTCAACGGTAAGTGAGGAGAGCTGAATGAAGGGGCACCACAGTGTGGACAAGGGTTGGAGAACCAACAGGAATGGAGAGGGGTGGCTATTGCCAACCAGGTCTTTATACTAACTTAGGTGTCTTTACTTCTCTAGGCAGAACAGGCAGGTAGCAGTTCCCAGAGCTTGGAGAACCTATGGTAGCTTCAGGAGGTGGCTGCTATGGCCAGAATTCCTTTCCTGCAGACGTGTAAAAATATTTATTCCCTCCTCATAGGCCCCAGTGGCAAAGCAAGGTGTGGATCCACCAAAACTTTTCTTAGTGAGCCAGTGAGTTTGGCTGAATGTGTGGGTGTGGGTGACCCTGTAAGTGTTGCAGCTTTGAGGGAAAAGATTTTTCTGGTAGTCTGGATCCAAAGAATACCACAAAGTCACACCATACATTCCAAACACAAGAAATTTATTGGGAACACACAGAGGTGCTCCCTCTGAGATGCAGCAGAGAGCTGGTTAGAGGGTTTCTTGGGGGCAGAGTTTTCCAGGGTGGATCTTGGGTTGAGCTCAGGGATTGGTGGGATTTTGAGCTCAGGGGTTGGTTGGTTTTTGAAACTCGGAAGTGAGCTCAGACTTTTTGCCCTACAGACTCAAAGCAGCCGCACTAGGAAGTCTCACCCAGAATGAGGTGATGGCTTCTCACAGCTGCATAGCTGGAGGTATCTGTCTCCCTCTTCCCTCTAGTTAATCTTCCCTAGCCTGTGGATGCTAGCACCTCCAGAGACCGTGTGCATTTTCTTCGTCATGTGACCTGTCTTTCCATGTGATATTTGTCAGATAGTTTTGCCTTCTCAAAACCTGCCTCTGCCAACATTCCTGGTCCACTTCCTCGTTCTGACTTTAAGGCTCTCTAGGACTTGGTCCTAAGCACTTTTCACCTTTCTCATGCCCAGTGCCCGTTTCTGCTCACACATTTTCTACACCCTACCCTGACCATGCCATCTCTAATGCCATCTTTGGAAAGTAATTCCCTGACGGCTCAACTCACCTCTTCTGGCTTCTCTGACCCATTCCCACTTCAACCATTCTACTTACTTCTCTACTACAATGGTTCTCCCCACTCACCAGTCGATGGCCTTCTAGAGGTTCCATCAGGGCAACCACTGGATGCTGTCCCCTCCCACATCCCTGCCTTGCAGCTTCCGCCACACAGGGTTTCTTTCATTCATAGTAGCCTCTGGATAGCTGTTCGCAAATGAGTCGAGACTATTCAGATCACACAGTGTGGGTAATTGGGAGTTGGCTGGGAAGTCTGCGGTAAGAGTTCAAGAACGTCTGATCTTTTTTCACTGCCACAAGTTCAAACCAAGGTGATCGGGAGGCTGGGGAAGCAGTCTGCGGGAAGTCTGAACAGAAATACAGTCTCTCTCGTTCCCTTTTGTGCCTGTGATTTTTGTCTCATGGCCTTGAGTTGAAATTTCTCTTGGAAACTTGAAGCACAACCAAAATAGCTTCTTCTGTGTCACCCAGTAATAAGGCTTTCCAAACCCTTCATTTTCCTGCGAACATCTTCCTTGAAAGTCAGCTCCGCGCAAAGTGGGGCTAATTCAGCTGCCACCCATGCGGATGCAGTTGTGAGCAGGAGTTTAAACGGGACATTTTTAGCCTTTCCAATATGTCAACAAGCTAAGAGTTTCATTCATTTAAAAAATGTAAATAAATGCAGCTGCATCTGGCCGCGTGGACGATAAAAGCGACGCGGCAGTGCTAAGCTAAGCAAGAAGGGCTGTACCCCGGCAGGAGCGCCCAGCTTTGCAGAGACCTAAGGAGCATTAATAAATATATTCAGAAAACTCACGTGGTAAAACTCATACCTCTAGCTCATCTTTTCACTCACAGTGGGAACTAGCGGAATTCATAATGATTGCTTAAGAAAAACAAAGAGTTGGCTGCTTACCAAAACCAAGGAGCAGCGACAAAAGGAAACTCATAAATATCACACTGGCACATTCCACGTCTCCATCAACTGTGCTCGAAATAAATAAATAATCTCAAGTTTCTCATTGAAATACTTTTATTAAGTGTATTAGTCAGGGTTCTCGAGAGTAGAAGAACTTATAGAACAAATCTATATATATAGAAAGGGGATTTATTAGAATGACTTACAGACTGGTCCAGCTAATCCAAAAAATGGCTGACTATGAATGGAAAGCCCAAGAATCCAGTAGTTTCTCAGATCAGAAAGTCAGATGTCTCAGTAGACATTGGAATGGTTTTCAGTAGACACCGGGATCCTGAAGAAGTAGGCTGTAATGCCAGGGAAGGAATGGGCATGCTCACAAGGTGAGGGACGGCAGACAAAGAGAGGAAGCTTCCTTCTTCCACATCCCTATATAGACTTCCAGCAGAAGGTGTGGCCCAGATTAGAGCTGTGTCTTCCTACCTCAGGATCTAGATTAAAGATGTCTTTTCTTAGCTCAAAAAACCTGGATTAAAGGTGTGTCTTCCTGCCTCAAAGATCTGCATTAGAAGTGGCTCTTCCTACTTCAAATTAAGCAAAACCCCTCACAGGTGTGCCCTCCATGTTTGGGTTTTAGTTTCACACATAGTCAAGCTGACAACCAAGAATAGCCAATGCACTAAGCTAAGCAGTGTTTGAGTTTCAAAAACTAGATGACTTGAAATCAGTTTCAAAGTCTGTTTGTTTGAAGACATAATGCAATTTTTCATAAAAGTGTCATTGGGCTAGAGAGATGCCTTTGTAGGTAGTGGTACCTGCCATCCCAATGACCTGAGTTCCATCCCTGGGAACCACATGGCAGGAAGAGGAAAACATCTCCTGCAGTTGTCCTCTGATCTTCACGCATAAATAAATAAATTTATTTACCACCCCAATAAATAGGTAAACAAACAAACAAACAAATAAGGTGTTTTTAAAAAAATGTTGTGTAGCTGTGTTCCTGAGCTACCCATTACAGTCGTTTATGCTCATAATATTAATTTGATAATGTGTATTTGTAAGAAAATATAGTAAGAGACCATTTTCATTGCCATATTTGCATTTATATTAGTAATTTGATCTCCTGTTGCTGAAATATATTGACAAAGGTTTTTATTTTTACTGGAAGATGGTATCTGTGGAAAAGTAGACTTAATTAAAGGCTGAGACACGTGTGGGTATGGTGGTGGAAATTTTAAGGGAAAATTTATGCCCTTTCCAAGTCTTGCTAATATGTTGTTATATGTTCCTGTTTTGTTTTTTTATGACCAATATTAAGTCACATTTCGAAATATATAGTATCCCTTTCCTACTACGGATGTGTCATTGAAACTACTTTATACATATCATTCGTGATTAAGGTCATTTTTTGCTTTGGCTTGTAAGTAGGGGAGATCAGGGATAAAAAGGAGGGACAGTGTCCTGAAATAATTGAACAAAAGTGAGATGAGAGGAAAGAGGCCTTAAAAGGGGCAGGCAGCACCAGAAGATTCCAGAATTGCCTGGAAACTGAGCCGGGTCAGCAAAAATGCATGAAGAAGCAGCTCTTGGTTAGATCCCAGAGACCCCTGCAGACATAGCCCACACTGTTGCCCCGATGGGCATGGTCAACAAAGGAACAGGTATGGACAGCTCACAGATGGTGCAGACTCACAAGTCAGGTGTTTCTGGCCTCCTGACTTGTGGCATCCTCAACAAGAAGTTTGAATTTTGTGAGTGTGATTTTGATTTTTTTCTCCTTCATGTTCACACTCACTGCTCATGCTATCCTGGAACCTTTCTAGGTTTTCCTAACCTTCTCCCTACATCGCCCACCGATGTGCTCTAACATGCCTGGTACCTTCGTTCTGACTTGATGCCTTTGTTTGATGAAAGATAGTCAGACCTTGCCCACCATGGAAGCTCAGTGGTTCCCAATTTCTCCACACACGGAAACTTCCTTCCTGTGTTTGGGACTTCCTAGTCCACTCCCCTACATCCTGCCAATCCTTCACCTCTTTCCCCAGGGGCCGCCTAGAACCGTTCCTAGGGTCAAAACACCACAGGCACCGCAGGTCTGTGCATCCTCAGCTAATGTTTACCTTCTCGGCAATCGTGGTTTTCCTTCCTGCGTGTTTAATTCCGTTTATTTGTGGGGGACAACTGTTGAGGATTCTATTTTTAAACTGTCTTAGATTTGTGCAGTCCTGGCCACCACATTGTATGGTTCAGTGTCATTGTCCCAGATACATGTTGTTGGACTGAGAGAGAGGGTGTGCAGCACCAAGTGGGAAGATGAGATTTTTTTTTTTTTCTTTCTTGGGAATTCAGAAATGGAACTGAAAAGCAGTGTGGGCTGAATACATCACTCAGGAACTCAGGTCAGCCACAATCCATTTTATGGAAACTAAGGGATACAAAGAAAATGAGAAAGCAAGCCAGTTAGGGTTCTTGGTAGAAAACAGAGGAACCAATTCCAGATAACTTCAACAAAAAACAAACCCCAAAACAACAGCAAAAACAAAAATAACATGGTCCGGCCTTGATATAAGGTTTGGGTCTACTTTTACTGCATCTTGTGATGCTGAGTTTGTTTGATATCTCTGGGAGGCCTGCTCTTTTCTGAAGGGAAATGGAGGAAAGTGGTTCTGGGGGAGAGGGGATGTAGTGGGGCGGGGCACTGGGAGAAGTGGAGGGAGGGGAGGCCTGATAGGAATGTAGTGTATGAAAGAAGAAAAAGAAAAACAACAACAACAACAACATATTTTACAGGACAACCAGACTCGGAGAAGGCAGAAGACCAGATTTAGGAAACGGAGCAGGGGAGAGGAGGCCGGAAGGCAGTCAAGGCTTCTTCTGTCTCCCTGGCTGTGGTTCACTAGGAGACACCACAGGTGGCATCCGTGTGTCCTCCTGTGGCCCACCTCTCCATAGAGTAGCTCCAGCAATCCTCTGACTGCTGTGTGGTAAAGAACGCAGTCTTGTCACGGAGTCCTGGCGTGAAGTTTGTGAAACTATGCACTTTCCCCCAGAGATCCCCAACCCTGCCGCATATGCTAATGAGATGACTAAGCACTTAAACCCAAAGAGAGCAATCTGTGATTGGAGGGCTGGGGCGAGCTGACCTCAGGGAAATTTATCTTCCCTGAGGTCAATCAGCGGAAGCCTGGATGCTGACGACCTGTGTCTGAGGCTGTAACGCCCACTGTCCTCCAGTGGTTCTCACAGATGAGGTAAATCTGGTAAATCTGGCACAGGGCACAGCAGGGTTCTGGATAGAGAACATATTTTTAGCAAAAAGCCCGTGACAATCAGATTTGAGAAATGAGACATTCAAGCACTTAATGAGAGCTTTTGAAGCCGCGGCAGGAAGGCCGGGGAATAGCCAGCGGGCCCACCTGCATCCCGGCCTGCCAGGTTGTCTCCACAATGGACTCTAAGTGAATGGAAGGGCATTTCACCTGAGGGTGAAAGATTTCCTAATGACGGAAGAGGCTTGAGAAATGACTGGGAGAGAACAGAATGGCCTCACCACCCTGGGCTTGTCTAGAAGCAATGGCAGCTTTTTCGGATGTTAAGAAGCTCTATCCTCTTCCTTCTCTTGCCTTGCCTGCTAGCTTTATCATAAATGCAACTTGGCAAAGTATTCTAAAGGAATTGATGCTGAGAGCAAAACAACTCTATAATTCTGAGGGGTTTCAGGGCACAGTGGGCGGGGGTCCCTTAGCCTGAATATTCATAGTGAAGTTATTTTGGGGGGTTTAGATTAGTTGTTCATGGTCATTTTCAATTTTGGTTTCTATTGATCTCTTATTAATTACTGGTTATTCAGAGCCCCCATTCACCCTGTGGATATTGTTAGCACTCTTGGAAGACAAAAGTCCTTTGTTAGTACATGCCAGTGGCTACCAGAAGTCCCTTAGCTCTTTCTCAGAACACCTTAGCAAGGTTCAATGGAGCTTCATCCATCCATTTGCCCACACGTTCGTTCGTCTGTCCGTCCATTTATCCATCCATCCATCCAGTCTTTTTTTTTTAAATATTTATTTATTACTTATACAATATTCTGTCTGTGTGTATGCCTGCAGGCCAGAAGAGGGCACCAGACCTCATTACAGATGGTTATGAGCCACCATGTGGTTGCTGGGAATTGAACTCAGGACCTTTGGAAGAGCAGGTGACGCTCTTAACCACTTAGCCATCTCTCCAGCCCCCATCCATCCAGTCTTATGTCCTAAGATCTGTTCATTCAGTTAATCTGTCCAAAGAACTGTGGTGGGCACTGTGCCAGCATAGGGGAAGAGAGTCATTTGAAAGAAGACAGATGAGATGTCTGAGATAGTGCTATGGTAGTTTGAATGTAATTGGCTCCCATAAGCTCATAGGGAGTGGCGCTATTAGGAGGTGTGACTTTGTTGGAATGGGCATGGCCTTGTTGGAGGGGGGCGGGTTTTGAGATTTCCTGTGTTCAGGATACCAACCAGTGAGTCAGTCGACTTCCTACTGTCTGTAAGATGTGGCACTCTCAGCTCCAGCACCACCCCTGTCTTCATGCCACCATGTTTCCATCACGATAGTGAACCTCTAACACTGGAAGTGTGCCACCCCAATTAAATGTTTCCTTGTATGGGTTGCCATGGGTCATGGTGTCTCTCCACAGCAATAAAAACTTCAACTAAGACAAGAGCAATCAATGCATTGATGGGAGCTGATGCAGGCTAGAGGTGATTAATCACCAATTAAAAGCTAAGAGTAAAGCTGCAGCCAGATGGCAGGAAGATTGGAGGATCAGACCCAGAACTTAATTACAAGAATAGCTATGTCCCAGAGGAGGCTGGTTCTCAGTTTGAGTGAGTTTTGCTGTTTTGAGGTCAAGGCCTTGAGTTGGGCAGAACTGAATCCTAAGATTCCTGAACTGCTGGCATCATTTGAGTAAACAGGCTTGAATTTCTCAATCACTCCAAGTACTCAAAGCCCTGTTGAAGGCTTCTAGTAGAGGCTAGTAGCCTCTCTTGCTCCGAGACAAGGTCACTGGGTCAGTGAGTAGGATTGAACCGTAATACTGTGATCTGGCTGGGGAAGTTCTCAGGCTGCTACCTGGGGTAGGGGGGAGCGGGGTGGGGGCAGAATCAACAGCTTGCCAGCGGAGCTGGGAGAGAATACACAACAGCATTCTGAGGGAGCCAGATCAAGAGAACAAAGTTGGATAGCTGAAGTTTATCAGTAGGGACTGCTCTGCCACAGTGTAGCATTAACAACTTGGCAGAGACTCTGGCAAGTGGATCTACTATGCATGGTTCTTGGAGCTGTAGAAACAGAATGGCTCATTTTAAGTGAGGTAGAAATGTCAGAAATGCTGTAGCCAAGAGTAGAAGAATATTAGAGCACCCAGAGAAGTTGGGCATGCAAGAGGGAAAACACTGTCCAGCGCTGGGACGCTCACCAAGCACTATTTGTGGCAAGTCTGTGATTATATTTAGTGGTAGATTTACGGCCATATTCAATTGCAGTTATGTGTCTATATTTGGCGGCAGGTCTGTGGTTATATTTGGTGGCAGGTCTGTGGTTATATTTGGTGGCAGGTCTGTGACTGTATTTGGTGTAAGTCTGTGGACAGATTTGGTAATCAAGTCCGTGACTATTTTTTCCTTACTGTGTTTGGAGGGCAGATCTCCATCTGCTTACCAAAGTAATATAGAGTATGCTAGAGAGGGGAGCATTGGAGTCATCGAGAAGCTCAGTGTGACTTCACTCTACAGGTTGGGCTGAGGCTAGGTGCTAGCTTAGAATTGGGTTTTCTTATAGCCATGAGACGATGAGATCCCACAGTAGTAGGGGCCAGATGCTGGCACCTAACAGAAGCCAGATGGAACAAAATTATTAATATAATGAGAAAGTCAGAGTGGTATCCATGGAAACCTGATGCTTAGGAGGTTGCAGAGATAGTTAAAGGAGCATACTATTTCTAGAGACTTTTGGCTCAGGTTATACAGAGAGAATCAGAAAGTTGAAGGCTACTGGCCTTATATATAAAGTCACAATGTTTTGGCGCTGGAGAGATGGTTCAATGTTAAGAACACTGGCTGCTTTCCTACAGGACCTGGATTCGATTCCTAGCACCTTTACAGTGTCTGAACAATCTTCTGTAACTCCAGTCCCAGGGGATTCAGCCTCTGAGGGCATTGCATGTGGACAGTGCACAGGCACACGTGAAAACAAGATACCTAGATGCACAAAATAAAAATAGATAAAATCCCCCATCAGAATCTTGTCCAATTTTCTAGATGAGCCAGTTTTCAGACGTAAACTTGAGTAAAGGAAGGGCAAGGTACCCATGGTCTGTGTCAGGGAAAGACCCTGAAATGCCATGGCAACAGGAGATGGCTGCACTTCTCATAGTTCCTCAAGAGACCCGATTTCATGTACTTACTTGGGCTCCTGTTTCCTGGAAAAGGAGATATTCTGACATTTCAAGGAACACTTTATGTTAGGTTTAAATGTAAATGTTTCCCACTGGCTCATGAATTTGAATGCATGGTCCCCAGCTGGTGGCACTGTTCTTGAGGGTTGTGGAATCATTAAGAAGTCATGGTTTGTGGAAACAGATCTCTAGTGGTGGGCTGTATGTATTATAGTCTTTTTTGGGCTCCTACCTGAGTCTTTTTCTGCTTCCTATCTGTTGACATGATGTGACCAGCTGCAATGCCAAGGCCAGAGCCCCAGCTGCCACACCTCCCACCTTGGCACTGTGCACAGAAGAAATCCTTCCCTCTTGAGTTACTTCCTGTCAAACATTTGGTCACAAAGTCAGGCAAAGTAACTAATGCATTCTCCATATGGGAGAGCAGACATTTGTTCTTGGGAATCCAAAGTGTAATCAGGGCTCTTTGTTAGGTCAGGGGGTCAGATGGGAGCCAGGTAATCAATTATTCTGACCCAGGTCTGGCCAGCAGCATCTACGGTAGAGGGGCACTAAGCACCACGTTGGGTGGGGTGGATTGGCCAGGTGACTTCCCCAGTGCTGGCACAGTGGAGTAACCACGATGGCATGATGAAGGCCTATTAGAGCAATAGGATGGCTTTTTAGAGGTACAGCTGGGACATACTGCCATGGAGATGACACACTGGGAGGACAGGATGCCCTGCTACAAGGGATATACCCTAAATGAGTATGTGATCTAGCACTTGTAGGACACATGGCCTTGGGAACTGTGAGTCAGGCAGGACTGGCACCATTTATGTCTCAGGCTGTGCTTTCAGACCATCTGCAGTGAACACAACATCATTAAATGCTTGTTTTAAAATTGCATAGCTCTTCTCTGAATATTTATGGTGATCTCACCATTACTTTAAAACACGGTTTTATTATTATTTTTATTTATTAGTATGTGTGTGTCTGTCTGCTTCATGTGTGGGTGCCCATTCAAGCCAGGAGATGGTGTTTGCTCCCCTGGAACTCCAAGTACAGGCAGTTGTAAGTAGCCATGTGGGTCCTGGGAATTAAACTCGGGTCCTCTGGAAGAGCAGCAAATGCTCTTAACCATTGAGCCATCTCTTCACCCTCAATTTTGTCACGTTTTATATTACAATTACCAGTTAATTTTTTGTTTAATTAAATTTGTATTAATAACCATCTTAAAAACATATGCCTCGAGGGCTGGAGACGGCTGAATGTTAAGAGCACTTGTTGCCTTGGCCGAGGACCAGGCTTGGCTCCCAGAACTCACACAGTAGCTAACAACCCAGCACTCCCATAGTCTTACAGCACAGCACCCCCATAGTCTCACAGCCCAGAACCCCCATAGTCTCACAACCCTACACCCCCATAGTCTCACAGCCCAGAACCCCTATAGTCTCACAACCCAGCACCCCCATAGTGGTCCACAACTGTCTGCAGCTGGCTCCAGGGAATCTGATATCCTCTTCTGGGTGCTCCATGCATCTTGTACACATACAAACAAGCAGACATATGCACATGCACATATCCATACATGAAAATCAATAATTAAAACATAAAAACCATGCCTCAGGTTCTCTGTCCGCGAACTGATGGATTTTGTTCTGTTCATTGCACCGTCTGCTGTTGAGGTCAATATGTTGTGCCACTGGCCTTGGTGAGTTTGACTTACCCCATAGCCTCAGCTTCCTAGGCTCAGCCCACCCAGGAACAGTTTCTCCAGTGCCTCACTTTACAGGGAATTTCTAAGGACTCTACGTTGCTATTTAGTTAATTTATCATGAAAAAAATGTGTCCGCCTTCAAGGCCAAATACTTATAATTTCTAGTTAGCGTGTGGTGTCCCTAAAGGGAAACCTACACATGTAGCTGACAGCTGTTCTTGAGAGCTCACAACAAGCCAGGGGATGTTCCCCAGATCTGTGAAGATGCCAGTGCAGCCTCATCCCCTGGTAGAGCTGCCCCTGTGCTGTGCCACAGGTTCTGTACCACCTCTTCCTGGACATCCCAGGTAGATCCTGTGCCACAGGGTTCGTACCACCCCTTCCTGGACATCCGGGGTAGATGCTGCCCATAGTTTCCTATTGTTTGGTCTTTATATTCTTAACTGGATCCTCCCTATGTCGATGCATAATCTTCCCCACTTCAGCTTTGGGTCTGTAACAACAGAGCCAGGGCTTTTTGTTTGCCTGGTGTTTGGCCCTAGAAATGTTTATTTTTCATTTTTTTGTGGGGGAGGGGAGACTGGAGGGGTTGAACCTAGAGCCTCATACATACTAGGTAAGCACTGTATCATTTACACACGCACACACATACACATGTACACACACATGTACACACACATGTACACACACACACACACACATCTTTCCTTTTGAGATCTAGTCTCACTAAGTTGCCCAGGTTGGCCCTGAGTGTATCCTGTGCTACCAGACCCAGCTGTCTCTGATCTTTTGTGCATGTCAGACTCACTGTTTCAAAGATAGCTTTACTCCTTCAGTGTAGGAGGGACTTTGCAGTCGCCCCTCTGACATGGATCCCTCCTGTCTCAGCCTTGCTCTGTTTGCTTCTTTTTGTAGGAGTGGTCTCATTGTCTCTCATTACCGATATCGTGAGATGTCCCAGGTACAGGCACATTCTACTTAGTGTTCATCAAAGCACTTTATACAGAGAAGATATGCAGTAGGTGCTTGCTAACTGACACAAATCTCCATTTTCCTTTGTCACCTAGCTGCCAGGACTCAAGCTCAGGCCTGTGTATTGTCAAAAAGAAGGTTTTGGGAGCCTGTTTGAGTCCACTCAGCATTAGGAAGTATGAACAGCTCAAGCCACTGCAAGGAGCATTGGTGGGAAAGGAACGGCTGTGTTAAAGGGGAAGAACCCGTATCAGAACATGTTTAATGAGTGGATCAAATACGATGACTGTTTTAGAGCCTCTCTGAGCACTATTTTTCATGACAGATGAAGACTCTCAGACAGCAGAGCTCTGTTATTTTGGCTGCCAATAGCTTCTCAGGAGAGCTGGGTGGCAGCCACTATCAGAGACGAATCGTTTGTGCCTGAGTCCCCATCACAGATTTCTGTGCCAAAGCATTGTGAGGTCACGTCCATCCTCGTGTATGATAGAGAGACTGGTCCTCAGGAGTAGTGGTTACAGGGCCATTGGGTGTGGGGACGTTTATCTGGGCTCATCCATCCTCAGCTGGTCCCCTCCTCAACCATTTTCAGCTCACAGCTCTGCTCAGAGCTACTGCCCTTGATTCATTCCCCTCGCTCTGCTTCCTTCAGCTGGAGGCTGGAACCTGTGGAATAGTGGCTGTCTTTCCATCTTTGTCCCTCCCAAGATCAGTGAGCTTCTCAAGGGTAGATATTATGCATCTTCAGACATGGTATTGAATGCTCAGTGCACACACACACACACACACACACACACGCACGCACGCAGAAGACTGGGACAGAGAGTGGCATGTGACCCTGATTGCCTGGTGGCACATGGCTCACTCCATCTTGGTGACATGATGCTATAGGACTTTCTCTGGCTCTCAGATGTGACACAGTAGGTCACAGCTGGTTGGCGTGCAGACTTCGCTGACATTTTTGCTACTGCAACCACTCAGGCGGAGAGAAATATGAAGGCATGTTTGCCTCCCAGGAATTCTCACGAATTGGTGTGGTCTCTAGCAACTGACTTGTTTCTGAAACTCTTTGCTTGGCGATGCTACTAAGTGTGTAAGATGCAGACCCGTTCTCTTCTTCCCAGTGAGAATTCCTTGCTGCTTGCTCTCATGGCCCAGTGTGTTTGGGAGGCCTCGAGGGGAGCGGTCCCTGGTTGTGGCATTGCTCTGGGCTGTTAGTACCCTATGCCTCCTACTGCCCTGCTTTGGCTCCTTACACAAACCCACTGTCCCATCAGGGGCAGGTGTCAATCCCTTGACCCACACCTTCTAGACCTTCCTCTTACGTGTTTACACATGTTAACATGTGATAGCAGACGTGGGGTTTTCTTACTTTTTTTATTCAAATGAGTTTTTACTCCAGAGTCTTTGTTTCTGCATTTCTTCCTTCCGTCCCTCTCTTCCTTTCTTTACTCCACACACTCCAGTCAACATCCTTATAAAGAGACCTTGGTCCTCAGTGAGCCTGTGAACCACTTAGTTTTCCTTCAAGTACTTCATTCCTAGGAAGTGTACACTTGCCGAAGCTCGACAATTCAGTTTGTCGAGGAATTAATCATCCAGTTTTACAAACGTTCTCTATGTCTATCTCTATGGGCATCAACCATCTAGAGCAGTGGTTCTCAAGCTTCCTAATGCTGTGACCCTTTCATATAGTTCCTCAGGTTGTAGTGATCCCCAACCATAAAATTATTTCATTTCTATCTCATAACCATAATTTTGCTAGTTATGAATCATGATGTAAATATTTGGTATGCAGGATATCTGACATGACCCCCTGAGAAAGAGTCCTTTGACCTCCAAAGGGGTCACAGCCCACAGGTTGAGAACCACTGGTCTACAGAAAGCTGTGCTGAAATGTTTTAGGACTTTCAAAGACAAGAAACTCCACTCTGACAGTGCTTTTGCCCATGCCCAGCATGCCCAGCTCTCTGTCTATTATTGCCCGTGCAATGATATTTCATTTGTATTTTGATAAATATATATTTTACATATTTTAATAAATACAAATCAGAGAGTAAAACAGCTTCACTGGTCAGCTTCACAGACCAGGCAGTGGTGGCACACACCTTTAATCCTAGTAGCCACACTAGTTGCCATAGAAACCGGGCAGTAGTGGTGCATGCCTGTAATCCCAGCACTAGAGAGGAATATAAGACAGGAGGAGACGGCTCTCACACAGTCTCATTCTGAAGTTCCTGGAGGCAGGATCGCCAGTTCAGACTGAGGTAGAGGTAAGAGCCAGTGGCCGGCTGGTTTTTTTTTTTTTCTGACCTTCAGGTTGAACCCCAATATCTTGTCTCTGGATTTTTAATTAAAATCGAGCTACGTGCCTGCCTCTCACTTTGCACCCTTCTCATGAGTCTTCTGCCTGGTAGATGCACCTTAGCTGTGATCCGGAGAGAGCTGGCTGAAGCAATACCTCTGCTTTTGTACACACTCGCTTTAGAAAGATGAAACTAGTGATGATGGCCCAATAGTGAGGGTGTGGGATGATGTTCACTCGGCAGATTTGTGTTTCCACGAACATGCTAATGTAATCCTCTCTACCAGACACCATGTATGAGCCTTGGATGTATCAGTTTGGTTAATTCTATCAAGCTTCTCACGTGGCTTCGGTTAATGTCTTCATGTTACAGATGCTGAAAACGAGGTTCAGAAAGGCTGAGACACTTGCTTCAGAACACCTAGTTAAGTATAGGAAAGGCCTTAAATGGGAGCAGTCCTACCCTGTTTCCTCTGCTCATAGGCACAAAAGCTTCCTTCTCAAAGGAGTTAAGAGTTGGTAATGATCAAAATTCCAGTGCGTGTGCACACACATGTATGTGCGTGCGTGCGTGCGTGTGTGTGTGTGTGTGTGTGTGTGTACTAGGAATCAAACTCAGGACCTTGAGCTTGCTAGTCAAATGCTCTACTCCTAAGCCACATCTTTGGCGTGTTCAACAGAGCATCATTCATGACCTTGAATGCATCAGTATTTTTCACCCCCTCCTCCTTTGCTTATTCAACATTAGCCGGCCTGTTCAAAGATTCTAGGAGCAGTTCTTTTTGAAAGCCCCCACTCTATCTGGCTAAAAAAAGTTCCACATTAAATATAACTTTCTTTACTGCAAATATTTTGGAAGACTTTTTAAAAATAATCTTGCCTTTGCAGTGATCTAGCTATGAACAACTTATTTAATTCACAATTTACTGTGATTTCTCATTCACACTTGGAAATTCTTGTGAAGTAATTACAAAACCTAAAATACAGATTGTTTCCAAATGTAATGGAATTCCTGTGAGTAATAATTTAACAAATGAGGTTGTCACGTCACTTTGTAGACATTTAATTAAACATTTATTGATTACGAATTTGCCATATTCTTTTTATAGTTTTGAGCTAGACATACACACAGACGCACACACAGTCTCTCTCTCTCTCTCTCTCTCTCTCTCTCTCTCTCTCTCTCTCTCTCTCTCCAAGTCTCAAACCCTTCCCTTTCTCTTGATTGACTTTTGGTGCATGGCTGGGCTTTGTAGGGACTTACTGGAATGGCCATGTAGCTATATGAAGTCACAGTTGACTCTTTAGAGGCAGAATATTGACTCTCTCATTAGGTAGGAGGTTGTGAGACTCCTCTTGCCCCAGATGACCTTATTTATTGGTTTCTGTGGGTGTTAACTGGAATCAGCTGAGTAGGCGTGGTGTCTTAGGGCTATGGTGAGGGGCTCCCCTATTCAGAGGCTGTCCTCATAGGCTGTCACCTTCCTTCCTGGGATGAGGGAGACCCTGACATGTCTCCTTCCCTCACTGTTGTTTGTATTTAATGTTTTATTCCTCTTTATCCCTTAGACAGTACCTTGCTATATACCCAAGATTGGCCTTAAACCTGCAATCCTCCTGCCTCCAATCCCTGAGTTCTGGGATAACAGATATAAGCTACACTGCCTGGTTTATACGTTGGCATTTTGGCCTCTGTGTCATCTGGTCTCCATCTTGTGTGGCTGTTTGTGTCTTTCACTATGCAGGCTACCAGCACCCGGAAAGAACCTGGAGGTGAAGAATCCATTTGGGAGTCATCCATGCTGGTGTTCTATCCCAACTTGGGCACTTACTGCAGTTTGACTTTAGGCAAACCAGTTAAGCTCCCCAGGTGTCCATTTCTAGTCTGTAAATGGTAATAGCAGCATCTACCTCACGGATAGTAGTCTGGGCTGGCTGGCTTTGTGCTCTGTGGAGCCGACAACTATTTAAACTTATTTTTTATGTTATTCCCTCAAATGCCCCTTGAGAAGCAGCATCTCTGGATGTGGAGCAGTTCTCAGGACCTCCAGCTGCCATAGGTCCGATTCCTCACTTCTGAGGTATCCCTTCTACCTGGAGATGAAGTCACCTTCCTGGTCCTGGGCAGAAACCTGGAATTGTTTATTCCAGGCCAGCGGTCGTTGTCTTCACACCCTTTCTGCTTCATTTAGAGAGGATGGGCTTTAAGTCCCGGTACAGCCCCACCCTCTGCTACCCTCGCTCGCTTTCTTAGGCACCAGTGAGATGTGGGGACAACCTGGAGTGTGCACACTGGTGCTGAGAAGGTCTGGCCCCAGAGGTGTGTGAGGAGAGAGGGGTCACCGCTCTCAGGCAGTGCTTTCGTGTGAGACATCTCTTCATAGAACCTCTTCTCTCCACCCTTTGGGTTAGGGTCCTCAACCAATTCTCAGCTGTCTACTGGAGTCTAGCGGGACTGGTATCTTTCCATCTGAGCAGCTGTACCCCGTACGTGGTGGCCATAATCCCTCTCAGTCCTTGCTGTAGCCAACATGGAAAAGTGCTGCCATGATCCCCACTCTGTATCGTAGGAGAGGGACTCAGGACTGGATGGTCTCACTGCAAAGAGGCAGGGTTAGAATGAGAGCCGCTCATATGGCTGAAGTCATCAGATGGTCACCCATGTCTGGTGGCGGCTGCTGACGCGCAGGGGAACCCTCTGTATGTTCTTCCATCTAGGAGCCTGGGCGAGCTTCCCGGTGTGATGGTCTCAGGTTCTGAAAGCGCTGGGGCAAAGCCCAAGAGCTCTAGGGCTGGAAGCCCCCAGTTCTCCTTTTACATCATAGTGGTTGGAGCAACCGACAGGCCCACCCAGACTCTAGAAGTGGGGAGCAATGGCATTCAAAGGGGCAAAGGAACACAACCCCACAGTTAACTGAAAGTATCATGTGGGTTGGGAAGCCTAAACCATGCTCTGAAATTGCTTGTCCCTGATGGAGTATGCTCTCCCCCTGGAAAGGCCCTGATGAGACTGACACCCCTCCCTCATGACAGTGGCATGTGGAGAGAGATTGAAATGATGACGGGTCTTCTGACGTCCTTATTAACTTACAGGCTGTTGCAGTTTCTCCAGGATGCCGGTATCATTTTCAGCTGCTAAAAATCAGTTAATTACACTGCTGCGAACGAGTAAAATAATTAATAAATGTTAACATTTGCATGTTGTTTTAATTAAGAAATAAATGTCTCTGAATGAAAAAGTGCCTGCTGGCTTACCCGGTAATTATCAGCGCACTAAAAGCACCCTTTAGAAGGCGCTCTCTAAAGAGCCCTGGCACAATCGAGCCACCATGGCCCTGCCTAGGTGAGTCACAGTGACACCTTTCTTTGTAGTCCCTGGTGCCCAGAAGGTGAGGAGGCAGGGTTGGAGGGGTGGGGGAGGCAGCCTTCACCTCCCCTAGTGGAGCAGTAGTGTTACCATTATGTAAGTTGGAGTTCTAGGTAGACAGTTCTGCTTCAAAGCCTATCTCTAACAATCCCTTTTGATGCCTAGTTCATTTTAAAAAAGATAAACATGGCTTATCATGTTACGAAATTAACCTGTTTGTGACTGACCACCTATTTTCTGTGTTGGAACATGAACTCTTATGGCCAGGAGCCAAGTCTGTCCGCCTTGCTCCCTGCCTGCCCCTCTCATTTCCTCCCCCTCTCCCTCCCTCTCTCTCCCTCCCTCTCTCTCCCTCTCTCCCTCCCCCCTCCCTTCCCCTCCCCTCCCTCCCCCTTCCCTCCCTCCCTTCTTCCCTTTTCCCCTGAAAGTTGTAAAACGTATCACAATTGAGAAAAGTATACAAAGTATAATGAGAAGTTTTTGACATTATTATAAGATAAACAGATCAAAACCAGACTCTTGGACTTGGTAATAGAGCATATGCCTAGAGTGCCTGAGGCCCTGGCTTCAGTGCCCAGCGCCACAGACACCCAGACTCTGCCAGCATCCTGAGCACCCCACCCCCTAAAATTCGCAAGTATCCTATCTTAAATGATCACCGTATGCTTATGGTTTTTCCCAAAAGTCCCACCACTTTAGTGCAACTCCCTAAACATCACGTTTCTGTTTTATCTGGTTTTGAACTTTGGTTACAGTACTGTAGGGTACTGTGAAATCCAACCACAGGTCAGGTCACCCTTAGTTCACCCATCGTCACTGTTGTGTGCCAGGGAAGGAACATACCACAGTGTCTCTCTCGGTTGTCCTTCTGGTGGACACTTACTTCTTAGGAGCAGCGATGAATCACACGATGGTAGCGTTCTTGCACGCATCTTTCCTGGCTGTTAGCGGTTACGTACCTTTCAGTATCTCCACATGCAGGAAGAGGATTTTTTCTCACATGCGGGAGGAGGCATTCAGCTTAGGAGCTGACACTGCCAGCAGTTTCCTGACTCTTGGCACACTCTATTTGCACATGGAAACTACTGTTGCACTCTTGAAGCATTTTGTGGCATGGGTGTTTGATGTCAGCCCTGCAGGGCGTGTGCAGTGCACTCTCACTGTGGCTCGAGTGTGTGTCTTCCCCGCCACAGATGGCACGCAGTGCCTCATTATGTTTAGTGGTCATTTGTGTGTGTTCTCCTGAGGAACACCTCAACAAATCTCTTGCCGTTTTTAATATTGGGTTCTCTCTTGTTTCAAAGTTTTAATTGGCATCTAGAGTATTTTTAAACGTGGGCTTGTAGTGAGCCTCTTTGAGTTACATGTCTTAAAACCGGCTCTTGAACTTTTAATTATCCTTTTCTCTCTCTTTGCTGATTGAAATAGGTTTTTCTAGAAGAAAATATTTATTTTTATTTTGTCTATGAGTATGTGTGTCTGTGCCTTCTATATCCTGGTTCCCACCGAGGCCAGGAGAGAGCATCACATCTCCCAAACTCGGAGTTTCTGGCAGTTGTAAATCTCTTGTGGGTGTAGGGGATTGAACTCAGGTCCCCTGGAAGAGCAGCAGGTACCCTTAACCACTGAGTCATCTCTCCAGTTCCCAAACAGAGGTTCTTAGTGTTGTTCAATAAAAAAACCCTTAATTTGAATATATTCTAGTACATTTCTCCCTTCCTTATGGCATGTAGGGTTTCTTTTCCATCATGAACTCTCCTGTGTTTTCGGAAGACTTTACAGTCTTTGGCTTTCACGTTTTGGGCTATAGTCTAGCTGGAACTGGTTTTGGGAAATGACATGGGCAGGAGCCAGGTTTTAATTTCTTCCTCTGTCTCTTTGACCCAGGATCTATGTTGCAAAGCCTGTTTCTTCATTACTCTGGAGGTTATGTTTCCCCTAGGCTGTCCCTGTCCCTGAGTGTGGCAAGAGCATCAAAGCCACCCATGTCTGCAGGCCGCGGGACTCTCTTGAATCCTTCCCATCAACCCACCGACTGCCCAGAATGGAGAGTGGCCCCAGGCTCTTCCGACCCAGCATCTCTCCCTTCCTTTCACAGGGCCACACAGGTGAGGTCTGTGGACTCTCTCCCTGCCTTCGCAGGCTCTCCTCCCCATGTCTTCGTGTCATAGCCCCCAAGAGCACCAGGCATGTCTGATCCCGTCTGGCTCTAGAGTGACAGAGTGGGCAGATCATAGGATGAGAGAGACACAAGGTTGAGCTGACTCCATGGCATAAGGGAACCCATGGAGAGAATGACTGAAGGACACTCTAAAAGGAGAGGAGCAGACACTTGTATTGAACATGGTGGGGGCAGGCGGTGACTCCAAGACTAGACTTAATGGCTGTGCCAGTGGGGTCCTCAATTGACAGCATCATCGGGGACATTATTTCTCTGAGTCTATGTAAGGTGTACACTTATATGGTAGAGACACTATTTCGTAACACTTAGGTGACTGCATAGGGTGAATGGTTGATATTTTTTGGATCGCAGATGATTTTGTCAGTGTCAGACGGAGAGAAGGGAGGCTGCTGGACAGTGGAGAGATGTAGAACATTTTAGAACGTGTGCATGCTCCTGCATGTGTGGTATCCTCAGACCTCAAACAGAGCGAGGAGAAGGAGAACAGCATGAGACGAGTCAGAATGAAAGGGTTGCAAAGACCTCTGAGACCATAGCTGTGGGTTCTTAACCATTGCTAAGCCCCTCCTTGACCACAAGGCACTAAGGATGGCCCAGATGCTGCACTTGGCGGGGAGGGGAGCAAGACTCTAAGTCCCTCTTCTTCTGGGATTGGACAGACAGGTGTTTATGTTAAAAAACCAGATGGTTCAAGAGAATTTCTAAATTTGCACCGTCGGGCACCAGGTTTCAAACTAAATTTGGTCTCTGCCTTCCAGCCTTCCTGTTGCCCTGGTTGAGAATAGCCTCCATTCCACCAGCCATCTGCTCCCTTCACGTCTCTGAGACAAGCGGCATCTCCAGTGTCTTCCACAGATAGGACAGAATCTTTAACAAAGCCTATGGTGTGACTGCGTGCTTTCTGGCTGGGGGCTCCCGGGTGGGCCCCAACATGAGGAAAGTAGTCGTGTATTTACACTCGATTTGATAGAATGGGAGACCCAGTCACTCACATGTTGAGCTGTGCCTTCTACTGGACAGTCCAGGCCTGTGCTTCTAGGAATTTGACTTCTGGGAACTCCCTTTCCAAAGAAGCAAGCTCTGATGATGGTCAGCCGTGCCTCACCATCAATCAAGGTTTCCAAAGCACTCTGTGCCCTAGGTACAACTGGCAGAGTGTGGTAGAAGAAACCATCCTGACCATGTAGGGGTATGTCTTTGCTAGTCATCTTTCTGTTACTGTAACGAATATCCAGTTTATGAAGAGGGAAGAGAGGGAAGGTAAAATTAACCTCACAGCTTTAGCGGGGGCTCAGTCGGTGGTTGTTGGCTCTTGGACCTGTGACAATGTAGCACATTGTGGCAAAGAAAGCTTTTTAGAGCAAAGTTGCTCACCTATAATCAGGGTATGATAAAAAAAAAGATAGGAAAAGAAAAAGAAAATAAAGGGCTAGGGTCCCCCACTCCCACGATCTTCTTCAAAGGCATGCGCTTAGTGATCTGAAGGCCTCCCACAGGGCCCTCCTCTTAAAGACTCCACCCCTTGCTACCCGGGAGCCAAACCTTAGTACATGGGTCTTTAAGGGACATCCCAGAACCCACAACATAGCAACAATATCTCTTATTGTTTTTGTTTTTGAGACAGAGTCTCATATTGTCTAGATTGGCCTTGGATTGACCATCCCCCTTGCTTCAGCTTCCCAAGTGCTTGGATTACAGGTATGTACCCTGTCTCATACAGCATCTTATAAATCTCTCCTTCTCCATCTCCTTTTCTCTCTCTCTGCATGTGCGCATGTTGTGCATGTACAACACATGCACAGTTGTACGTGAGCGTGTAGGTGTGTACACATCATAGCAAGCTCATAGAGACCAGAGGACAACCATGAATTTAAGTTCTCATTTTCCACCTTCTTTGAAACAGGGCCTCTTATTGTTTGCCTGACTCACACCTTCCAGGGTGACTCACACCTTCCTGACTCTGCCTGCCTGCCTCCCATCTCCTGCAGGCAGGTTGGGATTGCTCTATGGCTCCAGCTTTGCTCAAGTCCTCGTGCTTGGATGGGAAGAGCCTTTTCCACTGAGTGTTTCTCTAGACCTCTTTATCTTTCTCTAAAGATGACAAAAATAGAGAATGAGTTGGCTGCAGCTTTGATACTAGTCTTTTGAGGAAAAGAATCCATTATTGTTTCTGCAGCACTGCCCCTGAGCCGGAGAGCTGAGGTTGAGACCGTCAACAGGGCTTGTCGAGGCCCTGAGGCAAATCACACTGTACACTTCCTTGGCTTCCCACTCCTCGCTTCCCTTTGACAACCCAGCATTTTTATCCTGGTGAGATCAGGTTAGAAAGAGAAATTGAAGACCAATTTGGAGAGAAAAAGAAGGCGCACAATGGACCCACATGACCAGAGGCGCTGAATAGAGTTGTGTAGGCGTTGCCATTTGGTTTGTCTTGGTAAAGTCATATTCAAGGTTGGAGGTTATATTGTGAGTCTCAAGCCTTGTACCTAAGCACCAGATGTCAGGGCTACCTCACTGTACCCCCACTAGCCGCTTAGCTCATGTGCCTAGGTGGGATTGCCCTACTTTGCTTGACACCAGACTGGGTTCTGGCTACATGAAGGAGTAATTATAGTTGAAATAAATGTGTAACAATGCCTAGATAGACGCGGTTCTGTTAGTTCCGACAGATTCTGTTTAAGAGAGCCAGAGCAGCCGTCACAGCAGCAGATGCCCCCCTGCCAGCCCTGTCCCCGTCCCTCTAGCCTTATGTTATAAATGACCCTGAGACCCTGTGTGAGCAGATTTGGAAATCTAAAAAGTCCAGCTGATTCATCTCATCAGAGGTTTTCTCCATAATGGTCAGGCAATAAAACAGGCCATGTTTCCCCAAAATAGTCTGCCACGCTTGGGGGTACTTCTTAATCTGTCATAGTGGGTTTCTGGGGGTGGAAATATGAGATGTGGAACACGTCATTCCCTGGTGTATTTCTTCTTGTAAGGAATATTGTAATGGGGGTTTAAATTTTTGCTGTCTGATTGTGTGCCCAGAGCCACCACCCTATTGGTGCCAGACCTCACAACCTGAAGGGCACTGGAAGGGTGCAATGCACTATGGGAAATGATTGAGGTGGGTACATCTTTAATTTTGTTTCAAAGGAAGGAGGAGGCACATTTATTGAGTTTGTCCACTGGGCCTCAAGTCAGGCAGCAATGAATCCCGAACCGACTGTTTTTGCATTCTGTGTGTCGGCCCTTCTGTTCTAGCTGTCATCCTAGGACTGCGAGCACCAAGCCTCGGAATCTGCCATTGTCAAGTCTAGATTGTCTCCCCTTGCTGCCAACACTTCCTAGTCTGGGGTAGACAATGCTTCCCTTGGAAGGCTTTCTTGAGCCCTCGTGGCAGCCCCTGCTTCTCTCTCACATCAGTCAGCACCAGCGTGCATGTTGCTTTTCCTTATTAAGATGCATTTCCCCAAGCCTGACACACAGTAGATGTAATTGGCTGAGCTGTGGAAGGTGCTGTCCTGTGCCTCATCCTCCTGCGCCACCGCCACTGTCACCGGGGTCAAGCCAGTGCCTTTCCTTTCTCTTCTTTCTCTTGTTACTCATCAGTTTAGCAGAATGCCAGCAACAATCTAGTATTTGCCTAACCTTCTGCCTTTAAGAAAAGAAAGTAATTTCAACTGACTTAGAAATTTGACTGGCTGTCACTTCTCTGAAGTCTTCTCAGGTGAAATAATACAACCCTGGATGTTTTGTTTATCCTTCTGTTTTCCAAGCATCTTCAAGAAAGAGAGAAACTCTGCAGATAGACCAGAGCCAGACTCCCATGGCCACAGTGTCAGCCCTGCTGTGATACTCTTTGGTTTGTGACTCTTTTTGTGACAGATGTTTTCAAATTGGTTTGGGTTGTATTTTGTCGGATCCAGAGCATCCTCTAAGAGGGGACATTGAGAAGACCCTGTCTTGCTCCTTTCTTGCCTGCTATGTGGCAGTCTGTCACACGTTATATGCACAACAAAGACCAGGCAGACTATGCTACATTGCAAAACCCATCCCTGCCTCTGACCCATTGCTAGTCCTTTCTGCATAGGCTTCCATTGGTTCCAAGGTTTTCACAAAACTTTCTAGTTAGAGGCAGATCCCACAAGTGATCTGTTGGTGGGAGGAAGCAACATTCAGAAGTCTCTTTTTAGCTGTGTTAGTCTAATGAACCTGGTAGCAATCAGGAGTGGGAATCTTGCCTGTCCTTGACTTTGAATAGACCTTGAATCCTATCCTGTGACATTCTCCAGCCTATCAGCTATGATTTGATTTGCAAGAAAATCACGACTAGCTTTTGCTCAAATTTATTTTAAAATATTTATAGTGAAACAAGAATTAGAAGAAGAACAGGCAGCTGAGGCATGCCTGTCACCATATGTGTTTCTCTTAGCCATCATCCTTTTTAATTGACTTGATGAGATATTCATAAAGAACACTCATAAAATGCAATATGTGTGAATTTCAAATATAGGAGACCAGGGTTGGGCTTTACCTTATGCCCCCGTGTCCTTCAGAACTCTGTCTTCTTCCTCAGATACTGCCAGTCTCCTGAATTTTGACTTTACTGTTCACTCCCTTTCCAAACGACACATTTTTGCTATATTCCTGAATTAATCTGTGACTTAGTTTTGTGTGTCTTTGGACTATGCAAGGTCTGTGCTTTCTGTGACTTACCTTTTCCACTCAAATGTTCTACCTTGAGATTTATCTGGTTGTTGTGTGTCGCTGTTACAAATTCCTATTCATCATGATGTGGTCTTAGAGCACCTGAATATACCATAGTGTGTTTCTTCATTTCTGCATTATTGCTATTGAAAAAATAATTACAGATAAGACCTTTTGTGGCTGTTTTATATGTGCATTCTCCTTGACATGTACTAAAGTTATGTGGTTTTTTTGGGGGGGTACATTTTGGTGGCATTTTTGACAATGTTATTAGTCCGTCTAGGATTCATGATTGGGAACAGCTAGCCTGTGGGTTCCTGGCCATGGCAAAAGGAACCACCACTTTGTTCTTTAGAAACTGAGTGATTTCTGATCTCCTGACTTTCCAAGTCTAAATCAGGTAGGAATCCCTTTCATTGGATTAGTATCTTGAAGTTGTGATTTTAAACCAGTCATTTCTATAGCCAGACCTGTTTAATATCATAACACTGTTCAAGGAGTTTCTGAGGAAAATTATGAATTTATAATTGGGTAGCATATGGAACAGTGGTAGGATCGACCACCAATCTTATCTCTACTGTTTTACAAGTGTACAAATATGGTACTTTGTGGAATGCACACCTCTTCTGCAGGGCATGTTTGCTAGTTAAGTTAGTGCACGCAAAAGGTACCTAATCAAAAAGAATCTTAGTTACTTTTCTATTGCTGTGAAGAGATGCCATGGCCAAGGCACCAGATAAGAGAGAGTTTAATGGGGCTTGGAGTTCCAAAGGGTTAGCGTTTATGGTCATCATAGCAGGCAGCATGGCAGCAGGCAGACAGATGTGGTGCTGGAGCAGTAGCTGAGAACCTACATACTTATCTGCAGGTAGGAGAGAGAGAGAGAGAGAGAGAGAGAGAGAGAACGAGAGAGAGAGAGAGAGAGAGAGAGAGAGAGAGAGAGAACGAGAGAGAGCGCTAATTCAGAACTGAGGTTTTTCTAACAATGATAACTATGCAAACTTTACTAAAGTCTTAAATCACGTCCCCAGGGATTGGGAACTTATTAGACATTATGATTCCTAGTTTAGTCACATAATTTTTAGTTACATATTTTTTTTCCTTTTGAAGTTAATGTTTGCCTTTTCTGTTTGGTTGGTTTTCTATCTTCCTTCCTTCCTTGCTTTCTTTCAAAAAACACATTGTTCTTTTATTTATATTTTATTACTGATTATGGGTATGCATGTGTGTCTGTAAATGGACTCATGAGTGTAGGTACTTGTAGATACAGAAGAGGGCACCAGATCCTCAGAGCTGGAGTTACAGGTGGTTGTGAGCCACTGAGGTGGAGACTGGGAATTGCACTTATCTCTCCAGCCCTATGATTAGCTTTTTTTCTTTGTTTTTTTTTTTATTTTGTTTTTCCATACAAGGTTTCTCTTTGGGGCTTGTTCTGGAACTTGCTCTGTAGACCAGGCTGGTCTTGAACTCCCAGAGATCCAACTGCCTCTGCCTCCAAGTGCTGAAATTAAAGGCATACCCCACCTCCACCCAGCAAGATTTATATATTATATATATAGTGTTTCTGTCCGTAGACATGCCTGTATGATAGAAGAGGGCACCAGATCTCATTATAGATGGCTGTGAGCCACCATGTGGTTGCTGGGAATTGAACTCAGGTCCTCTGGAAGAACAGTCAGTGCTCTTAACCCCTGAGCCATATCTCCATCTCTCCAGCCCTTTTCCTTCCTTCCTTCTTTCCTTCCTTCCTTCCTTCCTTCCTTCCTTCCTTCCTTCCTTCCTTCCTTTCTTCCTTCCTTTCTTCTCTCCTTTCCTCCCTCCCTTCTTCTCTTCCTCCCTCCTTCCCTCCCTCCCTCAGTCCATCCGTCCCTCCCTCCCTCCTTTCTCTCTCTCTTTTTCTCATGATAAGCTTTCTTTATGCTTTCCACTAATTCACCCCTTAATGCCTGCCTTGGTTTGGGTTTTTATTACTGTAATAATACACTAACCAAACACAATTTGAGGAGGAAAGGGTTTATTTTAGTTTACATGTTCCAGTCCATTACGGGGGTGTGGGGCAAGGGAGGGAGGCAGAAACTCAAGACACTGGCATGGTTTGTTTAACCTTCTTTATTATATCATCTAAAGTCCCCTGCCCAGGGTAACACATTGTCGCGAGTAGGCTGGACCTTTCCATCAATTATTAATCAAGGAAATGTCCCATAGACTTCCTACAGGCCAGTCTTACGGAAGCCTTTTCTCAATTAAGATTCCCTCTTCTGAGAAGTGTCTAGGCTTGTGTCAAAGGTGACAAAAGCCAGCCAGGACACTGTCTGATCTGCTCTTAGTGCCGAAACACATCGCACATTTCTATTAATTTTATCTTCATGACCTCAGAGCCTCCTGACCAGCTCTAGTCTGGGCAAGTGACAGAGCACTGTTAGTCAACTTTCCATCTCTGTAAAACCACGCAGGGCGATCAGCCTCTAGTGGGAAAAGGCTTACTTGGTCTCGCAGTTTGGGTGGTTCTAGTTCACGCATGTATGGACTCCTTGTTTCCAGGCCTCTGGTCTAGGGGCAGATCATGCTGAGAGTGTGTGATAGAGCAAAACTGTTAAGATCATGTGTGAAACACAGAGGAGGAAGGGGCTGGCGTCCTGCTATCCCTATGAGGGACCCCAATGACCTGCAGACCTCTCCTTAGGCCCTACCTCTTAGAGCTTCTACCATGTCCCAATAGCACTGACCTGGGGAGCAAAACTTTAAGAACATTCTAGACCTATGCTCCAGTGAGCTTCCCCTACCATCCCTCAGTCAGTCCCTTCCTCCCTCTTGTGCTCGGCTCCCTGTCTCCTGGATTCAGAATCGTTTTCTTTGCCAGTTCTCTCATTTTGGTGGGACACATCCTTTAATACTTAGCACCGCCTTCAGAGAGGTTGCATAGGAAGTGTTTTGAGATCTTACATGTCTATAAATGTCTTTGTTCTACCCACACACTTTATTTTAGTTTGACTGTATAAAGTTCGGATTACAAAACATTTTTCATGCTTCATTATTTTCTAGTTCTCAGTGCTGCAATTGAGAAATCCAAGTCTTTCTGATTTGTTTGTTTTGGGGTAGGGTTTTGCTATGTTGTTCAGGCTAGTCCAGACTTCTGGACTCAAGGGGTCCTTCAGCCCCACTCTCTCAAGATCTGGGCCATAGGTCGGTGCCACCACACATTGCTCTTCTCCCTGGGTTGAAGCTTGCTGACCCCCCCCTTCTCTGTGGAGTTCTCCCTTGTTCACAGTGGAGTAGAATTTCACAGTATATGTTTCTATTTTCATCGCTGTGCTGGGTTCTCACGGGGCTCGCTCAGTGTTCAGCCCCACGTCTGCTATCCTAGGAGCTCTCAGCGATTCCTTTTCTGCACAAAATGAGGAGGAGCAAACCCGCTATTCCAAGTCTTCAGATGGTGGGGTTTGGGAACAGTTCTGTTTTTGTTTTCTTGTCTTTTTTACCCCTCTCCAGTTTTCCATAAAGTCTTTGACTGTGTTTTTGAGTTTTTTTTTTTAATGTCAACTTGTTACTATTGAGATTTTCTGTCTGCCATCTTATTTTAAATTCCTAAGCACATGGGATTGTTTTAGAATATATTTTTATCTTCCCATGAGTCCTGTTCCCTCTTGGTTGCTGTTTTCTGCTTGTTTGTTCTAACCATTATTTCTCTTACCTGACCCAGTGATCCAGGCCTCTTTTGACATGTATGAGAAGGGGTTTCCTTACAGTTAGTGAGGATTTTTGTTTTGCTTGGTTTTTTTGAGACAAGATTTCTCTGTAGCTTTGGAGCCTGTCCTGGAACTAGCTCTTATAGCCCAGGCTGGCTTCAAACTCACAGAGATCCACCTGCCTCTGCCTACCGAATTAAAGGCGTGCACCACCACCACCCAGCAGTTAGTGGGGATTCATGTGTGTTGGAGAAGGCTTGTTGAAGGTGGCCTCATTGAGGTGATCTGGTGATTACAGTTCTGTGGGGACCTTCTTGTTGTCAGTATCCTTAGGTTGCTTTTCCCCCTTTGGACAAGCTTCTACGGTGAATATGCTTCCCATGGCCCATAGGGTACTATCTAACAGTATGTCAAAATGAGTGGGGGTAGGAAAGGTGGTGGGCTCTCGGAGGTTGCCTGTGGCCCCCTACTAAACCCCTAATAGACCTGCTCTGCATGTTTTAATATGCTGTCCCTCTCCATCACACCAGGTGCCCTGATGTTAGACCCCCAGACTCAGCAGCGACTGAGGGGCGGTCCTGAGGAAGGAAGGACTGGGATCCAGCTGTAGCTTAGGCTTCCACCCGCACCCCTGTGCTTGTCCTACGTTCAGCCTCCTCCCAGGCCTTTGCTGAGGATTCAGCTTTATTAGGTCATCCTCCTGCCTTCAGTTTGTCTCTGCCCTGTTCTAGCTTCTTCATGGTTGTGTGGGGGCTTACACCCTTACAGGGGTGGAAGGAGCTGATTTTAGTCTGCCTTTGCTTGTTGGGTCTTTCTATGGACCCAAAGGTGGTTTGAGACTCACAGTCCTCCTGTCTCAGTACTGGAGTTACATATAAACTAGTAAACATATAAACATACCACTAGTATGTCATCTTCAACCATACCTCCAAATTTCTTTTGTTCTCCTTTTAAAAATGAAGGTAGCTTATGAAGTAATAGGTTTCACCGTGACATTTCATACATATATATTATTTTACTTTGCTCATCTCTACTCCCCACTCCCTTCCCCATCCCTCCTCCTGCTTCCGGTGATCCCCTCCTCCCCAAATGGTCCTCCTTCTGTTTTCATGAATGCAAGAGAAAATGTGATATTTGACCTTTCTGACACCATGAACCCCACTTTACCCCACCTCCAGCTCTCCTAAAACCTTCTCCCTCTTCTCTACTTCCATGCCATATCTGGATTTTTTGATATTAAAAAAAACTTTTAAAAATTTATTCATCATAGAGAAAATACCACAAACCATCACTCTCTTCAACCCCCACTTTTTGCTCTGCTTTCATGGGTCTCTTGGTCTGCTAATTAGCCTGACTGTGTGTTTAGACTAACTGACTGGTCACACCCTACTCAAACACATAAGATCTCAGTGCTCTTGAGAAGGGAATATGAAGAGCCGCACTCACATGCTCTCTTTAAGGCAAGAAAATGACGACTCTTTTGGAAGTGGTGTTATGGCGTACATCATGGTGTGGTGTGGGATAATTATCTGTATTCTGTCAATCATGTATTTTAATAAAACGCTGATTGGCCAGGCAGGAAGTATAGGTGGGTCAACCAGACAGGAAGTAGAGGCGGGGCGATGAGAACAGGAAAATTCTGGGAAGCAGGAAGCTCCCTCCGCCATTCCTGCCCAGACCACAGACCACCCAAGAAGCAACATGTGAGCTGACAACTGAAAAAGGTACCAAGCCATACGGCTAAAATAGATCAGAATAATGGGTTAATATAAGCTATAAGAGTTAACAAGAAGCCTGAGCTAATGGGCCAATCAGCTTTATAACTTATAGAGATCTCTGTGTGGTTGATTTTCTCTGGGACTTGCTGGCTGTAGGGTACCGGGCGGGAATAGATACCCCAACAAGTCGGCCTTCATGTTACAATGGTGGAACGAAGGAATTGTTGTTCTGTGTGTTCAGTATCTGTTGTTGCCCTGCTGGCTTTTTAGAGGAGGCAGACATCATTTTTCTCAGGGGATGATTTGAGAAGACCATGTTTAGTGCGTTTGCTTTGCTAAGGACTTCTGGGGTGGCATCTAGGTCACTCATACGTTGAGAACTTGAGGCATAGAATATTCAAATCCAATTTTGAATAGGTTGAGGAGGACTCTGGGAAGCTGAAAGGAGCTGGCTGAACATGCTTTTCCTGGGTCCTTTTTCACACGTTTGGACTCAGCTAGTAGTGTGTGCCTATAATATTAAATATTTATCTTTATAAAGGATGGATGAACATGCATCATATAGGGTCGATGACCAAAAACAGTAAATATAAAAAAATCAGAATAGCTTTGGAGGCCAGGGAAGGCAGGTTTTATTTGAGGCATCTTTGCTTTATCATTCTAAAGTTAACACAATTTGGCCATTTGGTTTTGGCATTCTGAGGCCTTGAGATACCCACTGTCTTGTCTGTGAACCTCTTCTACCTGTTCCCAAGTTTATTTACTTCTTTTAATTGCCAGGAGGCCAGGCCTTTAAGTCTTTTAGTGTATTAAGGGGTTTATGGCAAACATTTTTTTACAATGTATAGATAGAGGTGGTGGTGAACACTGTCTTATAATGTGTAGATAGATGTGGTTGGGATTGTTCTTTCGCAGGGTTTGTTTAAGGCAAGCATATTGTATAAAAATGGAGAACAACAGAAGAGCAGCAACAACAGTAATCGCACACACACACACACACACACACACACACACACACACACACACTTTCCATCCCTAGCATACCCGCTTGTTTTTGATCCATCCCTAGTGAGTCTTCTCTTGATGTCACACAGTCATGTGATTTCAGCTGAGTGTTTCTGAGGTTCACAAGTGTTAAAGGTGACAGAGCGTCAGACCCAACACGGCACACCTCCCTGACACTGATGGGCTCTATAAACAGACTAGAGAGCATCAAACCCCATTTTGAAAAGCTTTACACTCTATAGAAATTACTCAAACCACTTGCGTGAGTCCGTGCTGGCATTCTCTGTATCTTCACGTCATATACTTACCATCGGTATTGTTTTTTTGCTGTGATAAAACGCGTTGACCAGAAGCCACTTATGGAAGGATTTATTTTGGCTTATGGTTCTAGAGCCTGAGAGTCCACCATGATGAGAAGCAGGCTTGTGGCAGGAGCAGGAAACTGCGCGCTTACATCCTCGACTGTAAGCATGAGGCAGAAAGAGTGGGCTGAAAGTGGTATAACGCTTCTTATCTCAGAGCCTGCTCCCAGTGACGGTACTTCCTCCAGAAAGACCGCAGCATCTAAACTACATTCCCAAACAGTACCACAGCTGGGGAACCAAGGGTTTGAGTCCTGAGACTCTAGGGGACAGTTCCCGTTCAATTCACCACACCATCCCAGGTACCCAAAGTGCTGCGGTCACTCAGAGTTTAGGAGACGCTTCTGGCAGTGACCAGAGAAGGCAGGGTGTGAGCAGGATTTGAGTTTTAGAAGATCTCAAGTGTATGTCACAGACAAATATGTGTTTGGGGAGGTTCCGGGGGAGAGGATGACATCACGCCTGGCTGGTGGATAATTGAGTCCACTAGGGGACTAGAGGGTCAACTAGAGAATGGGCCAAGGGTGCCAGACTTTGGTGGAGGTTGAGCTTAGAGACTGGGTTGTTTGGTCTAGGGATGCCTGATAAGAGTGTTTTTTAAAGCTACCTTTGTTGGGATTCCACCGCTGGAGATTCTGGCTCAAGAAGTCTGGTGTGGTGTCTAAGGATTCTGTGCTTGGGAAAATCTCTTCAGCTAATTTCATTGCTTTCAGTGCTTAAACCCCAGACATAGGAGGTGATCACAACAGCTCGTTTTGAAAGTGATGGAACTGGGATAAGAAGGGGTAAGCGTGAGAGAGATTATGTAAAGCAAGACCAGAAATCAATAGGGAACAGCTCTCTACTCCAGCATGTCCTTCAGACTGGGGCGTGCTGGGTGTCCACCCTATTGGCAGCTGCAACTGTGTCTCTTCCCAGTCCACCCCAGGAAACAATTTAACTCACTCCATGGTTCTTTGAGAAACTTGTAATAGTTTTTGAAAAGAGATGTTTTCTGCACATTATTATTGCTGATGTTATTTTTGTTTGCAATGCTAGAAAAGCTATTATAATTTCTCCTCTTTATCTATATTCAATTATTCCCTTTAAGAGAGAGTTATAATACACAGAGCAAAGACATTAGGAAAAGAATCTTCAAGTTTCTGTTGCATAGAGATAGACAATTCCCATAAACAATACAGCTCTAACTTGTCCTTGAACGTCTTCAGAGTAATGGGAGATTCAGAGATATTATTATGCTGCATTATATTTAAGACAGCTAGGTACTTCTTAAGTGCATTTAAGTCTTGTTTGGAGACTAGAAAAAAAATAATGGGTTCCATCACAAATCCTTTATGTCGCAGCACAATGTTTCATTAAAGGCAGAGAAAAGAGCTGATGCAGGGCCTTCCTTTTTGGGGAGGCTGATTCTTTTTGTTATTCTTTTTGTCAGTTTAACAAAGACTGACTTGTGGAAATATGCACATACGCAGCCATCAGGATAGCAAAACTTGAATTTGATGAACAAACATATTTGCTATATTTTATTTTGTCTCCATGACTCAGCATTGGTAATTTTCCTTGAAAAACTGAAAACAAAGTTTTCTTCCTTGTAAAATACTTTGTTCTTTGGAACAGTCCTAGTATGTGGCTTGTTGAGTTACTTTTCTATTGCCCTGAAGAGATACCATGAGCAAGACAGCTTATAAGACAAAGTATTTAATTGGGGGCTTGCTTACAGTTTCAGAGGGCTAGAGTCCATATTCACCATAGTGGGGAGCATGGCAGGCAGGCAGGCAGGCAGACATGGAGCTATAGAAGGAGTTGAGAGATTATATCTGATCCACAAATATAAGGCAGAGGTGGGGGAGGGGTGGTGGTGGTGGCGATGACTGGTAGTGGCTTGGGCTTTTGAAACCTCAAAACCCACCCCCAGGGACATACCTCCTTCAATAAGGCCACACCTCCTAATCCTTCCCAAACAGTCCACCAGCTGTGGCCTAAGTATTCAAATATATGAGCCAGTGGGGACCATTCTTATTCAAACCACCACATGGCATAATTAACACTGTGACATTTTCTTCACTTAGTGTAAGACTGTGGAGGTCTGAGAAATGCCATGTAGCCTGGCTCTGCACTGGTCCTAGGAAGCTAGGGTCAAGGAATGTCACAGAGAACATGGTTTATGGGCTGTGAGACACAAGACAATTAGGACGCCCACAGAAGACTTGTCTTTCAAATATGCTTGTTTATTCACACAGACATTCCTTACACTATCGTGTTAGCATACAAGTTAAACAGCCATCTTACCAAGTGGGGAGCAGCTGCTTGTTCTTCTTCAGTGAGGACTTTGGAAGTGTTCAGGCTCAGCCCACATCCACCGTGAAGTCCTTTAGCGATGGCAGCCTGGGAGGACCCTTGAGAATTAGACCCACAGCTAGGTTAACGCTGACAGGTGGCCCCGTGTGGGCTCAGCGACAGTGCCACTGAAACCAGGGCCACGCAGTCCTCTTGTAGGTAGGGATCAACACAGAGGCCACAGAAGTCCTGTCTCAGGAGCATGGCAGCGTGATCCCAGAGACCCTTCCCAAAGTTCAATTCCTATCTTTTCACTGGGAGGTAGCTTTGCCTGTCACCTGGGTGCTGGCTCACCAATCAGCTTTGCCTAGGGGTTAGCTCATTAGCATGTCAAGGCCTGTCCTGGCTAGGCTCCTATCTGCATTGCCAGGTGGCCTGCCAGGGGCTTGCTTCCTAGGCCCATCTCTTATCAGAGCTACTTGGTAGTTATTTCAAGTCACATAAAATGGCTTTTGAGTTATAGAAAACGATTTTTAAGTTCTGTCCCTAATCAGTGTGTTTAGGAGCGGGAGTGTTACCAACCAGATGGCTGGTGTCCTTATTCTCCACCCAGCTAAGAATTGTCAGGAAACAAGGAACAGCTCTTCAAGGGCCTGGCTTTGGAGGTTTCTGTATTCGTTGGCATTTGGCAGGCAAGAGCTGCAGCAGGTGGCGCCCTCTAGTGTCACAGCCCTCAGGCTGGCCGAGGGTAGTGGGACCCTGAGCTCTCCAAATTTTACTACACAGGGCCAGGACTGGAAAACTGGGGTTCCTCAGCTCTCAGCAGAGTCTGGTGTTAGAGCTTCAGGTGGGCCCGTGATGACAGCTCTCATGGTGGGGTGTCCATGGTCCTTGATCTCAGAGATCTGACAGCTCTTTAGGGTTCTCCCGGTGACTGGGGTTTGCAATTTCTCTTCTCTGGCTCCTTGCAGCTTCCTATCTCTCTTACGCCTCTGTCTGCTTCAGCGATCCTTGTTTCTGCCCCGGCACTCTCTCAGAATGTCCGGTTGTCTCTTGTTGCTATGGCTGCTCTCTTGGTTGGTGCCATTTTGGAAGCTGCTACCAACACTCCTTTTGCCGCTGCGAAGTCTGCTATTCTTAGCAGCTGGTCTGGTGGCTCCCTCTCTTTTACATCTGCCCAGGAAGTCGGCTGGCTGTTCTGCCACGTTTGCAGCTTGGTTTGCTGTCCACTCAATGCTCCCCCTCCTTCAGATGCCAAGCCGTGGGATGCTCCACTGCCATAGGCATGCTGACTGCTCTGGCATTGCGGCCACACCACTGTTTCTGCTGGTTTTGCCATGTGTGGTCCTCTAGTGGTACAGCTCTCATACCCAGCAGCTGTTAAGAGGCCACTCATGAGAGAAACTGTTACTTCAACCCATTATGGCAATGCTAAGGAATGCCACACAGGAGGGTGCTCCCGAGTCCCAATAGCCTGCTTATATAGCCAGAGGGGGTATTTGGACCAATCGTAGGAAACACTCATGCGAAAGAAAGTTTGTGTTTCTGTCAATCATACTGTTGTCCCTTCTGCATCAGTCACTGCTGTCCCTCTCTCAGAAGTATTCCTCCCTCTGGCCTGGGTGGAAATGGATAGAGCTTGGGATAGAGGAAGGTCGGGCACAAACTGTCAGTCCTGGCTAGGGCTACATCTCCAGCTGCTAGAGCAAGCAGCTGTAATTGTTGTGTGGCTTCCTTAAGGCACTCATGGAGTGATCAGAATGGCTGGTGCTGGCATAAGGATGACTCCTTGGCTGACAATCCTTTTGTTCAAGGCAGCCAGAGTACCAAGGGAGAATCCTACAGCTGACAGAGGTCAAATTGCTCCATCCCTCAATATTTTTGTTTATTTACAAGCATATTTACTGTAAGAGCTTAAAAAACTTATCATTATCACTGGGGGTGATTTTAACAGTGCGCTAACAGTCTGCTCAGGGCCCTAGGGAGAGGTGGGGTCCCCCTTGTCACAGGGAGAGATGGGGCTTCCTTATCTGGCACAGCGAAGTCTGCCACTAGCCTCCAGAGGGCAGGTGTGAGCCCTAGAATGCTGTCCTCTGTCGTAGCAGAGAATAAAGCATGCATTTATGTGACGCACTCTTCAAGCATTTTGTGTTTCAGTCTGAATCACAGCGTTCCCTTCCTCTTCCACTGAGACCCCCTGCGGAGGATCTCACACCCTTTAGCAATTACTCAGCTCCTGCTCCCACTGCTGCCCGGCACTTAACTCCTTAGCGGTCTTGAAATTCGTGTCTCATTCCCCTTCTCTCCCTTCCTATTACATAGCTCAGGAAGGCCGCAAACTTGATATCCTCAGACTTCCACTGCCCTGGTGCTGGGATTACAGCCTTCCGCCACACCTCCCCCGCTTTAAATTACACTTGTTCGGCCCACTTCCCTTAGTTACTGTTCTATTGCTGTGACCAAGGCAACTATTCAAAAACATTTAATTGGGGGCTTACTTAACAATTTCAGAGGTTAGTCCATAATCATCATATAGGAAGTATGGCATCAGCCAGACAGGCATGGCACTGGAGAAGTAGCCAAGAGCTTTCTATCCAGAGAGAGAGAGAGAGAGAGAGAGAGAGAGAGAGAGAGAGAGAGAGAGAGAGAGAGAGAGAGACACTAGGCTTTTGAAACCTCAAAGCACACCCCCAGATATCACCTTGTCCGACAAGGACACATCTCCTAATTCTTCCAAACAGCTCATCAGCTGGGAACCAAACATGCAAATCTATTCTCATTCAAACTATCACACCCCTTTATCAAAATCCCAGACATTTGTTTTTCAAAGATTTGTCATGAAGGTTGTCAGATACCCCGCCATTCAACAATCATGTAATGAACATTTACTCTCTGTTTTATTGAAGCCATGACTCAAGCTCGTCAGAACACCGTGCCTGAGGGGGTCACACATGCACTTCCATAGTCCACATGTACCAGTGTTCCCGGCAGTGCTTAACTGCAACCCATTCCTTTCCTCTGAACCCCCAGGTCTTGGTTGCTCCGCGGCTGTGCAGCTGCGTAGGGAAGGTGGAGATGTCCTGGGTCATTCAAGCTAGATTAGATTTTAACGAAACCAGGCTATCTTAGTCTTGAAAGCCAGTTTGTTGAAAGACAAACAGTCTTTCCAGAGACTTGCGGCTTACATAATAAGAGCAAAGCTGGGTCTTCACAGTTTACAGAATTTTTACTGTGTGTATAAGAGGTAACTCTGGGTATGACGCAGGATAAAGGAAAGCCACCTTCTCCCAGAACTGGGGGAGAAAGAGGGAGAAAGGGACATTTTTACGGGAATGATTTATCTTTTCAGTGACATCTGGGTGCCAAATGAAGCATGATTAATAAAAGCACAGATCTCCACAGGGTCCAGAAGCAATGCTGGGGATGCTGGGAACTCTAGGGTGTATCTCTGCTTCCCTGGGAAGCAAATGTGTGCTGTGGGTTCAATAGAGACTCTCAGTGCACATTCACCTTGAGCTCTGAGTGTGGTCTTTGGGAGCAGTTAACAATCGGTTAAGGATCTTGAGATGTGTTCACCTTGGATTTTGGGTAGATCTAAACCCAGGGACTACTGCACTCATTTGAAAAGAGGGGAAGCAGAGGCACTGGAAAGGGGCCATATATGGAAGGTGTCAGAGATTGGCTAGATGCTACCGAGGAAAGCTAAGAGCTTTGAGAACAGGAAGAGTCCCAGAACGACCACCACTACAGACTCTGGCAAAGGTGTACCCCTCCTAACTTTGACTTTGAATTTCTAGCTACCAGAACAACAAGAGAATAAACATTTGTCGGGTGGCACTGTGTTTTGCAGCACTGGCATGGGAAAGCGGTGTGGGAACAAAGGCCATTGCTTTTGGTGATCTAGGCCTAGCACTGTGTGTAGAATCTACTCAGCCCTCCTGGGAATGTGTGTGTTGAAGGGATGAATTCTGGAGAAGAGTCTGAGACTGGACAAGACCAGAGAAAGCCATGGAGGAGGGCCAGAGAGCCAAGATTTCAGCCCCTAGGGGCCAACACAGTATCACAGACATTAAGGGGCAGCACACACCAGTGTGCATGTGATCATGAATATCTCAGAAAGATCCTCAGGCAAGCTTTGTCTATTAAAATGCAAATGAAATGCTACTACATTCCCCTTTTTGTATAAAATAAAAAGAAGGCTATAACTAAGAAAAACTGTATACAATAAGTACAATAACTATATACAACATATACAGGCAATAAATACATCAACTAGTCTAGTCCATTTGCATTTGACAAATTCAGAGAAGATACTCCATATTTGTCCTACCTTGGTGACTCCAAAGTCTTGTACCTGACTTGGAGTGTGGTTCTAAGGCTCGTGCTCAGTGCCACCAGCATGGGAAGGCCCCTGCCGAGGTGCCGTCTCGAGAAGTGAGAGTTGTGACCACAGCAGCTCTGAAAAAAAAAGCAGGCCTGGAAAAAAATGAGAAAGTATGAGATTTACATTAAAAAAGTAATGAGTCTAGCTTAGTAGAGCCTGCCTTTTTTTTTAAAAAAAGTAAAACTCTTTAAGCTTTCTCTCTGTGTGTGTCTCTGTGTGTGTGTTTTCAAGATAAGAATAGCTACAGAAAAATATAGTTTTTGCCTGCATCATTTGTCATATATAAATTCCGTGCCATTCCTGAATATTTACCATGTTCTGTGTGTCTTCCCCGTGTTTCCTGTGCCCGGCTGGGGACTTCCTGTAGACAGGAGTGATGACATCCATCTCGAGAACATCTTTGGATATTGGTGTCCCCAAGATCTGGTGGGGTGGCCCTGACTCAGCCTGTGGTTTCACTGATTGTTTTCTGGGAGAGTGAAAAGCCTTAAATGATTAACTAATATTCTTTTCGGTTTTTTTTTTTGTAAAATATTTTTTAGTGGGGCTGGAGAGAGGGCTAGGTGATTGGGAGCACTGACTGCTCTTCCAGAGGACTGGGGCCCAATTCCCAACACCCACATGGCAGCTCACAACTGTCTGTAGCTCCAGTTTCAGCAGATCTGACACTTTCACACACACACACATATATATATATATATACATATATATATGTATATATATATATACAGGCAAAACACGAATGCACATGAAATAAAAATAAATAAATTAAAAAATGTTTTTAGCTGAAATAGAATTATATCACTTTGTTCTCATTTTTGTCTCTCTAGTTCCTCCCAGCTATCCTCCCTTGAGTCTCTCCCGTGCTCCCCCACTCTTGAGTTGATAGCCTCTTTTGCTTTGATTATATTTGTTACGTGTGTCTGTGTGTGTCTGCACAAATATATACAAATAGAATCTGCTGAGTCCATTTTCTGTTGTCTGTGCATATGGTCTCAAGGATGCTCACTCTGGACAACCTGTAGGAGGACTCATCCCTAGAAGGGGCTAATTCTTCTCCCGGCAGTCAGAAGTTGCCTGCAGTGCTCTGTCTGTAGGTGGGACCTCATGCAATTTTCCTCCTTCTACATGAACACGACTCTGGGATGGAGAAATTGGAAGAGCCAGGAAGTCTTTCTTAGAAATGGTCAAAGATCTGAACAATGGCAAGATTAATGACATGTTAATGTGGAAGGGGGAATATTCTTGGGATCCCACTCCTAGATAAAGAATTACAAGTAAGCTTTTGTTTTTTTCCTTGGGTATCTTTATTTCAAGTTTTATAGAGTACCTGGATTTTTCTTTTTAGGGCTTCTGTCTCAGACTAGTACACTGTGAGAATGTAGGCAAAAGGCAGGTTCATTGTGGGGAGCCAGGAGGTGGCGGTGGCCCCAGTTATGAGTCTAATGCAAATTCCCAGTTAAGAACTTTCTAAGTTCAAGTATTCTGGCTCCATGACAGAGTCTCCTGAGCCTGTGAAGATATGAGGTTAAGGCGAGGACGCTTAGGAAACAATGTAATGTTTGCTAGAATCTTTGCTTCTCTTTAAGACAATTTTTTTTCAGACACCCACAGTGTAAATTAATTCAGTTGTAAATAACTATAGACGCCTAGGAATCTGACGCAGAGGTGTCTGACAGCATGTCCTGAGTCATTAGCCAGGTTTCTGCACAGTTTCAGTTTGTAGCAACACGAGGCGACATGCTCTTATGTCTTCTCTCCGACTTGATGGTGTTGAGTTGTGGAGCTGAAAAACAGCTTTGGACTTGGCTGGCCAAGGTCTTGAGCTTCTGACACCTACAGCAGGAGGAGGGATAGTCCTGGAGGACCCCTGCTCTCTGCTCCAAAGGTGGCTTAGCATCCAGCATGAGCTAAGACACAAGCTGAGCTCTGACCCTTTAAATAATTAGATCCATTTTTACTAGGGATCATAATGTCTAATAACTTTCCAATGCCTGGGGAACTGATTTTAAGAACTGAGCCAAGTTTGCATAGTTTTGCTGTTACGAAAATCCAAGATGTGAGAGTTGGTTTCTGAGTTTGAGCCTGTCTTCAGCCTGTTGGAAGAGCTCACCAAACTCCAGAACCCCCATGCTCAGTTTCCAAACCCATGTTGTGTTTGCATTGCTGTAATGAGTGCCTGACACAATTTAAGGGAGGAAAGACTTATTTTGGCCCACGGTTTCAGCCCACCATGGCCGGAAAGGTTCAGTCTATGTGAACTGACTGTGTGTGGAATGTGTGTGGAGGCTGTTCATATTGGAGTGGACCAGGAAGAGGAAGGGGCGAGGCCAACACCAGGCTCTGAATTCTAATCTTCCAAAGCTTCCCACTGAATGACCCACTTCCACCAGCTCAGCCCCATCCCTTAAATTCCTCAGTTTCCCCGAATTGTTCACCAACTGGGAAATGGGTATTCAGAGTACCTGCCTGTGGGAGACATTTCAGTTCCGAGCATAACTCCGTGGGGATGGAACTCACTATCTGTGGGGATGATGTAACCCACTATCGGAACACAGGTGTCATTGTTGTAAGTGTATGATCTGAAACAACAACACTTGGATCTCTTTGGTGACGTTGAACTATCTGGGGTTAAACGAAGGCACACCTTTCTCTGGGCCAGCAAAGCAGTTCTGTTGTGCATGAGCTGCGAGCTGCAGCCTCTTTCAGGGCCGGTTTCTGGGGCGTTCGGTCAGGGCTGCTTGCCGGGTCATTGACAGCATCCGGACACCTTTGTCTCTAATCACAGCTTTGTGTTGGAGTCTTCTTTGTGCTATTCTGTTTTCGTTTTAATTTTTCCTGTTGTAGCGGAACGTCTGAGAGCAGGTAATTTATTTTTTATTTTTAGATTTTATTGCTGGTGACCAGCAAGATGGCTCAGCAGTAAAGGCACTTGTCACCAAGCTAGATGATGTTGGGTCCCTGGGACCCACATGGTGGAGGAAGAGAACCTACTGATTCCTGCACGCTGTCCTCTGGCCCCTACACAGGGGTGCTGTGGCACATGTATGCATGTGCACGCACACATGCAAAATAAGCAAAATGTAATGAACTTTCCTTATTTGTGTATTTTAAAATTAGAATGAGAAGCAGCAGGTTTCCTTACTGTCGCTCATGCACTCACGGTTTTGGCTGACTCTCCCACCTCCTGTTTCGCACCTCCCTGCCCTCCCGATCCTTCTGTACACTTCCATCCCCAATATCCCTCCTTCCAGTTTCATATGGTATGCGTTCTATTATCCTCTCTGCTTCCCTCCCTAGAAGTCTCCCCACCTTGAGTCCCTAGTTTTTTTTGGCCTGTACCCACCCTCTCTTCAACATAAATATAAATACATATATGTGACAATTAGAATCCAGCATCTGCATATGAGAGAGAACACGCGGCACTTGTTATTCTGAGCCTGGGTTACTCAGTTAACACAATTTCACTTTTTGTTATGGCTGAAAAATATCCCATTGTGTACATGGACCACAGTTGCATCATCTGTTGATTCCATTTCCTTCCAACACAAAGAGTATCAACAAACACAGACATGCAAGCATCTTGGTGGTGGAGATAGAGCCCTTGGGGTGTGCCCAGGAGTGGTGTGGAGGTTGTACATAGTCCTAGCTCTAGCTCTTCGTGATGCCCCTGTACCGATTTCTGTGGCAGTTGCACTAGTTCTCACTCTTACCAACAGTGGATGAGAAGAGCCAGCATTTGTTGTGGTTTATTTCCTTGGCATTGGCCATTCTGCCAGGGCTGAGATGGAATCTCATGGCAGTTTTCATTTTTCCAGGGGCTAAGGGTATTCATGCTTTTTTAAAAATAACATCATCTGTCTGTCTTTCTTCTTTTGAGAAATATTTATTCATTTCATCCATTTATCCACTTCTTGGCAGCTTTGTGTTTTGGGTAGGTATATCCCACCCCAGGTAACCCTCTCTGGAAATGCCCCCCCCCCGCCACACACAGTGTGTCTCCTAGGTGATTCCAGAGCTAGTCAAGTTCACCATGCTGATGGGTCATCAGAGTTCAAGGGCAGCTATAGCAGTGGGTTTGGTAAGGGGCTATCATACTCCCAGGCTCTAGATGCAGGGGGCCTGTTACAAAGGACCACAGGGCGAGGCACCAAGACCAGCAGGCAGAAGGGGTTGAGGGGAGGAGAGTCTGAATTTATTAGAGTTTGAAGGGGAAAAGCAAGGCAGGGCAGCCTAGACAGTTTAGGCCAGGTTAGTCTGAATAGTACATGGGGCTTTGGATGGATTGGTTCCTGACTGGCCTGTGGGCACATCTGTGAGAGCTTGTCTTGATTGATGATCGTTGTGGAAGGTGCCACTGTGGGTGGTACCAGCCCAAGGAAGGTGGGTCTGGGCTGTCTGAGCTAGATGACCTTGAGCCAGAGGGCAAGCCGCCATGAGCAACTTTCTTCCATTGTTTCTGCTTCGGTTCCTGCTTGAGTTCCCACTCTGACTTCCCTCAGTGATGGTCTGTGACTTGGAAGAGTAAGAGAAAATAAATTTCTTTCTCCCCATGTTGTGTTTGGTCTTGGTGTTGATACAGCAGCAGAAAGAAAAGTAGATGCCTGAGTGAGGGAATCCAGGCCCAGAAAGACAAGTGTCACAAATTCTCTTATTTGTGGATCCTAGCATTGAATCTTGGGATTGGTGTGATTAACTCGGAGTAACTGTAGAATTGAGGAAACTAGAAAGGAACTCTTGGTTTGGAGGGGGTTGAAAGACTTTAAGGGTGTTGGAAAGCTGCACCTGAGCCCTGCTTCTCCCATTCCAGACCCTGTCCCTGAGATAGCCTGCCATTAGGGGCTCAACCCCCAGGGTATTTAGAGCCCCTCCTTGTGGCTTCCCCTCTTGGTTTCACTTCTCCCCCTGACCGCCCAGGAATGCTTTGATCAGATTAATTCGGCTTGGTTTGATAGGTTGTGTTGGTGGAGAGGCTTAATATTGGGTACAGAAATTTTCAAAGGGGATAGTAGAAACTTTTCAAAGGGGCTAGAAGACCACGGGTGACATGAAGAGGGGAAGGGAGTAGTGGAGAAGGAGGTGTAAGTAGGAAGAGTGATGGGGGTAGGGTAGCGGAGCAAAGAGAGGATAACTGTAGGTCATGTTTGAGACAGTCATCTGGATGCCTACTTCATAAGCCTCACATATATTTAGCATAGTTTATTTGGGGTGACCATACACAGGGCATAATACTCCTCCAACATGTCATAGGTTGTTAAATAAAAAGCCCAGTGCCACATGTGGGATATCTCCACTTGATTTATTTGGTTGGGGTGTCCCGGAGACTTCCTTAGCAATACAGGTAATTGTTATTGCTCCTGGTTGCCCTCAAAAACACAGTGACAAGACCATATTGTTGAAGACATCACACAATTTGGTCACAGGACATGGAGAAATTAAACTGGTACTGACCAGAAAGCTCCCCACCTCCTGGCTAGCTTTCAGAATACAGAAGGTGCTGGTGGGGGTGGGGTGGGGAGGTCACTAATAGTCAGTCTTACCCAGCTGTGAACCTGTGAGCTACAATAATGATCAAGATATGCCCATGGCTGGTTATATATGCATATGATATAGAGTTATGGTTTAAATTCATATATTATAGTGACCCACTTCCTCCAACTAGGGTCCACACTTCAAGGGTTTCACAGTCTCTGAAAACAGCACAGTGAATTCAAGGCTAAGTGTCCAAATGCTGAGCCTGTGGGGGCTATTTCTCTCTCACACTGTAGCGGTGGATTTCTGGTTGGCCAGATGGCTTTGGTCTAAGAGCCGACTTATTTCTAGCTCACTGTGACTCATATGGGACAGTCTTGTCTAACCCATGCCAAATAAGGGGCTTCCAAAGCACTAAGTCTGGTGATTCTGGGGTTCAAACTTGTCCCTCAACCCCACACGGCACTGACTGAGTAGAGCACAGCCCCTCAGCCACCTCCTCAGAGCGGCAAATGTCCCAAGTGCCAGGTCAACTTCTCTGGCTTCCTAATCACTTGGGATTTGGTCTCAGAAATGCCTTGCATTCTTCTTAGAACTTTAATACTTTCCAGATGTTTTTGTATTCCTTCCAAATGTTCTAAGTTGTGTTTGATGAGGGGCTTAGTTTGAACTCTCCAACCTAGCATTACAGAACTGGGATGCTCTACATCACAAGAAAAGGTTATCAGAAGAAAGTGTTAAACACTACAATGGCCCCATCATTCTACCTGAGTTCCAAACCTCCATCTGCAACATAGCTTTGATTTTCTTTGTCCTTATCCTGGCCCTGCTTTGCCTGTTTCACCCATGACAGAATGTCAATAAAGGGGACTGTGGAAATGCAGGAAGTTAGGACCTCAGGCATTTCCTGCTTATTACATTTTAAAAATATTTATTATCCATACATGCCAGGTAGGCACTGTCCAGGGTCCATGCAGTTTCCAGTCTAAGTGAGTGTGCCCTCCATAGGAAGAGATGAAGGAGAGACTCATGGCATGGTGGGGGAGGCAGGGGGAGCTGATTGGGATGAATGGTGAGGGCCCAAACTGTCTTGTTGTCCCTGCCATAACCGATGAAAGCCCAGTTGCATGATTTTCTCCTTTGCCACCGTTCTGTCAAGACTGGCCATGTACTTTGGTGGGACTGGTGATTCAAACTTCTTCCTGTCTAGAAGGCAGGCATGATGTTTAGTACGACTTTCTTTGGATTGCCAGCCCCCAAATCATGACACAGAGCTTTCTTATTAATTACGAAAGCTTGGCCTTAGCTTAGACTTGTTTTCAACTAGTTCTTAACTTGAATTAACCAGTTTCTATTACTCTGTGTTCTGCCACATGGCTCTTTCCCTCGCCTCCATTCTGTACATCCAACTCCCTCGTGTCTTACTAGTGAAACCCACACACCTAGATTCATTCTATCCTTTGCTCTGTCTGCCCAGAAGTCCCACCTCACCTCTCCTGACTAGCTATTGGCCATTCAGCTTTTTTATTAAACCAATCACAGTGACACATCTTCACATAGTGTACAAATATCCTGCAATGATGATGCCTAGAAGAAGAAACACACACACAGGCAGGAGAGATAGCTCACCAAGGAAAGGTCCTTGTTGTCAACCCTGATGACCCGAGTTCAATCCCAAGGCCTACATAGTGGATGAAGAGAAATGACTCCCACAAGTAGTACTATGAACTTAATATACATACTGGACCCGTGTACATGCTTCTGCTCTCTCATACATGCATACACACACACACACACATACACACAAATACATCAATGTAATGAAAAATGAATGAATGAATGAATGAATACATATTTCAGAATGGGAAAACTGAGTTTGGGACCTATAACCACTGGCCACATAAATGATCCACCCTTATCATTCTTAACTACTAACCTTGTGAATTTTTGTGGAATAAAACAATGGAACTTCTTTCTTTGTGTGTGTGTGTGGTACATACGCATGTGAGTGAGCTTGTGTGTGCTGATAGTCTTGTGCAGCTTGTACATGTGTGTATGTGAAGGCCAGAGGTCAATGTTGCCTGTCATTCTTTAGAAGCTGTCCATCTTGCTATTGAGACAGGGATTTTGCTCTGGGATTTGGGATTTATCAATTAGGCTAGACTGGGTGGTCAGCAATTCCCCAGCACTGAATTACAAGCTTGAAGCCATTACAAGATTACAAAATGAAAAGTCATTATTTTACACCTGGCTTTTACATGGGTCCTGGGGAATTGAAATTCAGGGCCTCATGGATACCCAGTAAGCACTTTATGGGCTGAATCCTCTCTAAGGCCAGAACTTCTCCTTTTGTGAACCCACAGACATAAAATAGTCTGCTGCTGATGGGTGAACATAGGTCTTCACTGATGGCATAGATTAGCAGGAGAAGGTTCCTGATACAACGTAAAATCAGAAGCATCAGTTTAGACCTCATGTGGCATCTCCCTGACACCATTGGTGCCTTGGACTTTCCATCCTTAGCGTCTGATTTGATTTTCATGGTCACACAAAGGTTGTGGCATCTCCAGCCAACATATCCACATTGCAGGTGAGAAAACAGAAAAGAGCCAGAAGTTTGCATTTTGTGAAAACATATTTTTGTGTGGGAGGAAAAGGAGGCTTCCTCGAGGGTCTCCTCTACCTCGCATGCCGACACTCTGACTCATGGCTAGTTCTGTCTATCTTGTCAAACAGAGAAGGTGAGTGTTGCAAGATTCTAATTGTTCTTAATAACAAAAACCTGGAGCAAATCAGGGGCAAAAACAGATCAGAGAAGCAGAGCAGCCAGCAACTAGAGAGACCTTTTACCTCTACTGAATCCTCAGACTGAAGGGGTGATCCTGTCTCTACAAAACCTTGGACTGCATCTCAGCTCCTGTCTCCTCCCGCCTTACATTCCTCTCTCTATTCAGTCATATCACTCTTGTCTCCATCTCCCTAGTTTTGGGATTAAAGATATGTGATCCCAAGTGAAGGGATCACCTTTGTGAGCTCTGTTTCTTTTTTTTTCTTTTTTCTTTTCTAATAGAAATCTGTAAATTTTATTTTTTTAATTTTTGATTTTTATTTATTTATTTATTAAAAATTTCCGCCTCCTCCCTGCCTCCCTTTTCCCTCCCCTTCCCCACCTCCCTCTCCCTCTCTAGTCCTAAGAGCAGTCAGGGTTCCCTGCCCCGTGGGAAGTTCAGGGTCCTCCCCCCCTCCATCCAGGTATATAAAGGTGAGCATCTAAACAAACCAGGCTCCCACAAAGTCTGTCCATGCAGTAGAATCAAAACCCAGTGGCATTGTCCTTGGTTTCTCAGTCAGTGCTCATTGACAACCACATTCAGAGGGTCCAGTTTGATCACGTGCTCCATTACTCCCAGTCCAGTTGGCCTTGGTGAGCTCCCATTAGATCAGCCCCACCGTCTCAGTGGGGGGACACACCCCTCATGGTCCTGACTTTCTTGCTCATGTTCTCCCTCCTTCTGCTCCTCATTTGGACTTTGGGAGCTCAGTCCAGTGCTCCAATGTGGGTCTCTGTCTCTATTTCCATTCATCGCCAGATGAAGGTTCTATGGTGATATGCAAGATATTCGTCAGTGTGGGACAAGGTCAGTTCAGGCACCCTCTCCTCTGCTGCCCAAGGAACAAGCTGGAGACATCTCCTTGGACCTGGGAACCCCTCTAGAGTCAAGTCTCTTGCAAACCCTAAAATGGCTCTGTTTCTCTTTTAGACAGATTCAATCTTGTGTAGCCCAGGGTAGCCTTGAGCACATAGAGATCCATTTACCTCTGTCTTCCGAGTGCTGGGATTAAGGTGTGTGCCACCACTGCCTGGCCTCTGTGACTAACTAGTGGCTTAGCTCTGATATTCAGGCAAGCTTTATTTGTTAGATCACAAACAAACTATCACTACAGACAAGTTTTCCCATTCTGTCTTTTATAAGCTAGGAAAGAAAAGCAAAGGGGTTTTTTAGTAGTTTTTGATTGGCCATTCATGTTTCTGCTAGGCTGCCAAGGTCTGACTTTCTGTTGTTCAGGTGCCCTGGTTCAGCTAACAGTGATGCAGAACAAAGGAGAAGATGCTGGGGGCAGGTGCTCAGGGAGGCATCATAGTCAAGCCTTCAGCATTAGGCAAGTTACTTCCAGTTCGTCCTGTGCAGGTCAACGCCGCACTGTCCTGACGCATCAGCCTGCTTTGCTCCTTCTCAGCTGTTTTGTCATTTGGATCTGAGACAAGGTTACACTTGGTAGCCCAGACTGGCCTGGACCTCCTCCTGTCTCCATCTTCAGGTTCTAGGACCAGAGGTGCGTGTCACCACATCTGGCTCCTGCCTTTTCTTACCGTGTGTGTAGTAACTCTCTGCATTACCTAAGGTGGTGGCTGTCCCCACACAGTTAAGATGTGACTCCTCATGCTTATCCCAACCCTGTGTCTGGTTCACTCCTGCTCCAGCCCAGGTTCACACACATCAGGGAAATGGCCAGTGTCTAAAGGGGAGTATTTTGAATACATGTCTCCTTCCATCCCATTAGTAACCCCATTCCATTCACAGGAAAACCTGACCAGACACGTCCTTTGGCACAGAACACAAGCTTGTCCCTTAAGTGGCATTAGCCCAGTTTTTGGTGCAGATCAGATTCGTTCAATTCTTCCCTTGCTTACTTGTCAAGCCTCGTGGGAGTGCCAGCAACTCTCTAGCCTTCCGCTTAAATTCACACACTACATTCTGCAGCCCCACCACTCCTGTTTCTTAGCAGCCATCCAACCATTCCCTGAGTCCCAACCGTAGACTCTGTCTAGGTAAGACTTTCCCGAAGTCTGTTTCTCTCTCCTGGTGAGTTTAGATACTTAGAGTGTCTTAAGAACTGAGTCTTTAAAAGTGACTACTCATAAAAATCCAAGCAATGCAAAACAGCAGCAGAGTTTTGCAGACGTTCCTCTGTTCCTTATCAGACTCAGCAGCAGGTAACGTCTTGCCATGAGTGCTTTCCAGTTGTCCCCAAACTGCATTCGATAACCGCTTCCTAACAACCAGGATCTAAAGGTTTCCCTTCATCCCTTGATGCTCCACAGCACACTTTACCCCCTTTTCTTGTTTACAGTTGATTCAATGATAACTTTTCTAAAGTTGGGAGCCTGCCACCTCCAGCCCCATGAAGAGCTGGTGCCTTTAATTCACTATAACCCAAGTTGCTCTGGTTGCTCTCTTATGCCAGGCTGGCTTTGGCTGGGTTCGGATACTGTGTCTTTAGCCTGCCCAGCCCCCATTCACATGTGGAAAGTCTACAAAGTGCTGGTTCACATGAGCCACACACATAACCTCCTGACTCTCTTTTAAAAAGTTTAAATCTAAGTCCGGCTATTCTTGATACTTGACTGGAGAGAAGTTTGTTATTGGGGATACAGGAGGATCTTCACAACTTTGGGCAAAGATTCTGGGGGTGGTGCAACACCAAAGCACCAGAAGCTTCTACCTCTGCCACTGGACACAGATCCTCACAGGGTCTTCCTGGTCTTGGTCCTTTTACTTCTGAACTTTTCCTCTTTGTTAGCTGGAGATCCTTGGATGCTTAGGCCTGGCCTCTGCTTCCCTGGCATCACAGGGCCATAGCTGTGTCTTCTACAGCACTGGAATAATGTAATATGGGTTTCCTCTTTTTCCTAAACCCTTGGCCTCGGCCTCTCTAGCCTGCATAAAATTGCTTCTTGCTTCCCCCTGGATGTGGACAGAACCATTTTGTCTCCTCTCTCAATTTCCGGCATCCTCCAGATGTTTTCAGAGAGACAAACCTTTCCCAAGGTAGAAAAAGCCTTTGTCTTTAAAGTCATTCTGCTTTCCACCTTATATTTTATTTAGCCACCATTCATTAGCGTAACTGCCTCAGCTCTTACACTAATGAAAGATTTCTGTTCTGATTGGTAAACAGTATGGTGGCAGAATATGGTAGAAAAAAATCAATTAATAATTAAATTCTAAATTAAACCCATTAATTCAGGCTAACCATGATAGGATGTCACAAGGGCCATTGATAGATGGGCCTCCCATGTACTTATTTATTACAAAGCACCCCCTGCAGTGTGCCTCTCAGTGATATCACTATATTGAAATCATGATTACCCCCCCATGCTAGTAATTGCTACTTTAGATGTATTGCTTACATGCTGCAATTCTTGCATACATTGCAAATACAATGTTTCACTACTTACAAGTTTAAGAATTCTTCAATAAAGCAGGAAAATCTATGCTTATTAGCATTCTATTAACAGCCATATGCCTGTGTCATCTGCATCTGTGGATGATGCAGTGATGATGTGGGATTCCCCTCTGTATGCTGTGAATATCATTGGTTAATACAGAAACCGTCTTAGGCAGAACTTAGGTAGGCAGGGAAAACTAAACTGAATGCTGGGAGAAAGGAGGAGGAATCAAGGAGAAGTCGTGTAGCCCTGCCAGAGACAGATGCTGTAACTTTACCTGATAAGCCACAGTCTCATGGAAATACACAGATTAGTAGAGTAAGAGTTAGCCAATAAGAACTAGAGCTAATGGGCCAAGAAGTGATTTAAATAATATAGTTTCTGAGTGATTATTTCTGGGCTGAGCAGCCTGGAACAAACAAGCAGCCTCCTACAACAAATTGGTGCGCCAATGTGGGGCTGATTATATCCGCATAAAACCCGAGAAAGGTTGTAAAGGAATTCTAGGCACAGAAAACCAAGTTTAGCCACATTATTTATTTTTGGGGGGGGGGGCCTGGTGGTATGTGGCAACTCCTTTAAGAGAATTTTTCCTGATTCAGCAGTAGCAGAAAAAAAAAAAGCTATGTGATTTTGAAACAGGCCATGCTGCCAGTGTGAACTCTGGCTCTTTCAGGAGGCTGAGCATTTAAATGGGGTTTCTTGGCAGTGTACTGCAAGCTACTTGGTGGCAGCGTGGGCCAACTGGTTATCAGAGTTGAGGTGGTGACAGCTCCCACCCGGCAGTCTCAAAGGCAGAGAACAGACTTCCACCATGTTGGACTGGGCAGAACAAGCAGGCAGGGCCGTATTTACTCTAGCAATGCTGCTGCTTAGGTTTTTAAGAAGTGCTTAGCGTATTAAGAAGTCATCATGGTCAGGAAAGGATTATAGATGCACAATAAAGACAGATTCAGATAAAGAAGACCTCGAAATGGGTCACAGTGTTGGATGAATGTATGTAGGCTTGGGAGAGAAAAGAAAAAGAATATAGACAGTTATAAAAAGAAGCAAATGGTTTTTAAAAAAGTAAAGTTTTTAAAGTGACTGAGCACAGACAGTCATAGATTAAAAGGAATAAAGAAAAATAAGTCACATAAAGATAGAATATACACAGAAAGTCTGGATTATGTATACTATTGTGTTTTCTTTGAATTTTTTTGACTGCAGAGAGATATTTGATTCTGGGAACTGCTAAGCTAAGCCAACATATATATTTTAAAAATATCTTGATTTTAAAATATGGGTCTAAGGATAAGTTGCTTTGGAAAAGAGGTGCTTCTTTTGTTTCCACAGAGGATGAGGACCTGTGGAATCCTTCCAGACTAACGTGGTTTGATGGACAAAGATCCCCCCAAAAGGTCACCATGAACACCCCCAAAATACTTTGCCCAACAAAAAGCAGAAAGCAGTTTGAAGAGAACTACTCTCAAATTCCCAAATACTGTTTATAAATATTTTTTTCACATTTAAAGGGGGATATGCTATAGAGATTTGCATTGGTATGGATCTTGCTTTATTAATACAAATTTAAGGTCAATTTTGTTATATGTATATTTTTACTCTTGATTAAGGTATTATGTTTTGTGCAGCTCATTTAAAAATATAATGTATAATTAAGAAATATAGGTTAATAGATAATCATCTATAATAGTCAAGCATGTAGTCATGTTAGTTAGATTTTATAGATATACAGAGATGTATTTCAGATGAATAGGTATTCTTTAAACCTTTCAAAGACTACAAAATATGGTATTTAAAATGTTTTAATAATTTAGGACTTTTCATGACAGTGAGACACATCTGCTCCCATAAGAACCAATTACTTCAAGAGGAAGATGGGCATTGAAGAGGCTCCTTATGGAGTTTGCTAGCCATTT